>NC_064626.1:512050227-512360837 GCF_023864275.1 Schistocerca cancellata | reverse complement strand
AAGCCTGAGAATGACTCTCACATACTGAAAACGGAATCGATCTATTAGATAAGGCCTGCAAACACATGATATCGCACATTCTGCAAATAAGAACTGTAAGGCTGTCACACTGCAGACCGAATTTTGGCCAACCAAGCCAAGGAATTATGTGCAAGAAGGGATATCGATATTGGCCAGTGAATCTCTGCACTTGTAGTTAATAAAGCAATGTATGCAAAACTTAAATTAGGTACGGAGTTAAATTTCAGTAAAGTTATGAATGCCGCTCATCATCTACTGAAGAATAAGAAGAAGAAGGGAACATTAGAACATTTAAAAAATACATTCAGTTATCGTTAGTAGTGGATTAAAGGATCTGAAAAGTAAAACTCAGTAAAATGCCTAGTATCCTATCAGCGCCTATAACATCAAGTGGGAACCTCCTGTTCATTATTCCAACTTTGACGGGCCTTTCAATGGTTGGCTCTTTAGCAGGCAGCATGGCATCTATCGCTAGAACAGTGAAAAATGCGTCAAACGCTCGGCAGCAGTCTGAAGCAGCAAAATTACGTAATAGGTTAAAGGAATCTGGGAAAATAACATATTTAAAACAATGCAGGGAAGGCATTGGATTCTTCATTAAAGAAAAGTTATTAGCCACACTGCCTGATACACCATTTACAAAAATCGATTGCTTCAATGCCTTACCTGAAAATGAAATATAAACGTGTCGACACTGACATAAAGAAGTTGAAACACCTTGTGGGGAAGGGGCGTTCGACAGTGACACCACACACGGGGAAAAGTTTGTACTGCAGCATCGAAATTATGCAGATTTAGTCGAAAATTGATGTCCGAGAAGGAAAGTAAAATTGTTGACAAAGTAGAGGTGAACATCCAAGCTGCTGTACAACTAATTCGTTCTGAACTGCCCATTGGTAGAGTTAATTCGAACGAAAAGACTATTGTTAATGCAGGAAACATGCAGGAGAGTTTAGCAAACGAAGGAGAAGATACCTTTTCACCACCACATATTCACGATACCGAGGAAAGAGATTTTGGCACATACACTATGTGATCAAAAGTATCCGGACACCCCCAAAAACGTACATTTTTTCATATTAGGTGCATTGTGCTGCCACCTACTGCCAGGTACTCCATATCAGCTACCTCAGTAGTCATTAGACATCGTGTGAGAGCAGAATGTGGCGCTCCGTAGAACTCACGGACTTCTCACGTGGTCAGATGATTGGGTGTCACTTGTGTAATATGTCTGTACGCGAGATTTCCACACTCCTAAACATCGCTATGTCCATTGTTTCCGGTGTGATAGTGAAGTGGAAAAGTGAAGGGACACGTACAGCACAAAAGCGTACAGGCCTCATCTGTTGACTGACAGTTGAAGAGGGTCGTAATGAGTAATAGGTAGACATGTATCCATATCATCACACAGGAGTTACAAACTGCTTCAGGATCCACTGCAAGTGCTATGACAGTTGGGCGGGAGGTGAGAAAATGTGGATTTCATGATCGAGCGGTTGCTCATAAGCCACACATCAAAACGACGCCTCGCTTCGTGTAAGAAGCGTAAACATTGGACGAGTGAACAGTGGAAAAACGTTGTGTGGAGTGAAGAACCACGGTACACAATGTGGCGATCCGATGGCAGGGTGCGGATATGGTGAATGCCCGATGAACGTCATCTGCCAGCGTGTGTAGAGCCAAGAGTAAAATTCGGAGGCTGTGGTGTTTCGGTGTGGTCGTGTTTTTCACGGAGGGGGCTTGCACCCGTTGTTTTTTTTGCGTGGCACTATCACAGCACAGGCCTACATTGATATTTTAAGTATCTTCTTGCATCCCATTGTTGAAGAGCAATTTGGGAATGGCGATTGCATCTTTCAACACGATCGAGCACCTGTTAATAATGCACGGCCTGTGGCGGAGTGGTTACACGACAGTAACATCCCTATAATGGACTGGCCTGCACCAAGTCCTGACCTGAGTCCTATAGAACACATTTGGGATGTTTTGGGACGCCTCACCGGCCGACGTCCATACCTCTCCTCAGTGCAGCAATCCGTGAGGAATAGGCTGCCATTCCTCAAGAAACCTCCAGCACCTGATTGAACGTACGCCTGCGAGAGTGGAAGCTGTCATCAAGGGTAAAGGTGGACCAACACCTTACTGTATTCCAGCATTACCGATAGCGGTCGCCACGAGCTTGTAAGTCATTTTCAGCCAGGTGTCCGGATACTTTTGATTAGATAGTGCATAATCAACCACCGACACCAATGATAAACCAACTGAGTTACTAGCGCCTCTGTTGTCACACATGTCAGTACCAGCCTCACTGGGAACAGTACTCTGTCTTTCACCAACATTGATAGATAACAGGCTCTTGAAGTATCGCCAGTTTCAGGTGTTTTCTACAGTGTCGAAGAAGGTTCACTCAGTAATTTTTATACGAGCGTTCTGTAGCGTACTGCCGCATAGCTGGATCGAATCACAAAAAATACGCTATGTGGTAAGATTGACCTAAGGAGATGCATTGCCCAGGGCAGCGGATGTGGCAGAACGTTGCCAAACATATGATCAGCTTGGACAAGCATTTGTAGGCAAATTTTGGTCTACCACTGTTCAGGAACGGTTACAGTGAGAAGTGTTTGACCTGCAACCACTCGACCATATGCAGTGGGGATTGCAAAAATATTTCGAGAAATATAAAACGAGATACCGGAGCAAACTTATCTCTCATATGGATCTGCTAAAAATTTTGAAAGGTGGGTTGCCACCGAATATCCGAGAAAAATTAGTCACAATACAAGAAACAAATCTTGAATATTTCTTCTGTATGTTGAACTCCATTGACTCAATTCATGAAGAAGGACGAGGTCAAGGAGGCAACACGAACATGCAGTCAAATTTCCAAGGCAATGGTCACACACAGTCCAATAATAACAACATCCATGGCTGCACCGCCACAAGACAGCAGACCTAGAAACTTGCTATTAAGGAACGACCATTACCAAAAGGAAGGAGACTGATGATACAAACCCGATACCAGAATCCACCCAGTCATGACAACAGAGGTAGATACAACAGCTGGCAAGGTGCTCCAGACAATGATGAACAATGAGACATGTAATGATATAGGCCAATGAGAGCTAGCCTGATACAAAACAGGTCAGACGAGGGGGTTTCCATAGTAATCATGATACTAATTACTGGCGACAAATGCAAGGAGTTGTGGAAGCTTTTCTGCTGACATGAGAGCTAATACATGCACTCACTGGCGCGTGCTTCGTCTGGGTAAGTTTAATTCTAGTACTTATAGACTGTGTAAGACAGAAGAAAAACAGTAGTGGTAAATAATGTGCTCTAAATTAATCTGCAAATTATGTGCTTAGGCATGAATGGCGTGCTGGGTGGGCAAGCATTTAATTATTCTGTCTAGAGATGAATTTTAAGGGAATCATGCAGGTGCAAGTCCTAATTAGTAGAGGATGGTATGCATAACGGTGTGTGTAAATATAGTGGTAGGAACAGGAAGAACGACGCTGATAGGAAGTACAATTATATATGAATGGATGAGCGTGTGTGTATGAAGATGAAGAATATGTGGAGTGGGAAGGCATGTATGAATGCTTGTCACAGTGGATGTAAAAGTAACAATAACTCTAAACTAAGAGCTGAAAATGTATGCTGTGTGTGCCCTGATACATACAGTGAGTCATGGAAGAATGACTGAAAAACCAAGATGCCCAACAACTGACAGCATACGTTTTCGCCAACTCACGCAATACCGCTTAACAATGCGTATAAAGCAAAGCTAATCTTCCGCTTCCACCACTCAGGACATGAACTTAACACAGAACTGTTAATAGTTGATAAAGTGCTTGCAAAAATACATTTTTCAAACCATTCACAACAGCTATACTAAGTAAAATACCCCATATTGCTCGTCCATGAAGACAGTGCATTAGTAGGAAAGTCACTTATTTCCACCTAAGAATGTGGAAGAAAAATGGATGACTGTGACTTGCCATGCAGGAGAACGAGATTAATTGTTCAGATATTTATAGTTATTAAGTATGAGTGATGGAAAAATGACCTAAGGTTGATATATATGGTAAAATGACAGTTGCTACGATGGACATATATAAAAGATATTGTAGTTGGAGAGAAATGAACAATACCACTAGGCGAATTTGAAATAATGTTTTGAATCAACACAGTGCGAGAACGATTTCGCCTTCTATTTGGAGTCATCCGTGTAAATATGTACGTATTACAAGTACCGGTACTAAGTAAGTAAATGTTAGGTTACAGTACACTATCCAGTTTAATGTCTGTTTCAGTCGCACCTTTCCATTGTAGTTTGGTCATGTCTTTTCTGTTTGTAGAATACGTATATTATGTTGAGTCTTACCTTGATTTCTGCAACTTAAAGATGCCTTCTAAGTAGATAGTAGTAAATTCTTCTTCAGACGCTTTTGGATCTAGTTGCAAATGTGTATGTGAATTATAGACTTTTGGGTAAGATTTTCCTACAACAGATTTGGATTTGATAACATGCAATGTGTTCGTTTACCTATAAAATGAGAAAACATGAGTTACCTTAACATCCCTTGAGAAAATTACTCGATATGGTTTACTGTGTGTTAAAGGGCACGTGTATAGCCGAAAATAGATAACAAAAAAGAACTGTATGATGTAATTTTTACACAGGAAAATTTTCACGGTAACACAAATTTAAGAAACTGAACCCTGATGTACCTTTATATGTAAAGACCGGTGTAAGAGGATATGACTGTTGTCACAACATTGAGGGAGAGATAAATGAGACTTGGGTAAAGTGAAGTTTGTAGAAAGGAAAAATGATACAATTCTATGATGAATACCTGTAAATTGCCTTGAATTAAAGTGATAAAGTGACCTGTGCAGTTGAGTGGGAACTTCGAAGCAGATATTCAGGTATGAATGCGCTGATGGAACAGCACTCAGCGCCATAATGTGGACTACATCGAAGTAAATTACGAGGGTTGCCCAGAAAGTAACGCACTGCATTTTTTCCTGAGCCGAAAACAATGCTACGAATTCAAAACGTTACTTATACATTATTTCAAGTCTCCTGAGTGAGCGCGCTAAGTTTCCGCCATTTCCGACAGATAGCTTAGCTGCAGGACAGTTTCAAAATGGCGTCTGAAGGTGACGTACGTTTCAAGCAACGTGCCGTCATTGAATTTCTCATTGCAGAGAAAGAAACTGTGGAGAATATTCTGTCAACAGAAGTGAAGTTAGTCGTTGGGCACGGAGGGTGAGGTCATCAGAAGGCGGTTCAGTGGAGCTCCACGTTTTGCAGTGGTCGGGAAGATCATCCATGGCTGTCACATCTGAAATATTGCAGTGAGCTGATGATGTCATTCGCGAGGACAGAAGCATTATGACCCGGTAGTTGGCGCTACATCTGTCAATCAACAAAGGAAGTGTGAATGCAATTATCCACGCTTTTGGATGTTCAAAAGTGCGTGCAAGATGTGTCCCCCGGTGCCTAACGGTGGATCACAAATTGCACAGAAAAACGTTTGTCTTGATTTGTTGCAATGCTTTGAAGCTGAGGGGGAGATCTTCTCGTCCCGATTGTGACAGGTGATGAAACCTGGGTTCACCATTTTGAGCCCGAAACAAAACGACAGTCGATGGAATGACGCCATTCCCACTCCCTCCATTCGTGGAAGACATTTTGAGGCCGATGAGGAGGCGATCCACACAGTGAAGCACTGGCTCCGCCACCCAGGACAAGGATTGGTTCCAGCAGAGCATATACGCCTTTGTTTCGCGCTGGAGGAAGGCCATAGAACGGGATGGAGATTACATGGAAAAATAGGGTGTGTAGATAAAATCTTTTTTGTGTGCAGTTCTCATTATGTTCAATAAAGAACTGTTGAAGAAAAAAAATCCGCTGCATTACTTTCAGGGCAACCTTCGTACAATTATATGGCAAACTCACAGGACTGATGTCTTGGCTGTATATACCACGTCTGGTACCACCTTTGGTTTCCACCAGGTCACAGGTGGACTGTCTTAATATTCTGGAGATATGTCATGAAGGTACGAGCAAACATCGGTGTACAGCCTATATACTTGCACCACCCACTAATTCACGGGAATTAAGTGCCCATAACACTGTGTGGTCTAATGGTTGGTCCAAAACAACACAACTCGACAGGAGAATTGTGAGAGAGACAATGCACCCGTAACAAAATGTACAATGTTGATTGACATGAGCTAATGAAAATTTATGAAGTCACTCATAAAGAAATACTACAAGACATTTTTTATATAGGAAATGCTCTCCCATGAAGCATATAGGAGAAAACTGTCCAAAAATAACAAATCTGCATAATCTTAAGCATTTTATAAGTAGTAAATGAATCCAAAGTAGCCAAACAGTTCCAACAAAAGGTGGTTTTATTCAGCTTGTGAACATGGTTTCGATGGAAAGGTCATGTTATGAGCTGCATGCTGACTGACAGAAAACGGAGAGTATGAACATGAGGAAAACATGATAGAAGTAACGTGCACCAAGACTGAAGTACGCTTTTGGCATAAATGGCCAATAAGTGGAAAAGCATTAAGTGGGGCAGATGAAGTTAGAGAACAGAGAGAGAGATAAAGAAACTGTAATTTTAAATTTTGTGTTCCTGTAGAATTTAAATTTTAGTTTTCGCAATAGGCAGGCACGTTACAATAATAAAGAATAGGTATAAAACAACTCCTGACACCCCCCGCCTGTCCTTGGTCCAACAATATAGGAATTATATACCGAGACCATGATACTACTCCAGAATTATTTAAGAATGTAAGAAAGACAAAATCGTACCTTTGTCGTCGTTTTATGGCTTGTGATTGTACTTGCAAAAATTTGTAATTTCATATGTTCAGTGAAATATCCAATTACTGCCTGCTCTCACTGACAAGCACTGAGTTTTTCGCTTCCAACAGACAGTGGTGGAATATGTCATGTAATGTATGTACAGGAAAAATGAGGCAGTAATTTTTAATGACAAATGGTGCAAGGACTGATGATGAAAATAATTTTTATTGACAGTCTGTAATTAAATTGTATAAGGATGTGTAGGAGGGTTAAGGTATAATATCACTCAAGAAGTCAAAGGAATCTAAATTAAAATAAACAATTTCAATCTTCTTTTATCTCCTGTATCTATTTTGTGTTCTCATATGAGCTGCATGTTAAGTAGTGCTTGTCTAAGTAATTAATGACAAAGTTTGTATATTTTGTTGAAATATGCTTCAAGAAAGTTTGAAACATTGTCTCTCTAAGTTATTTTAAAACAAATATACAAATATCAATCAGCGACGGAAGAGAAGAAAGCTCAGCAAAAAGGAATGACCACCTTCCATTAGAACTGCAAATGGCATAAAATCATTATCAGCAGAATGGCAAAATCTACCATCTCCATGGAAAAGGAGAACTTCGAAAAGGTAACCTTCACTGGATGCAATAATTCTGGCTGCGTGATGTATGAAAATACAGCAAGGGATGTTAAATCCAACTTTTAGAGACAATTGAAGAAAAAGTTATTTCCTTATAATATTATTTTTCCTTGTGAGAAAAGTCATTTCTTTCCCTCTATCCGTAATAATATAAATGTTTCAGTAGAGAGGTTTCCATGTTGCTTTACATGATTAGTGGCGTGTTCTTTCACTTGCGGCAACAATTGTTCTCTTAATGTAGCTCAGGCTTACAGTTTAGTGGTCCACAATCACTGTCACATAAAGACAGTCAGGTAGCATTAATGTTCGTACTCACTGAGGATAGCGTAGAGAATTTCAATTCTTCATGTCAACACTGCCAACCAACCATTAACATTGACATTGACATAATTGTGATTCGTAGGTGTTTTATTGGATCTGTGTTTCTTTGAATCACTATGTTAGAACATCCTCCATGCACATTTCCATTGCAATAAATCAGTTGTTTCAATGAATAACCTTCCTCATTCCAATAGATAAAATACAGTGTAAATTTAATACTTCTGGTACTGTTTGTGATATCCCTCATTAACACAGGTTAGTCACTTGAGGTTCATTACTAGGGCCACAGAACATTAATACATTTTCAGAAAGTCCATTGCACACAGATTTTAGTAGTGTGTCTTACGAGTGTTTTCAGAAAGTCCATTCCGTACATATTTTAAAAGTGTCTCTTACACGGGTGTTTCTGTGTCAGAGGTCATTCTGGTGAAGAAATTAATCACAGGCAGTTCCCACATACCTAAACCACCAGTGCTACTTGTAATGTGTCTACCCATTTTGAAAGGGAACTTTCCAAGATCTTAAATGATCCATGATATCCTGGCTACACTATGCTACAATTTCCCTTAGCTGCCTAAGAATAGTGTCTCCTAAAACTCAGTGATACATAAATGGGGTAATAATGGAGAGATATCGTGGGGCATCTCAAGTGCTGGATGATTTTTGTACTTTAACCTAAGGCTAACACTTGGTTCAAGAATCATAAAAGAAGGTTGTATACATGGAAGAAGCCTGGAGATACTGGCAGGTTTCAGATAGATTATATAATAGTAAGACAGAGATTTAGGAACCAGGTTTTAAATTGTATGACATTTCCACGGGCAGATGTGGACTCTGACCACAATCTATTGGTTATGAACTGTAGATTAAAACTGAAGAAACTGAAAAAAAGGTGGGAATTTAAGGAGATGGGACCCGGATAAACTGACTAAACCAGAAGTTGTACAGAGTTTGAGGGAGAGTATAAGGGAAAAATTGACAGAAATGGAGGAAAGAAATATAGTACAAGAAGAATGGGTAGCTTTGAGGGATGAAGTAGTGAAGGCAGCAGAGGATCAAGTAGGGAAAAAGACGAGGGCTAATAGAAATGCTTGGGTAAAAAGAAATATTGAAGTTAATTGATGAAAGGAGAAAATACAAAAATGCAGTAAATGAAGAAGGCAAAAAGGAATACAAATGTCTCAAAAATGAGATCAGCACCCCGGAAGTGCAAAATGGCTAAGCAGGGATGGCTAGAGGACAAATGTAAGTATGTAGAGGCTTAGCTCACTAGGGGTAAGATAGATACTGCCTACAAGAAAATTAAAGAGACCTTGGGAGAAAAGAGAACCACTTGTATGAATATCAAGAGCCCAGATGGTAACCCAGTTTTAAGCAAAGAAGGGAAAGCAGAAAGGCGGAAGGAGTATATAGAGGGTCTATACAAGGGCGATGTACTTGAGGACAGTATTATGGAAATGGAAGAGGATGTATATGAAGATGAAACGGGAGATATGCCACTGCGTGAAGAGTTTGACAGAGCACTGAAAGACCTGAGTCGAAACAAGGCCCCGGGAGTAGACAACATTCCATTGGAACTACTGACGGCCTTGGGAGAGCCAGTCCTGACAAAACTCTACCATCTGGTGAGCAAGATGTATGAGACCGGCGAAATACCGTCAGACTTCAAGAAGAATATAATAATTCCAATCCCAAAGAAAGCAGGTGTTGACAGATGTGAAAATTACCAAACTATAAGTTTAATAAGTCACAGCTGCAAAATACTAACATGAATTCTTTACAGACGAATGAAAAAACTGGTAGAAGCCGACCTCGGGGAAGATCAATTTGGATTCTGTAGAAATATTGGAACACGTGAGGCAATACTGACCTTACGGCTCACCTTAGAAGAAAGATTAAGGGAAGACAAACCTATGTTCCTAGCATTTGTAGACTTAGAGAAAGCTTTTGACAATGTTGACTGGAATACTCTGTCAAATTCTAAAGGTGGCAATGGTAAAATAAAGGGAGCGAAAGGCTATTTACAATTTGTACAGAAACCAGATGGCAGTTATAAGAGTCGAGGGGCGTGAAAGGGAAGCAGTGGTTGGGAAGGGAGTGAGACAGGGGTGTAGCCTCTCCCCGATGTTATTCAATCTGTATATTGAGCAAGCAGTAAAGGAAACAAAAGAAAAATTCAGAGTAGGTATTAAAATCCATGGAGAAGAAATAAACACTCTGAGGTTCGCTGATGACATTGTAATTCTGTCAGAGACAGCAAAGGACGTCGAAGAGCAGTTGAATGGAATGGACAGTGTCTTGAAAGGAGGATATAAGATGAACATCAGCAAAAGCAAAACGAGGATAATGCAATGTAGTCAAATTAAATCTGGTGATGCAGAGGAAATTAGATTAGGAAATGAGACACTTAAAGTAGTAAAGGAGTTTTGCTATTTGGGGAGCAAAATAACTGATAATGGTCGAAGTAGAGAGGATATAAAATGTAGACAGGCAATGGCAAGGAAAGCGTTTCTGAAGAAGAGGAATTTGTTAACATCGAGTATAGATTTAAGTGTCGGGAAATTGTTTCTGAAAGTATTTGTATGAAGTGTAGCCATGTATGGAAGTGAAATGTGGACGATAAATAGTTTAGACAAGAAGAGAATAGAAGCTTTTGAAATGTGGTGCTACAGAAGAATGCTGAAGATTAGATGGGTAGATCACATAACTAATGAGGAGGTATTGAATAGGATTGGGGAGAAGAGGAGTTTGTGGCACAACTTGAGTAGAAGAAGGGATCGGTTGGTAGGACATGTTCTGAGGCATCAAGGGATCACCAATTTAGTATTGGAGGGCAGCATGGAGGGTAAAAATCATAGAGGGAGACCAAGATATGAATACACTAAACAGATTCAGAAGGATGTAGGTTGCAGTAGGTACTGGGAGATGAAGAAGCCTGCACAGGATAGAGTAGCATGGAGAGCTGCATCAAACCAGACCACAACAACAACAACAACAACAACCTAAGGCCATTATAGGCCCATCTGTCAGAGTCCCGACTATGATTTTCCAAGAAAGCTCTTAGTAGAGTCCTGTATTTGGACGTTCAAGAGCTTGTGTTCGGTCCAGTATGTGAAAGGCTCCTAGATTCCTATTTTAGATGACGTAATTAGAAAAAAGAGCATTATTAATGTCGAAAATAACAACAATGCTGTTTTGTGTGATCCTTTCTGGCTTGTGAGAGAAATTACAAGACAAATGCACAGCATACAAATCTATACTAAGTGGAAGATATTTGCAAGTACTATACACATGGTTGTATTGAATTCCCCAGGCACCTTCAGGAGCTTGGTAAATTTGAGAGGCAAAATCCCCATATATCTATTTACATATACAGCCTGAAGGAATACAAGACAGATGATGGTTCTGTTACACACAAAGTGATTGGACACCTTTACTGTTCCAAATGGATCTGTGACACATGCAAAATTAATCTCCCCAGGCGAGAAACAACACTACTATTGGCTCAAAAACATATCCTAGCTACTTTCTTGCCAAATCAGTAAAGATGGTACACTAACTCCTGGGTTGGAGATAGTGTACCCCAGCTGTCTGCGTCTAGTGTAAGCCATGAAATGGTGTGAACATGTACTAGATATGTTATATCATGTGGACTGCAGCGCACATGATTCAGTACATGTAGAAATGTCCACCAAGGAAAATAACTTTTTAAATTTAAGAATTTTCTCTACAAAGAATGAATATCATTTGCTGTATATGCTGACTTTTAATGGCTTCTCACTCCTGTGGTTGGCTGTGAGCGTCACCTCACAGTCTCAGATACTACTCTCACAGAATGACAGGTACGTTTTGCAGCAGTATATCAAGTCGTATGTGTGTGTATCTACTCTAGTCTTAATCAATTTGATTTATACATTATGGATGATCCTGTGAGTTGGTTGCTCTCTGAGCTTGAAGAACTTGCAAGGAAAGTTGGTGTGATTTATAGCACCAATGTTTCTATGATCAAATTCTGGGAAAATAAATTAGTGCACAAGAAAGCAGTTGATTGCTATGTTTGTGGGCAGCCATTGGATAACAAAAGCTGAAACACTGCATTGCCTTTTAGCACCAATGTTTCTATGATCAAATTCTGGGAAAATAAATTAGTGCACAAGAAAGCAGTTGATTGCTATGTTTGTGGGCAGCCATTGGATAACAAAAGCTGAAACACTGCATTGCCTTCATAACATCATCATTTTCTTTAGGCCTTTGTCCTGTTTCAATGTAGGGTCGGGCTTGTTACTATGGATTTGGCGGTGGTAATTGCAGAGGATGGCCGGATGCCATTCCTGTCGCCACCCTGAACCACCCTGGGTCGGAGTTAGTGTACCCCAGCTGTCTGTGTCTAGTGTAAGCCATGAAATGGTGCGAACATGTACAAATGTCTGGGAGTCGTGTAACTGAGGTGAAATGTGGGGACCAGCCTGGTATTCACATAGCAGGATGTGGAAAAACACCTAAAAACCACATCCAGGCTGGCTGGCATACTGACCGCATCGTTAATCCGCCGGGCGGATTCGATCCAGGGCTGGCGCACCTACCTGACTCCAGGAAGCAGCACATTAGTACTCTCAGCTATCCTGGCAGGTCAAACACTGCATTGCCTTCTAACCAGCAAATTCCATGGTGCTATTCACAATTCATGCAACTTGAATTGCCAACTACTCTTACACAAACCTGTTACCATCCACTATTTAAGCTGGTACGATGCTCACTTCCTTGTTAAAGGGGGAAGGACTTATGAGAAAATACATGGTTACACATAGGCTAATGTAACTTTTACTGTCAGAGAGATAACTGAACCAAATTTTGCCCATGTTGTTATCACTTTATTGGCTTCAAACTGGGTATTTTTTCAATTTTTTGCCACTTAATTTGATCATCACATTGCTGGATACTTTAAGAAGACATACTATCGTCACACGTGGAACGTTTTCTCAAAGTTTACTTTATTTATCACTTCCAAAATGTGATATGTTATTCATAGTAATTAGATAAACAAATCTGTGTACCTGTTGTTAATAGCACTCTTAGAGCTCTCATAACAATTTTTGAAATTTATATGTATGATACATATTTTCATTTCACAAAAATTTAAATAAAGTGGACAGTAATTCATTTTGAAAAATTTTGTACCACAGGAAGGTGTGTTATAGTTTGTAAAAAGTCTGTAGCAGATTTTACCCTTTTATTTGCAAGTTGTGGGGAATGCAGAAAAAAGCTTTCATTAGCATTTATGCCGGAAACAAGTACCTTAACGTTGGCCACAACAGTATTTTGGTCTCTTTGATATTCGGGCTTCTTCTAGTCTTATACTTCTGTCATTCTCTTTTGGCAATATCCTTAACTGACAATTTAGAACTAGCAATACACACATCAACAATCTTCTTCAACAAGTTGTCAGTGAAGTAACCTGCATCAAACCCTGCACTCATTAGAGTCCTGATTTTCACAGTACTACAATCATTGAACATCAGAAGAGCATCTTATGAGGAAATTTTAATAGTAATAGATAAACAAATTTTCGTCTTAGGGTTTCTCTTCTAAATAAGGTTGTTAAAACTATCCTTCAGATATTGTGTTTCACCATGTGTGCATTTCTTTAATAAATCACAATTAATTGCATTGTAAATGGGTTCAGAGCATTCTATCCTCTACAGATGTCTTCTCTGATAGCAGGAAATCATAAAATATCGCAATCAAGGACATAGTCATATACAAAAGGACACATATCACTACGTATTGGTTGAAACGATGTGGCTTCTACATCATTTTCAGTAGGAATTAAACTCTAAAAACTGGAGATGATATTTCTAACATGCTACAGAACTATCTGGCAGCAAAAAAGTCAATATTTTTTATCAGTCCTACGAACAACCCCCGTTAAGTCCTTGTATGATTCCAGTCTGAGTAAAGATCAGGTTAGTCTCATGCCTGACAGCAGAGCTCTTTTCCAAAGAGAGTCTCTAAGAAAATTATGCTGCACTGTCTGGACTCACAAATATCCATGCAGGCACCTCTTCAGAAACATGTTGAAACCATGCATCAATGGGACTTGTATCTCAGTGCATTTCCTGAAGACGCTAAGTTTCAACCCATAATGGTAAGGGATTTTTCCATACGAATATCTAGATTTGAGGGCAAAACTCAGTGAAATCACATTGCCTGATATAACCACATACTCCAGCAAACTGTCATATCGGATGTAGAGTATGGCCACTTGGTGAGTGTTTGGCAGATTCAACATCTGTAATTTAGAGGAATATGCAAATTTTTATATGGACACAGATGTACACTTACTTGCAGACATTTTAAAATGGTTCCAGAGTGTATGCCAGGAAGCACACTCTCAGGATCCTGCCTTCTTTTACGTGAATGTATCTAACTTCTCTAGGTTTGCTTTCTGTCATATGTTGTTTTGGAATGTTAGTAGTTTTGCTAACACTGCCTCGTAACCTTTCCTCTGCTTCCTTTAAACGCGAGTCTATTTATGTAGGAGTTGACTTTCTTTCTCTTTTAGAGCTTCTTCTACAGTAACTACATAGATTTTGCATTCTGACACTTCCTCTTCAGCAAGGGTGCTGCCCTTATCCAGCATCCCGGCTTCAGGTTTTTGAGTTATTTCCTTTACATCTGCACATAACTTATCTCTCTGTTTTTTGGCAATATCTGACTCTAAACTTAGCTGATCTACTCTTAGATTCAACTTGTGTTTTTCTGTAGGTAGGTTTTTGCATACGTCTTGCAGCTCGCTGACTGCATTTGTCACATTTTTTGCCAACACATCCACTTGGGATTGCGTCTCCTGAATTTGAGAATATGCTTAACTAAGATTTTGTACTCACCTGCAAGTTGTTCCTGTTTTATAATCTATGGAAGTTACCTTTTTTGTTAACATATTTATACTGCCGGACATGTCAGTAATTATTTCTTGTTTAGTTGTTGACTGAGCTCTGTGAACTTACTGGATAAATCGTCAGAAAATTCAGTGCATATAGTTTTGCTCACCACACTGACTGTTGACTAATACTATTCTTGAAATCGTTAAATGCCTGATTTTGCTGTGCAAACTGTTGGGTTATTATTTGTATGAGCTGTGTCAAAGTGTGTGTCTCACTAGTATTTGCATTGCTTTTGTGAACTTTTTACTGTGCTTGCATTTGCAACGTAGTGAGCAAATAATCAAAGGAATTTTCGCTGTTGCTCGCTTTGGTTTCACTATTTGAAAAAATGTTTCCTGTGAGACCTGAGAAATTGTCTCATCGAGCGTCATTAAAGTGACATCATGATGAGTTATATTACCAGTGTCATCATTTTTTAACAGTGGGATGCCAGCCTGTTTGTATTAGTAGCCATCAGCGAGTTGGTGAGTTACTTTCAACTGTTGCCAAGCTCGGATTTCCGACATTATGGCATATTACATTTTGTAATAAGTTTTCAACAATGGACATTTCCTTCGATTCCATTGTGAACAGTGTTTAATAAAATTATGAAAAAAAAAACCATTTAAAAAAAGTTTTGTTTTTATCGGTACTTTTCAAATAAAGCAGTTTTATATGCATATTCATTAATGAACTTGATTATTCTGTGATACGGTGTTACAAAATTCGAATGACTTATTTTGAACTGCGATGTTGACTTTAGGCAAACTTTTATCTTTCCTATAGAAATACACTTTCTGTAAAGGATATTAATTGGAAGGAAAAGAGATTATCTACTGCGAGAGAGACGGCGCCAAGTGTGGCCATATCAGCATACAGCGTAGCAGCTTCCTTCCTTTACTTCTGCAATCCGCACTCCTGGCATGTCTCGTTTGTAGGTAGAATTAATTTTGATTTGTTCCTTCAGGTTGTTAACAGTCCCAATCTCACGGACATGTAACAAATACAACAAAGGCCTCAGTAGTTTTTTGAAATGACAAAAAGGATCACTTACCTAAAAAAAGTATCAGAACAACTGTAAGGTTTGTTCATATTTCGCTCGGTGCCGCGTCCTTTGAATGGTCGCCGCTGAATAATGGAAGGGGGGGGGGGGGGAGGGATAAAATGTAATATATATTGGAAACTGATTAAAAATTTGCTCCTTAAACAATTAAAAGGAAAATTTTGAAAGAATAATTGAAATAAATTAAAATCAACATCCACCATTTAAATTTACGTACTTCTCGTTATTGCCATTGTGCATAGAGCTGGTTATGACGATTGCCTCTCCGTTGCTCACACAAATTCCTCATTCCTCTTGTTTGCTTCGATCCTCTTGATGCAGAATTCTCCGTGTGGCACAGAATGATGAACAGGTGGTTTTTTTAGTACACTTCATCTGCCAAATGACGTTTATAGCACTTCTTTACTGTCCGATTAGAATACACATTTTTGAACAATATTCATATGGCGGAACTCTTCGTACATCCGCCCGCTACCACTTAAAGAGACAAACAGATTTTTTAACATTATTAACTTGGTGAAACTCGTAATACGACTGCCCACTATCACTTTTAGAGATGAGTACCTTTGTGAACCACATACTCGGTGTTGAAACAGACAAAGAACATTTTCTTCAATTTGGATTTCTCATCCTCACCTTCTTCTGTATCAGGGATTCTGGGGTGTGTCATTGAGCACTCTGGTACTTTATCTCTGGGTTGTTTTGAAATGTCAAAATTTCATCACCATAAATAACACTGTTCAGAAAACTTGACTAAATGTTCAGACGTTCCTTCAGTTCACCCATGACTGACACTCAATCGGCCTTTTGCTCATGCATCAACAGTTTGGGAACCAGCTTAACAAAGAGCTTTCACAAGTTCAATTCTTCCACAACAATGCGATACACAATGATTTTCGGTATGTTTAGAATGTCTACCAACAGCCGAAACAGCCATTCAATGGTCAGTACTCAACAACCCATGCACACAAGTCATATTGGCTTGTTAGTGGCCATCCGAGCACGGATCATCATCTGCCCATTTCTGGTTACCCTAAAACTATTTCATTCACTTCATAACTTATACATATGAAAGAGCATACTCCTGGTAGGCTTCTTTATGCAGTTAATGAGTTTATACAGTTTGTCAAATTTTGTGTGGAATTTGATTGCACAATGTTGTTTGAAAGTATATGCCATGACATGGTCTCAAACAGTGGTGCACTAAATTTAACATGGCCTTATTTTCTAGCCCCATGTGTAGGGTATATTACAACTTTTGATACTGCACAAAAAGGCAACTGAAAAGATCTTAATTAAATGCAGTAAATACAATGATGAAGTAGTGTGAACAGTCCAACTGTATTTATCAGAGCTGTGGATTTTCTTTAGCATGTCTGTATTCTTCAACAGTATATGAATAAATCAATGCAAATTTCATCATAAATCAATCTAGTGAGGAACAATGCTTTCATAGTTTCTACAGCAACAGGGTGTATACAGGGACAAGGAAAAAAAAATTCCCGGATTATTCCCGGATTTCTCCCGGATATCCCGTTTAAAAAATATGCTTTTTCCCGGGCGACCTACTGTCACTTAGCACAGAAAAAGTTCCCTCGGAACTGTAAAACTTATCAATCCTTTGAATGGTTAACGTTTTATATAATCGCGTAGAACTTCCCGGAAAAAAAAAAAGAAAAGCCGGAGCAGAGAAGTTTTGGAAAGACCTTTGATTTGCAGCAACATATACGCTGCATATTTTCGTATTACGAAAGTATAAATTCGAATTGCACCAAACACAGCTTGTTAGTTTCCGGAGCGTTGCAACCGAGGTTGTGATGTCCTTTTGTAAGCGAGTCATATCTCAAGCCACGAGATCTCGCCAGCCGATGACAGCAGCTTTTCCGAGCATAGGGCACGTGTTATAGTCAGCCACTAGCAAGATTACTGGTTACATAGCGCGAACACACAAGAGGAAAAGTTAACGGTTTACATTAATGTACACAGTACCGTATATCTACAAGAAAAGCTAAGCTTTCACGTGTAATATTGGTCTTTTTTTGGTGTGATATACTTTAAGATACATCACACAAATGTGCCAGTAAATTTAAAATTGTGACATAAATGCCTCGGCTCGAAATTCTTGAAGTGGCTGGTCCTCAAACTGTTCAGTTTCGAACGCTCTATGATTTAGATATCCATCCCACTTTCACACACGTAACATAATTCATCTTGCGTAAAAAGAAATTTACTTTGAAAGTAACGCTTTTCTAACCACCGTTCGCAATACTGTTAGTTATAGGTTCGATTTACCAGTTGCCAGAGAGCGCCAAAAACGAATTATTGTGCGTGTGCAACTGCAGTGGTGTAGGAAGCCCGCATGTTCGTGTGTATAAAGCACTAAGAGAGCTTACACTACACCATAAAAGAAACAGGGCATCAGAGGATACTCCAAAAGGCATCAAAATTTCGTGAATCATACTAAAATGCCTAATTCGGCTTGAAGTGCACATTGGTTTTTTCCAGATTCACAATGAAGTAGGTCCCATCTGATATTAAGCTTTTCAGTGTGGTTTTTGGGATGTAAATTTTCTTGGAGTACCAGTACTCTACGATCTCATGTTTGGTTCTTTATTATGGCATAATGCCATACATGGCAGAAGATGATAACGTGCACTTGAAATTCACCGAACAGTTGGAAGTACCCAAAATTGTTAAATGAAACACTTCGTTTCAAATAAAATGATTGCCTCGGCGGAATTTCTTTAGCAAACTTGCAAAAATAACTTCATTCTTCTGCAAGGCGATTAATGCTTGACTGCTACTAACTTGGAAATAAAATAAAATCAGAAAACTGAAATTAATAATATATTTTTGCCCTCCGTAATTATGTGAATGTATTTTAATTCACTTGATAGCTCCCGGCCACAGAAAACCGTTTTGTTTTCATTTGACGTGGGAGCTGTACACGAAGAGAAGCAGCGAAATCACTTAACGTAAACACGGGTCACGTGGAGACTAACACCCTCCCCACTACAACTCAGACAACTCTGTGCAAGCGCGAATCTGGCAGCTAGGGCGCGCGAGAAAAATTTTCTCGTTTGCATCTGGCTGCTTGCTGCTACCACCGATGCAGCTAACAGCCAAACTTCAAGAAGCGGGAAGCGAGAGAAGGTACTGCTTATACGCGAGTCAAATGCGCATGCGCAACAGACCGCTGGCAACTGGTCAAAAGAACCTAATGTGAACAGTTGTGACGTCATGCTCATAGCAAGCAGTTTATTGTTACGAAGAATTACAGTCTGCGCCCTACGGCCTTTAACATATTTTTGCTATCTGTAGACGCTTGTGCGTGCACGGTGTTTTGTTGTCGTAAAATGCACATTTCCTTTGCCACTGCAGTTTTATTTTTTTCCCTCTCGTTTATATTTTATTGCTGCAGTATCATTCTCCAGTAGCAGGATACAATAACATTCTTTGCTAGAGAATCAATTCTGCAGTCAAAACTACAAAAATGTAACTGAAAGCTAAAACAATGAAAAATTCCCGGAATTCCGAAAAATTCCCGGGTTTTTCCCGGTTTTCTCCCGGATGAAAAAATTCCCGGGTTTTTCCCGGAATTCCCGGTTGTCCCGGGTCGTATACACCCTGAGCAAGTTGTGTTTTATTCCTCTGCTCCATACGTTATCCATGCGGGAAAACGGTATTATGCAATACATTGGCAGCTCACACAACCCCTCTCAGTCCATGGCCGAGTAGCACTTGTTGTTTGGTAAAAACATTGAACTGACCTTTTCTTCCAACACCTCCACAAGTACAGTTAGTAGTATCAGCTCACAGTCCAACAGCAGAAGCACTTGTGTTGCATCTCACTTTTCCTTTTGAGTCAGAAGAAATAATGTCACTGAAGAATGGAAATTCTTTTTGTAATTTTTTATTGAAGGAGCACTTGCACTTCTTGGAACTCATTCAATCTGCTAAGAAAGGCAATTGACAAAGAAAAAGAATTAAACTTAACTACTGCCATATACTGAAACTACATTTGAAAAAAATTGGGACAGTGCTACAAAAATTATGACTGCCCAGAAAAAAGGACTGATGGCCAAGTTAGCAAATCAGCGATACTGGCACCACTGATGCTTGGAGCAGACTGAGCTAGGGTGTGCTACAAGGCTGAGAGCCCCTACATCAACCCCACTTACCTGGAACCATCCAAACAAGACACAACTTGACGTGGGCCAGCAAAATAATATATTTCATAAATTTTAGGACACACATTGTATGTTGATGACAAACGTATCCTCTTGACTGAATTGAGTTTGACTGAGGGTAACAACAACAACAAGGGAAAAACAAATTTTATAAGATAAAAACATTTTTCTGGAAAAAATGCATCTATTTGTAATTACATCAATTAAAACATCACATTGTTGGTACTTATTCATACAGCTTTCATTTGTGCCATTAGTTCCTCTAAGCTTGCATCTGTGTCACCAACAGCTGGTGTATTACTGTCATCATCTGCAGGAAGTGTGTATGCTGGTTTCACTCCAGAAACAAAGCCTAAGTCCACCTTCACTTCACTTTTGTCTTGCTCTTCTGTGTTGGTTTCATCTATAAGGCATATTCCTGAGAAAAGATAAGGTATGTACAGTAAAATATTTTCCTTCGTACTTCGTAAGAGGGGTACAAGGTGAAATTTTTTTAATATCAACATAAAGTTGTAAGTTATTGCCTTGTGCCTCCCCCCCCCCCCCCCCCATATCTGTGTGTCATTTGGTTATATGCTTGGCTCTATCTATTTTTTATACCACATCAAGTACATTACAGATTAGCATAGTATCTAATCTAAATACAGTGGAGTGTATTCAGTGGATGCAAGGTAAGCACTGCTCCTCCAGTATAAACTGGAAACAAAGGCAAATCTAATGGCAGCATTAAAGTTTAACAGCATTCCTTACATAGATTGACAAATGTCATAGTACACAATATTTTTCGATTAGCACTGCCGATTTTTTATGATTCTCAAAAAAATATTTAAGTTAGGGCTCACTATGCATTATGATTCAGGGCAACAGCAGATCTTGGCATGAGGTTTGAACAATGAATAGTTGTAATTTTTTTCTGGGGCTATCGAAAACGTATTGGTGGTTAAGGCAAATATTTAATTATGCATGTAGTACATAGGTTTTTGTTATCTTAATGCCATAAACAGCCTCACCAGTTTATAATAACCACTGCATAGGTATACATGAAATGTACTCGCAGTTGTGAATATGGACAAGCATCAGCTGTATAATGGAATGAAGGCAATGGAAATTTGTGCTGGGCCAGGACTCACATCCGGTTTTTCTGCGTATTGCGAGCAGTTGCCTTACCATTAGGATACCTGAACACGCTTCATGGCCAGATCTAAATTCCCACATGTCGTCAATCATGTGTCTACAACATGCACTTGTATATCCATTATGCGTATTCCAGAACGGAGGAGCCGTTTTAATTTAAAGTTGCTTGCCGGTGTCGGCAGATAAACATGATAGTCCAGTGTCTGTGTTGTTCACAACAACATAGGCTTTGCAATACGGTATTGCATAGGTACGCTGCTGTTTGCCGTAAAGGTAAGCAATCGAGCTCAATGCCTATTATGCTTCTGAGCAGTAAAATCATGGAAATCAAAGCAGTGCAGCATTAGTGTAAATGTGGGACACTGCTGCATGACTTTGCCACCTGCAATTTCCCAGAAGAGAAGAGGTCATCCTACAACTGAATCATGAATTACAACGAGAAATCTTGCATACAGCATTTCAATACACAAGTTTACAACAGCAACTAGTGCTTGTCAGGACACCCTATTCTACACAAAAGCTGATTAAACGTAATTGTACTGAACTCTTTCCACCTTCTCAATGAATATGGAAAAAACATCAAACTTCATTTAGAACATTCTTCTGTGTTTACAGGAGTGTAAAATATAACACACAATGACTTGACTGCTTCTTTTTCAAACACATCCATGGATGAACTAAGAAAGCAAATAAGTGAATTGAATTATGTCTCAGATATTCCTTATGAGGCAGCTGATACCTGTAATTTCTCACAGGTGTCCTCAATAATTCACTATGTCACAGCTGTTGATCAAGTTCAACTGCATGCTGTGTCAAAGGTAAAAGAATGCAGAATATTGGTTCTCACTTGTTATGGTATCGTTACTTCTTTTCCAACTAACCAAAAGAATCTGGGCTTTAGATGAGAAAGCAAAGAAACAGCTTTGTAAAGTATCTGCCATGTGGTGGAGGTCTGGATCTCGTTTGGCAAAAACCTTATAGTACAGTCAACCAGTTTCATTTTTCAGGAAAATAACAGGTCCATGTAATAAGACAAAGAAGCCTATTCTGCTGATCGGTGATTTTAAATCATGATGCAAGCTGTCAGTTTCAATTTCTTTCCACAAACTTTTCCTGATATTTCCCCTCTTACTGATGCCTTCATTGATATACTGGGTGTAGAGCTTACAACAATAAATATGAACACAAAGACTTCAAGACATGTTGAAAACTGAACTTCACAGATTTTCTGAAAGAACCTACTGTAAAATTTTGGAAACTGTGATGATGCAGTTATAAGATAGATCCAGTAAACTGAACTCTCTTATTTTTGAAACTTTTAAATGTACATAATTGCGATCAGTGTAAACTGTGTTACCTTGAACTTACATTACAATCACAAACAACTGTTATAATTTTTTTTTCTTTTTTGTTTTTCCCGCCTGTTTAAGATCACAGCTAGTAGTTGCATATATTCCCAGATTTGGTGATTTGGTGAGGTTATTGTTAAATTGACACCAGACTGCATACTGCAAAATTGTAAAACCCTTTGAACTTTTCTGAAGTAGACTTGCATCCAGCGCCTCAACTTAAAGAACCTTCTCAGCCATAAAATGAATAAAGAATTATGTACGCAGTCCACAAACTTGAACAGCTTTATAATTTTAGCTCTGTTATCAATTGAAAAGCATCTCCTGTGCCATCTGATGTCCGAATTTTACAACCCATTGATGAACAAATTGGCAAAAAGGTAATTTTATTTTTAATAAATGGCATATTACTCTTTTGTAACTGCTTGCCTTAATGAAAAGTTCAGTCTATGCCACTGGTTTAATGTTATCTCTCTCAGAACTTTAGCTTCTGTAATGCATCACTTTAGCTTCTGTAATGCATCTTCCCATGAAACACACTAATATACAGTATTTGACCCAAAACCTACATTTTCTGCAACAGTGATCGATAAAGAGACTATGAATCAAAGTACTGACTTTGGTTCACAAAGTATGTGCCTTGCTAGTAGCAAAGCTCCAGATGTATTCGAGATACTGAACACATGTTTACGAGCAATTTCAAGGGGAGAAAGCACAATGGTATGTCTATTCATTGTGGCCATTTGATATCTGGCTGTTTTGGAGGATTGTATGTATTTATTTGAAACAAAGCTTCATATTTAATGTGGGCATACTCCGCATTCACAGAGAAGCACTCCCATTAAAGTAGTTGATTACTCCAGTGAAAGAATCCTTAGAACATTTCTGAATAAACTACACAAGAAAAGAAAAAGAAAAACTTGCATACGTATGTTGGAGCCAAATGCACGTCACTGCTGTACTGTTTCAACTTATGACAATATGTGCCCATGTATTGTTTTGTACATTCAAATTATGGCAAGAAATGTATGCTTGTTTTTAGGATGAAAAGTACAAGGTGCCATAAACTTTGTAAACAAATTTTTTTGTTGAACTATCACCATAATGTGATATCTTTCAAAACTAAAGGTGTTGGATCCCTCCAAATGAGGACATAACGTGCATATTTAAAAACTAAAAATAGAAGATTTCGGCTTTCAGAAAAAAAATACACTATGCAATAGAAATATCAGTTATGAAGTTATCCATGATTATTCTTTTGCAGCACCAGTTTCCAATCTCCAGTGAAGTTTATTTGTCTTGCAATACAAAATCTGTTTCCTAAGATAATCTACCACAGCTTATTAAATGATCAAAAACTACTTTAAACCAAGTAAAATTGACAAAATCATATGGATTCGAAACCCATTCGGAGCTGAAGGTATGCCTGAATTGATTTAGAGGAAGAAAATGTTGTACTGTGATAGCATATTAAAGATAATAACAGATAGAATGGCATTCATGATTTTTGGATACCAGTAAAAGATGAATATCTGCTGCACAATGAACATTAATTCCATCTATTTAATAAAGAGTAAATACCATGTAAAACTTAATGTGGGATAGAAAATGAGAGTAATTTGAAACTTAATAGACTTAATGGTATTCTGAAATATATAATACCCATGTTTTTTTGTAATCTGAAGATTTATATTTTTCATTTTTGTATCAACAACAATAATTTCTGAAAATATAACTAGATAGATAAAAAATGTACTTTGCAAGTGATGACAGGAGAAAAAACATGTGCAAATTACAGAAATGTGCAAGCTTGTGATTGAAATGTGCTGGTTCAGTCAATCCTTCCCATCCCTGTCGGTAAGTCTTCTCTGACACACGGTTCTGGGTGTCTTTTCTGTAACCCTCCCCATTTCCTAAACTTCACCAGTCCTTTTCTTTCATCCCTCTTCCCTCCCCTTCAACTCTTCTGCCAGAAGAAGGAGCCACTGGCTCTGAAAGCTTGCACACTTCCATAATTTTTTGTGTGTTTGTTTTCTTCTGCAGCCACTTGGTCAATAGATTTTTTTAGCTATCCAATCATATTAGATTTACATTTCTGGGAATACGTTGTTTCAGTGTGAGTGGTTAACATCTAGACGTGAGTTAGTTATGTTTTATACCAATATGTAGCAACTGTGTACTTCATTGCTGTATGCAATGGAAAGCAAATATTTTTACATAAAGAGACTGTTGTTTGGAGAAAACTACACTTCTGGTCACTAAAATTTCAACACCATGAAGTATACAAAGCAACAACATTGTACTCATTGTTCATATAGAGCCGAAGTGATTAAATTTGTAGGTTAATTCAAGGCATACAAGGTGCCAGCTCCAGTAACAACAGTGCTTCTAACCTAGCCGCGTGTCAAGTCAGCTAAGTTTGGATGACATATACAGATACCCCATCCCTTGCTGTTTCCACACTAAGCCAGAGTTCATAAATAACAACAGCTGGCACGTGGTGGTGTGAGAACCTCTCAGCATGCTGTGACTTAAGGTTTCCAGTGGGTCAGAAATATGAGTAATTTGCTGGCCAGAACAACAATGGAACAGCATCTGTTATGAGGCAGGTACGGATAGCACAGGCAACACACAGTTTTCCATTACCCTGTCCAAAGATAACATAAGCAAGACCTCGAAATGGGGCACGACTACTGACCTGAAAACAGCAGAAATGTAATTTCTGCTGTCCAAATTAAAAGCTGTGTGAACCAGAGATGATTGTGTTTGTACTAAGAGCACTTTGTATCACTACTGGTGATAGGCTTGTAAACTGATGACGGGCATAGTTTGGCAGTGTTCGTTCTCCATTTAGCCATCACAAAAAATATGTCCATCATTATACCACACGTAGAAACAGGACTTCTTGGAAAAGTTGATGTGATGCCACTCGTGTGTCCAGTGCTGTCACTGGCAGCAATACTGTTGGCACAACTCTCTCTGTTGCTACAGTGAGGGAAACAGCTACAATGGTTGACATGCTAAATGGGTGGTTCCAGATGATGTCCACATTTGCATGACAGCTGTGGGATCCCGAACAATGCAAGCAGTGTCTATGTCTACAGCTACATCTAAATCTACATGGCTACTCTGCAAGTCACACTTAAGCACCTAACAGAGGGTTCATCAAACTATCTTCAAAATAATTCTCTATTATTCCACTCTCGTAGAGCATGCAGAAAAAAAGAAAACCTATACCTGTCCATGCAAACACTGTGTCCCTTATTTTATTATGATCTTTGTTTCTCTCTATGTAGGTCAGTGCCAACAAAATTTTTTTTCATTTGGAGGAGAAAGCTGGTGACTCAAATTTCATTAGAGGATCCCGCCGGAATGAGAAAAGCCTTGTTTTAATTATGACTACTCCAAATCCTGTATCACGTGCAGGACATTCTCAGCCCTATTTCTCGATAATACAAAACATGCTGCCCTTCTTTGAACTTTCTTGATGTACTCTGTTAATCCTATCTGGTAAGGATCCCACACTGTGCAGCAGTACTCCAAAGGAGCAATACTCCAAAAGAGGACAGACAAGCGTAATGTAGGCAGTCTCTTTAGTAGACCTGTTGCATCTTCTAAGTGTTCTGCCAATAAAACACAGCCTTTTATCTATCTTCCCCACAACATTTTCTGTGTGTTCTTTTTAATTTAAGTCATTCATAATTGTAATTCCTATGTATTTAGTTAAATTTATGACCTTTAAATCTGATTGATTTATTGTGTAAGCAAACTTTAACAGGTTACGTTTACCACTTATCTGGACGACTTCACACTTTTCATTATTTAGGATCAATTGCCAATTTTTGCAGCATATAGATATCTTTTCTAAATAATTTTGCAGATGGTTTTGATCTTCTGCTGACTTATGTTTCCTAAATCCTTGTTGACTGTGTGTTAATAGACCATTCTCTTCAAGGTAATCCATCATGTTTGAACACAATATTTGTTTCAAAATTCTGCTCCATATCAAAGTTAATGATATGGGCCTGTGATTTAGTGGATAGGTCCTACTGCCTTTTTTAAACATTGGTGAGACCTGTGCAACTTTGCAGCCATTGGGTATTCGAATCTTTCATCAACGAGCAGTTGTATATGATAGTTAAGTATGGAGTCATAGCGCTGGTATACTATGAAAGGAACCTAATTGGTATACAATCTGAACCAGAAGACTTGCTTTTATTAAGTAATTTATGCTCCGTCACTACTTTGAGGATATCTACTTCTAAGTTACCTATGTCAGCAAAAATACTGCATAACAATAAACCACAGTCTGTCTTGGTACACAACATACTACTGGTATCGAATTCAATCGCATGCTGCTAGACACTTCTTCTTCTTCTTCTTCTTCTTCTTCTTCTTCTAAAAAGCATTAAATGATCTCACGAACAACCAAAATTCAATTATGATTTCTGAATAAGTAACCTGTTTTGTTGTTGTTGTGGTCTTCAGTCCTGAGACTGGTTTGATGCAGCTCTCCATGCTACTCTATCCTGTGCAAGCCTCTTCATCTCCCAGTATGTACTGCAACCTACATCCTTATGAATCTGCTTAGTGTATTCATCTGTTGGTCTCCCTCTACGATTTTTACCCTCCACGCTGCCCTCCAATACTAAATTGGTGATCCCTTGATGCCTCAGAACATGTCCTACCAACCGATCCCTTCTTCTACTCAAGTTGTGCCACAAACTCCTCTTCTCCCCAATTCTATTCAATACCTCCTCATTAGTTATGTGATCTACCCATCTAATCTTCAGCATTCTTCTGTAGCACCACATTTCGAAAGCTTCTATTCTCTTCCTGTCCAAGCTATTTATCGCCCATGTTTCACTTCCATACATGGCTACGCTCCATACAAATACTTTCAGAAATGTCTTCCTGACACTTAAATCAATACTCGATGTTAACAAATTTCTCTTCTTCAGAAATACTTTCCTTGCCATTGCCAGTCTACATTCTATATCCTCTGTACTTCGACCATCATCAGTTATTTTGCTCCCCAAATAGCAAAACTCCTTTACTACTGTAAGTGTGTCATTTCCTAATCTAATTCTTGCAGCATCACCCAATTTAATTCAACTACATTCCATTATCCTCGTTTTGCTTTGGTGATGTTCATCTTATATCCTCCTTTCAAGACACTGTCCATTCCGTTCAACTGCTCTTCCAAGTCCTTTGCTGTCTCTGACAGAATTACAATGTCATCAGCGAACCTCAGAGTTTTTATTTCTTCTCCATGGATTTTAATACCTACTCTGAATTTTTCTTTTGTTTCCTTCACTGCTTGCTCAATATACAGATTGAACAACATCGGGGAGAGGCTAAAACCCTGTCTCACTCCCTTCCCACCCACTGCTTCCCTTTCATGTCCCTCGACTCTTATAACTGCCATCTGGTTTCTGTACGAATTGTAAATAGCTTTTCGCTCCCTCTATTTTACACCTGCCACCTTTAGAATTTGAAAGAGAGTATTCCAGTCAACATTGTCAAAAGCTTTCTCTAACTCTACAAATGCTAGAAACGTAGGTTTGCGTTTTCTTAATCTAGCTTCTAAGATAAGTCCTAGGGTCAGTATTGCCTCACGTGTTCCCATATTTCTATGGAATCCAAACTGATCTTCCCCGAGGCCGCCTTCTACCAGTTTTTCCATTCATCTGTAAAGAATTTGCATTAGTATTTTGCAGCCGTGACTTACTAAACTGATAGTTTGGTAATTTTCACATCTGTCAACACCTGCTTTCTATGGGATTGGAATTATTATATTCTTCTTGAAGTCTGACGGTATTTCGCCTGTCTCATACATTTTGCTCACCAGATGGTAGAGTTTTGTCAGGACTGGCTCTCCCAAGGCTGTCAGTAGTTCTAATGGAATGTTGTCTACTCCCGGGGCCTTGTTTCGACTTAGGTCTTTCAGTGCACTATCAAACTCTTCACACAGTATCATATCTCCCATTTCATCTTCATCTACATTCTCTTCCATTTCTATAACATTGCCCTCAAGTACATTGCCCTTGTATAGACCCTCTATATACTCCTTCCACCTTTCTGCTTTCCCTTCTTTGCTTAGAACTGGGTTTCCATCTGAGCTCTTGATATTCATACAAGTGGTTCTCTTTTCTCCCAAGGTCTCTTTAATTTTCCTGTAGGCAGTATCTATCTTACCCCTAGTGAGCTAAGCCTCTACATCCTTACATTTGTCCTCTAGCCATGCCTGCTTAGCCATTTTGCACTTCCTGTCGATCTCATTTTTGAGGCATTTGTATTCCTTTTTGCCTGCTTCATTTACTGCATTTTTGTATTTTCTCCTTTCATCAATCAACTTCAATATTTCTTCTGTTACCCAAGCATTTCTATTAGCCCTCGTCTTTTTCCCTACTTGATCCTCTGCTGCCTTCACTACTTCATCCCTCAAAGCTACCCATTCTTCTTCTACTGTATTTCTTTCCCCCATTCTTGTCAATTGTTCCCTTATGCTCTCCCTGAAACTCTGTACAACCTCTGGTTTAGTCAGTTTATCCAGGTCCCATCTCCTTAGATTTCCACCTTTTTGCAGTTTCTTCAGTTTTAATCTGCAGTTCATAACCAATTTATTGTGGTCAGAGTCCACATCTACCCCTGGAAATGTCTTACGATTTAAAACCTGGTTCCTAAATCTCTGTCTTACCATTATATTACCTGTTTTGTTATCTTTCCTTATATTGAGAATGAAGACAGCATTACCCCTACATACTTGGTGTGGTTGTGCTGGGAGCACACTTCATGCCAATTTCACATTTGCTGCGTGTGATCTTCTGTGCTTTGCAAATTTAATGGCCAACAATGTAGATTTTTTTCACAACTGTGGCATAATTTCATGACTGAATAACTCTACTTTTTCTTCGTTTAGAGCAACATATTGAACTTAAAATGACATGAACATCTTTTTCAAATAACTGAATGCTTTATAAGATAATATTTCCTGAAAAAATCACAAAATATGACAAAAAGAAAATTTTGAAATTCTAATACAAGTTATAAACATATAATATGAATAATATTTGTCCTAGTGGGTCCTAGTCCTGCACCCATGCACGTCACTTCATAAATCTGAGTACATAATCTTAGTTCTGCTAACCTTATCTACAACTTATTATAGATATTATTCAAGCTCAGTGAAAAACATGGAAATGAAATTTCCTCCTTTTACAATTGGAATCAAGACTTTTTTTCATTAGGGATAATCTTCTTATATTCAGCTGCATCAACTCCAGCAACAAGTAGGTATGATAGCTATAATCACTATCCATGTATTTGTAGCGTACAGGTCTATTCTTATGAACAATGTCACGAAAGAAACAACTAAACCACTACCACAATCAAATCGCCATAGGGGCATTTTAACTAAGCAATCTGATGCTCATACTGGCTTCGCAAACCAGACAAACTGTGGTATTGATAGCTAGGATGCCACGGTGTAGCTGCCAGTTAAATTGGCACTACGACAGGCAACGACGACAGCGCCCTCTAGCAGGCCCTGTTCAGTTCTACGAGCACCACTGTACATTCAGCCCATTTGATCAAGAGCAGACGGCCGGGACACTTCGCTTCAGCTTTGCACCTCAGGGCAAAGTTACGTATTACTCTTGTTGCTAAAGTAAAAGTGATTTTAATTCACACAGCAGTACCAAGAGATTTTCACCTTTTCCTGCACCTACTCACATGCCGCCTTCCAGGTGGGATACAAAAGTTGGTGAGGAGGTTTCCTCTATCATTTCCTTTCTTGCTCGGTACTGCTTTCTTTTCGTGCTAGCTTCAGTATAAGACTTTCATTTGCGTAAACCATGGCTTCGCCACAGGAACAGGCTTTGCTGTCTGATCTTGTACGTTTTCAGGCTCAGCAAATGACGCAGCTGCTTGCTGCCATAAATGGACTGGACACACTACAAACTGCAGCTATTTTGGTGCCTCCAATGCCAATGCCTGTACCGACGCCTTTGCCGAGGGTGCCGCCATTTCGTGCCTTCAATCTTGACGTTGAATGCTGGCCAGAATACATCGCACAGCTCGAAGGCACACTTCGCAGCATACAACATACCAGGTACAGAGCGGCTTGCCTTTTTCATTGCCAACACGGGTGTTGTGTTGTACCGTGTGCTCATGAAATTGTTTCCCACCACCCGCCCAGAAACTAAAACTTACGACGAAGTGATTGATGCTTTGAACTCCCACTTCCATGACAGTGTAAATGTGGTAGCTGCACGGTACAAATTGTTTCGCCTCTGCCGTGGCCCTGCTCAGTCGAATAAATCTTGGTTAGCAGACCTTCAGAGACTAACTTCTGATTCTGACTTTAATTGCTCATGTGGATGCTCATATGCGGATATAATGATTAGAGATGCTATTGCGCAGAATGTGGAGGATCACCGCATCTGCAAACAAATCCTCAGGTTTAAAAACCCGTCTTTGCAGGAAGTAGTGGACTTGCTAGACAGACAAGATAAATTACACATGGTTACTTCCACGTTCGACGTGACCCTGGGTGTGTGTACGGTTAGTGCTGCACAACATGCGCCATCCTGCCTGGCACCAGCCACACCGTGCTGCTCCCGCACACATAAACATGGTTCAAACCAGGCACCCTCTCAGAAACTGAAATCATGTCCGAACTGTTTTCGTGCCCACCCACGGGACAGTTGCCCATCCCATCAAGCACTGTGTTATTTTTGTAGTACGAAAGGACATGTTGAAGCTGTGTGCAGTAAGAGAAACTCTAATTCACAACATGTCTCCCGTTTGCGCGATTCACGTGGGCTTCACCGCAACGGAAACCACCGTGATCATGATTCACATCAGCCTATGGATGTTAATGCCATTTATTCACAGCCTTCTGCTTCAAATGCTTCGAAAGCTCGTTGTGTGAATCAAGTTTTGCCAGACACTTCCTCTCTCATTCAGCTTGATGTGAGGAAACTTTTTGTGACTTTGAACATTTGTGGCTGTTCTGTTCGCATGCAGCTGGACACTGGTGCATCAATGTATGACTTCCTTGGTTCGCCCCCACTCTGTCGTTCGCATTCCACTCTGACTGCATTTACTGGACAGGAAATCTCAGTGCTCGGTGTGTGTAGTTTGTGAGCCATGTATGGTGCAATGACCTGTACAGCGGCTTTCCATGTGCTCCACTCTAGTGATGCTACAAACATTTTTGGCATGGACACCTTTGAACTTTTTGGCCTCGCAATTCAGGACAATGTACTTTGCATCAACGCTAGTGACCATGGAGACAGTGTTGCTGCAATATGCGATGATTTTGCTGAACTCTTTTCTGATGGCCTTGATTGCGCCACAGACTTTGCAGCGCATGTTGTAGTTAAAGACAATACCATGCCTATTTTCCGGCGTGCACGCCCAGTACTGCACACACTGCGTGACACCGTAGCTGCTGAACTTAAGCATTTGCAAGACAGTGGTGTCATTGAGCCTGTTTCTGCTTCGTCATGGGCTTCGCCTATAGTGTGTGTGAAGAAACCAAAAGGTCGCCTCCATATTTGTGCTGACTTTAAGCCTACAGTAAATCCCCAGACAGGTAGCTACGCTTCCCTTACCGCGTCCTGAAGACATTTTTGATAAGCTTGGTGCGGGAAAATTCTTTTCCAAGATTGACTTGCAGGATGCATACTTTCAGATTCTGCTCGACAAACAGTCGCAGCAGTATTTTGTGAACAACACCCACCTTGGGTTGTTCAAGTTTCGCCGCCTTCCGTTTGGTTGTGCTCTGGCTCCTGCTATTTTTCAGTCTTATTTGCAGCAGTTGTGTGCCACTGTCCAAGGTTGTTCCAATTACCTGGACAATATAGTTGTATCAGGTTGCACCCCTGACTAACATTTGCAGAATTTGCGTGCCTTATTTACTGTTCTTTTGCAGGCAGAACTAAAGTGTAACAGAGACAAGTGCAATTTTTTTCAAACTGAGATTCAGTATTTAGGACATACGATTAACGGAGAGGGTATCCACTCCTTGCCGTCACATCTCAGTGCGATTAGATACTTGTCAGCACCCAGGAACTTGAAAGAACTTCAGGCAGTGTTTGGCAAGATTACATATTATATTCAGTTTATACCAAATGCAGCGCAGATTGCAGCGCATTTGCATCACCTTCAGCGTACGAACGTTCCTTTTGTTTGGTCTTCGGAATGTGACACTGCTTTCCACAAGCTCAAATCTGCTTTGTTGAGTGATCACTGTTTGATTCCTTTCGATCCCTCCAAACCAGTTGTTTTGGCTTTCGATGCATCTTCTCACGGCATTGGAGCGGTTCTCTCGCACCGCATTAATTCTGTTGATCGCCCGTTCGCTTTTGCGTCTAAGTTGCTCAATTCTGCCCAGCAAAACTATTCTCAAATCGAGACAGAAGCTTTAGCTCTTTTATATGGCATAACCAAGTTTTATGATTTTTTTTGTACGGTCGCAAGTTCTATTTGTTAACTGACCATAAGCCTTTGATGTCATTGTTCCACCTGTCACAGCCAGTTCCGGCCCATACTGCACAAAAGCTGTGACGCTGGTCTTTGTTTTTGTCTAACTACAATTACGAAATATTGTTTCGGCCTACAGCCCAGCATGGCAATGCTGATGCTTTGTCTCGTCTGCCTATCGGTCCTGACAAAATGTTTGATTCTTCCAAACTGTCCTGCATGTTTATTGATTCGCAAGATAAGGAATTAGCTGATGGTTTTCCGGTGGATTTCCGTCACATTGCTTCTGTGACAGCCGCCGATGCTTCTTTGCAGATTCTTTTGCAGTATATTCGTACTCAATGGCCTTCATCTGCTACGCTGATTCGAGATCCTCTTGTGAGGCGTTACGTTGCACAACGTCACAACTTGTCTGTACACCATGGTGTTATCTTGTTACCAACTGACAATGATCAGTCTCGTGTGGTTGTACCTCATGTGTTGCAGTCAGAAATCCTTAAATTGCTGCACGCTGGCCATTGGGGTATAGTGCAGATGAAGCAATTAGCGCATCGTCACTGCACTTGGTTTGGCATTGATAAACAAATTGAGAATTTGCTTGCTAACTGTCACTCTTGCACGGAGCATCAATCTGCTCCCTGCCAGCACTTCTTTGCATGGCCGACTCCTACTGCGCCTTGGCAGCGCATTCACATTGATTTTGCCGGTCCTTTCTGGGACACCCGCTGGTTGATAGTTATTGATGCGTACAGCAACTTTCCTTTTGTTGTCCCTATGTCTTCTACTACATCTGCGAGTACTGTTCGGGCTTTGACATCTATTTTTTGCATTGAGGGCCTTCCTGAAGTTATTGTATCCGACAATGGCCCCCAATTTGTGTCCTCAGAGTTTGAAGCGTTCTGTGCTGCTAAAGGCATTCGTCATCTGACCTCAGCCCCATTCTACCCCCAGTCGAACGACGAGGCTGAACTCTTTGTGCATACGTTTAAGTCGCAGATGAGCAAGTTGCATGCAACGCACTCTCGCGAGTGCGCGCTCTGGACTTTCTTTACTTCCTATCGCTCTCAGCCGGGCGGCGCCCGTTCCCCAGTGGAACTGCTACACGGCAGCGCCCATTGGTCATTCCTGCAGCTATTGCACCTGCCGCTGCACACTCCCGCTGCTTCGCCTCGTTCTGGCTTGGCGCTGCATGATTTGGTGTTCTATCGCATTTTCTCTGGCAGGCAGCACTGGGAACAGGGGTGTATTCTTTGCCAGCTTGGCCGCACCTTATTTCTCATTTCTGGTCCCTCCGGCACTGTCACTTGACACTGGAACCAGATTCGTGTTTACCATCCTCGGTTTTCTGCCGCTGGTTGTTTTCCAGCAAATTGGAGGCTTCACGGCTTCCGCCGCCTCAGCCCATGATTCCACCGACGGCACCTCTGCCGCTCGCACCTCCGCGGGCGCATTTGCCGTCGTCGCCGCTGCCAGTCCGGTCACCTGCACTGGACAGGCAACTCTCACCACCGCCACGTCCACACCTCCGGCCGTTGTCGCTGCCGTCCTCGCTGCATTCCTCCGCGGTGCCGGAACCGATGGATGCTGAGGCTGTTGTCACGCCACCGCCCATGGAGGTCGTTGCTCCGCCTCCTCATCTGAATATGCCCAGTAGCAGTGCACGGTAGAGATGGGGGATCCGCTCCTGAACTGATTCATAGAGTTGAATCTTTCAAAGGAGTGAACAATCAGTGATTCAGGAAAAAAGAACGGTAGCTCCAAACGTTTCCCACAGCAGAGAGAGAGAAAGAAAGAGAGAGAGATTCGGAGCAGATCAGCGAGGCCTCTGCTGGTCAGAGCACAGTGCACGCCACACAACACAGCCAGCGCCGGCCTCTGCCCTGCTTCTGCCTTGGCTGCCTGCATTGTGCAGTGCCCCATTGGATTTTGTGTTTCACATATGCCGTGCTGTCTCTGTGCTTCCTCTGCCGCATGCAGTGTCTGGCGCACCTTAACTTAGCATCGCACTCCGTCGGCGATCATTTCAGTCGCATGTCCTGCCCTCTGGGCAGTTGATGCGAGCAACAGGACAGAGAGCCTCCTAGCGGAGAACATAAGAACTACTTGCAACAACCTGCTTGCAAGAGAGTGGACAAGGACGATTTGTCTCGGAGCGGGTGACTGGTGGCCGTTCACCGCTCCCCCACCCTCGGAACTCGCCCGCTCAATGCTCACCCCACCATTCTCGACTCTAGCCAGAGCGTTCAGCAAAGCAACTCAGGTGTTACTCTGGTCTCTGCGGTCTTAGCTCACGCAGTAATACAGCTCGCGGCTCGACCTGCTTGACTCAGCGCCTCTGCATCGGAGTTCGCCTCTACTGGATATCGTTCTTCTTAGTAATACCGGTATATATATTACATAATTATGTTATGTATACATCATTTGTTTTTATTTTATTTTTATTTGTTTAAACTGATCAGATTAGGTTCCTGACGACTCCTCTTACTATAGGATTTTTTATTATGGACACTCGAATTTACGCTTTAATTACGAGCGAACCGATTAACGTATTGCCAAATGTGATACACCAATATTTTCCTTGTTTTATTCTGCGTCAGGCTATATGCAGCACTTTGGTCTTACAAGCAAATTTATATATTTTTTTCTTATTGTAGTATGGATTTTGCGATTTTAGGCGTCTTCGGAAGGAAACGTTGACTTTAAAAATATATGGCTTGCAATGTATTTGTACGAGGTTAATGAAATTTTAATACATTATAACCAAATATATTGTTAATGTAAATCTCAAGTTACAACATTTTCTGATTACCCAAAAAACCACGATAGTGCAAAATAAATCAATAATCAAAAACTTCGTCATATCGTGGAAATTTCAATAAACAATACAAAATTCTTACTCATTATCTGTGTTACTTCAAAATAGGATCAAATAAGATCAAAATACAGGTATAGCACTGGAATAAACCAAGTTTAAAGGGCAATGTGCCTTCCATTTATTTTCTATTGTGAATGAGTGGTGATTCATGAAAAAGAGCTAGTTCATTTCAGGGAGTGAACAATTCTGATCTGATCTCTGAAAAGAACAGTTTTTCCCATCTCTAGTGCACGGCCTGGGCAGGTTTTCCATGGGGCATTTTCCTCGCCCTCACATGAGCAATTCGAGGCCGCGGGTGGACAGCGCGCCCCAGCAGTTCTGCTGTCTGCCCAGCAGTTCCGCTGTCCGCCCCCTCAGCTGCACCGCCCCTGGGTCCCTCCACCCGCCATTGGAAGCCATACTCAATGACGGTGCTTCATTTCAGGGGGGAGGGATGTGGTATTGATAGCTAGGATGCCACAGCTAGCTGCCAGTCAAGTTGGCACTATGACAGACAATGATGACAGCGCCTTCTAGCAGGTGCTGTTCAGCTGTACGAGCACCACTGTACATTCAGCCCATCTGATCAAGAGCAGACGGCCGGGACACTTCACTTCAGCTTCGCACCTCAGGGCAAAGTTATGTATTACTCTGGTTCTAAAGTAAAGGCGATTTTAATTCACACTGCAGTACCAAGACATTTTCACCTTTTCCTGCTCCTAGACACGCACCACATTCCAGGTGGGATACAAAACAAACAATGATAACTACACAACTCTTGACACAGACTCAACCACAACAGTCAATCCAGCCAACAGCCAATCCAGAAAGGATTAATATCCACTGGCGGTCAGAGCTGATGGTGTAGTGCTGATGTGTGCACAAGGTGTGCTTGCTTGTGTGAATGTGTATTTTCTTCGCTGAAGACAGCTTTGGCCAAAAGCTATAACGTGTAACAGTCTTTTCATTGTGTGTGTCTGGAAACTCAATGGGCCATCTTTATGGTGAGTAGTAATCTATCCTTTTCCTAATTCTGTTAACACTAAATCACTTTTGGATACCTGCCACAGTGAATAAGATAGTTAGGTTTTAACATCCTATTAACATCTGGGCTATAGGTGACGAAGGTTACTCTGTAACACATATTATTCAGTTCTTTTATCATGTCTTTGATGACATGTTCCAGGCATCTTATCTTTTTTTTCATCATCTTTTTTCCCATTTACAAAGGAAATGTATTTGAGAACAATATTGTGGAAAGGGAAGAAAAAGCTGATAAAGACAAGATGGGTAATATGATATTGCAGGAAGAATTTGACATAGCACTGAAAAATCTAAGTGGATATAATACTCCTGGAGTAGGACTAAGATCCTTGGGTAAACATATTATGACAAAACAAATCCACCTGATAATGCAAGATATATGAAACAGGCAAAATACCCTCAGACTTCAAGAAAAATGTAATAATTCCATTTAGAAAGATGGTAGGATATGACAGATGTCAAAATTACATTAACCTTATTTTAATAAGTCATGGTTGCAAAATAGTGACTACTGACATGAATTATTTACAGAAGAATGGAATAAAGCAGATTTCAAGAAACATAGCTTTGGGTTCTGAAGAAATGCAGAAACATGTGAGGCAATTGTGACCCTATGGTATATCTTAATAGACTGAAGAAAGGAAAACCTACATTTATAGCATTTCTAGATTTAGATAAATATTGACAAAATTGATTAGAACACCCACTTTGAAATTCTGGAGGTAGTAGAGAATGAAAGGTTATCTACAACTTGTACAGAAAACAGATTTAGAGTCAAAGGATATGAAAGGAAAGCAGCAGTTGACGAGGAAGTCAGGCAGGGTTATAACATATTCCTGATGTTATTAAATCTGTAAAGTAAGGAAAAGGAAACCAAGGAGAAATTTGGATTGGTTGGTTGATTTGGGGGAGGGATCCAAGCGGCAAGGTAATCAATCCCATCGGATTAGGGAAGGACTGGAAAGGAAACCATCCATGCTCTTTCAAAAGAATCATCCCGGCATTTGTCTGAAGCAATTTAAGGAAAACACAGAAAACTCAAATCAGGATAGTCGGATGTTGTGATGAAGCAAGCTGGTATATTTTTTACTTAAATCAGGCCATCTGCCTCTTTAAAATTTCATTTTTTCATGTCTGACTGTTTACCGTAAGCATTAAAGAATATAGCACCAGATCTAATTTTATGATTAGTTTTGTGTATGTCAGCAATTTCCTAATTTATTTTGACTATTCCTAGTTAATATCTTTTGTTATAGGATTAAATCAGTAACTGTTTCATAAGTTAAATTCTATTGCTGATGTATAAACAAATATTAATTCTGTACTAATTATAAACATTTGGAGGAACAACTAACAGTATTCTTAAAGCATCTAATTGGCTCTATTCAAAAACATGTTAGCAATGCCAGACCTTAATTCCTAAGTAATTAACAGTCTTCTCAAAAGTATTGTTTGCTTAAGGATATCTGTTAATTTCATCATTTAAACAAATAATTCAGCTTAACGTTTGTAGTCAAAGAAACTGTTTAAAATATGCAATTTTTCAATGTATGCAATTAATTGAAGAAGTTATGTTTTAATAGTAATTTCTGTAAATTAAACATCGTACAATGTGTAGTTTCAGTGCCTATTATTGTGAGGATATATGAGGGCCCAGTTTTTGGTCTAGAGGCAGTCAGCCCACGGCTGAGTTTCAGACAAGAAACCTGTGTTGGTTAGAACAACAACAATGCATCAACTTAACTGTGAAATAAATGTTACACCAATAGGCCATGTGTTAAGGCAATGACAGTGTCGGTTCAATTTATTTGAAAGACTGTGAAATGTGTGGTTAGGCTTTTACTGCTCATAGACGTTCAACAGTAAACTATTGTAGCAGTATGTGGATGTTTGCCTGAAACCTATTAATGAGGCTTATCGAAAGTTAAACAATAATTAACTGGCCATATAAATGTGTACTATTGGGGGGTTGTGAACAGTGAAAGTAAAGAACTATGAAACGCAAATGTGCATCTGTCAGCTACATCATTTGAAGTAGTCAGTGTTTGACTTCCACCCCCATTTTTCAGCCAGTATAGCAACACAGTACATCGACACTGAGGACCATCTATGAGGAAATAAAGCAGGCAAATGTCACATATGGTGCCCTGGGTGAGGACTATTTTATGTGGGCACAATAAACTAGGACTCGTGAACTCTGACAGTGAACTCGAGCAGTTTACAGTGATTTAAACGAAGGGAGTGCAACAGCCAATCAACATTTGGGTTTCCTGGCCACAGTAGGACAGCAGCCAATCAGCGAGCGCATCCTATGGAAGCGGCTGTTGAGTACAGGACTATCCAATCAGCATGCAGGTGGACACAGCTGACCAGGATAAACAAGACGCCTTGCCAAGGAATTTACAACTTGGAGCAGCTATGCAGACAACGAATTGAGATGACAACTGCAGCAGCAGACAAGTGATTAGAAACTATGTAATTCATTGCAAAAGTCATTTTATGTTAAATGATACATAATGAGTGACCTTAACGAACAAGACAGTGTGATGGGAGATAAGGGACAACAGGAGACTGGTTCTGTAGGCGATGGTGATTATAAATCATATATGGATGTAACTTTGAATGATGGGGACGAAACTCCTATTGTAGATGAAATGATTGAAGCATCGTCTACGTTGTGTGGTGATGGGAGCGAAACAGACGAAAACAGTACTGAAGTGTATGAGAGCATTAAGGTTAAGGAGGAGGAATCTAGTAGCAAAAGTCAGCAAGAGCAAAAGTTTATGGCAGACAGAAAAGTGGAAGTGATGTTACAGCAAATTATGAGTAGTTTTAATAGTATGTGTACGGAAGAAGGCATTAGTAGGGTGGGAAGTAGTATGAAAGAAGACTTTAGTAGTATGAAAAATATGTTAGTAGGGTGGAAAATAGTATGAAAGAAGACATTAATAGGGTGGAGAAGAAAACTGATAGCATTAGAACTGACATGGTTAGCTTAAATGATGAACTGAAGAAAGAAATTAAAAAGGAGATTCAGGTAGTCAGCTCTAATCTTTCAGAATTAAATAACAAGATTTAAGCAGTTTCTAAAGATTGTGATGAAAAGATAAAAATAGTAGTACATAACACTTATGAGAAATTAACATTAATGAGTAGTAAATGTGTAGAAGAGAGAAAGAAACTTTGTGATGACTATAGTATGAGAGTGGAGGCTTCTGAAAAACAGTATAAAGATGAAGTCAAAGCAGCCACAAAACTTTGTGCTGAAAACAGGGTTAAACTTGAGAATCAAATCGATCAGATTAAAAATGATTTTGAAACGGAGATAGAAACCAAGTGTGCAGTAGTGGTAGAGGAAAAACTGGTAAATGTAAATAAAAATGTAGATTAAAATTGGCTGAAATAGAGAAAAAGATGGAAGAGGTACAAAATCTAAATCATAGAGAATGTAGTGTCCCAATCAGTCCCTCATTTGTTAGTTGTAAGAAATTTAATAATTTGGAACGAGATAGGGAAGTGCATCCACTGAATTTCATTAGGAAATTAAATGATTTGCCTGAAACATGGAATTACAAAGAGAAAATGTCATTTGTGAGAGGTTTTTTGAAAGGGGATGCTTATGGATGGACAACTCAGGTAGCTCATAGTTGTACTGCGTGGCATATCTTTTAGAAAGCATTTTTAGATGAATATTGGCCCAAAGAAAATCAGCAGAGAATTTTGAGTGTTTTTTTTTTTTTTTTGGGGGGGGGGGGGTAGATTTGACTCTAGGAAGGATACTGTGAAAGGTTCCTGTCACCTTTGAATAAACGAACTGAAATATTTGCATAAAGAGCTAGGCAGTGAATCAATAATTATGGGTTTAGAAACTAAGTTGCCTCAGAAAGTTAGAGAATTGCTTGTACCTCCCCCTAGGGGTGATATTAATGATTTCTTGAACTATGTTGATAAAGTGGAGAGGATGAAGCCCTCAGCAGAAGATTGTAGGAGGAATTTTGATGACAATAATCAATCAGGGAGAGAATTTCAGGTAAATAGGATGTACAGGACTAATTACAGTAGAAATTCAAGGAATGGTTGGGTGGAGGATAGCCAGAATGGTCACAGAAATGATAGGAGAAATTCAAGTAAAAGGAATGGAGGAGATAACTTTAATTCTGGATCAAACCATTTAAACTAGATGATGCTCCAGTTTTGGCTTGCACTCGAGCCATTTTCCTTGACTTCCGGAAGGCGTTCGATACAGTTCCGCACTGTCGCCTGATAAACAAAGTAAGAGCCTACGGAATATCAGACCAGCTGTGTGGCTGGATTGAAGAGTTTTTAGCAAACAGAACACAGCATGTTGTTCTCAATGGAGAGACATCTACAGACAAAGTAACCTCTGGCGTGCCACAGGGGAGTGTTATGGGACCATTGCTTTTCACAATATATATAAATGACCTAGTAGATAGTGTCGGAAGTTCCATGCACCTTTTCGCGGATGATGCTGTAGTATACAGAGAAGTTGCAGCATTAGAAAATTGTAGCGAAATGCAGGAAGATCTGCAGCGGATAGGCACTTGGTGCAGGGAGTGGCAACTGACCCTTAACATAGACAAATGTAATGTATTGCGAATACATAGAAAGAAGGATCCTTTATTGTATGATTATATGATAGCGGAACAAACACTGGTAGCAGTTACTTCTGTAAAATATCTGGGAGTATGCGTGCGGAACGATTTGAAGTGGAATGATCATATAAAATTAATTGTTGGTAAGGCGGGTACCAGGTTGAGATTCATTGGGAGAGTCCTTAGAAAATGTAGTCCATCAACAAAGGAGGTGGCTTACAAAACACTCGTTCGACCTATACTTGAGTATTGCTCATCAGTGTGGGATCCATACCAGATCGGGTTGACGGAGGAGATAGAGAAGATCCAAAGAAGAGCGGCGCGTTTCGTCACAGGGTTATTTGGTAACCGTGATAGCGTTACGGAGATGTTTAACAAACTCAAGTGGCAGACCCTGCAAGAGAGGCGCTCTGCATCGCGGTGTAGCTTGCTCGCCAGGTTTCGAGAGGGTGCGTTTCTGGATGAGGTATCGAATATATTGCTTCCCCCTACTTATACCTCCCGAGGAGATCACGAATGTAAAATTAGAGAGATTAGAGCGCGCACAGAGGCTTTCAGACAGTCGTTCTTCCCGCGAACCATACGCGACTGGAACAGGAAAGGGAGATAATGACAGTGGCACGTAAAGTGCCCTCCGCCACACACCGTTGGGTGGCTTGCGGAGTATAAATGTAGATGTAGATGTAGGTAGTGATGAAGAGCCACTTGTATATAAATGTGCTATAATCACAGGTAAGGGTAATGTAAATGATAGTAGTAAGGCGAGTTTCAATTTCTAATTCTAGTGAGATGTTGAGTGATGGTGGAGGTAGCAATGTTTATCCCATAAAAGTAGAGGAGGAACTTACTATAATAAAATCCACAATGGAACAGAGTGTGTTGCCATTGCTCAGGATATTTAAAGTGTCAAAATGGATGTTAAATTTTTAAGAGAACATGAGGTAGTCAGGTGTTTTGCTTTGTGGTCTAATACTGGAAACAAGGATCAACTCATTAGCCAAGTATATGAGGACAATGAAAGTGACAGTGGGTCTGATTCTGATGATAACAGTGACAAATCCAGTAGTGATAAGGACAAGTTTGAATTTATCATTGATAATGATGGCAATGTGTTAAGTAATGAAAGAGTAACGGAGGATAATATTAGGGCTAATGAAAAGTTAGAGTTTGATAGTGGTAATGAGGAAGTCTGGTAATCATTTTGGTAAGCAAGATGATAGTTTTTCCAGGGAAAGGATTAATGAGGATTTGTTGTGTGATGAAGATCACATGGTAAGTAAGGAAGTGTGACACTTGTAATAACAGCAAGAGTACAAGGTATACATGTTAAGCGTTTACTGGACAATGGTAGTGATTTGAACGGTATTTCACAGGCATTTTTAGAATCTATTAAGAACACAGAACGTATAGTGGTGATGCATGTGTCTGGAATAAAAATTATTGGTGCTACTGGTAAGCTATCAAAGAGTGTGAAACAAGAGGTACTATTAACTGTGGATTTGGCAGGACAGTTGTTGGAGTGTAAGTTCTTGGTAATTCAAACTCTCAGCATTGATATAATATTTGGGACTAATTTCTTGTGCAAATGGTGTGTAAATATTAATTTTGCTAGTAGTAAGTTTAGTTTTAAGTGCAACAGAAGTAGATACGAAGTATCATTTTTGGGAGGTATGGACGAGTGTGTGCAAACTGAATTAGATTTGCCATTAAGAGTTTTGACCACTGAGCAGGTTACTGAGGAAGAAGAAGAGGAGAGAGTAAGGTTGGAAATAATAACGATAACTGAGGATATTGAAGGTATTACAAATAATCAAAGGGAGGAATTAAAAGGTATTCTCCTGAGCAACTATAAGGCATTTTCAGACAGGCCAGGTTTGGCAAAAGAGTGAGTGCAAATTAAAGTTTAAGGATTATGAACCATTTTTCAAGAAACCTTATATTATACCATTTTCAAAAAAGGAAGCAGTGAGAAAAGAAATTCAAAAGATAGTCCCATGGGGGATTATTGATAGGTCAACCAGCAGATATAATAACCCATTTGTGGTTGTAAAGAAGAAGAATGGTGGTGTCAGGTTGGTTCTGGATGCCAGGAAGTTGAATGAAATTGTAATGGGGGAGAGTGACAGACCAGCTAACATAGATGAAATTTTGCAAAAGTACCATGGATGTAAATTTCTGACTTCCTTTAATGTGACTTGTAGCTATTGGAATATCAGTTTGGCCACATAATCTAGGCCATGTACAGCATTTTTACACGAAGGTAAATGTTATCAATACTGTGTGGTGCCATTTGGTCTCAACTTGTCTGTGTGTGTGATTATCAGAGCTATTGACAAGGTACTTGGTGAGATATTAACCAATGAAATAACAGTCTATGTAGATTATATCCCACCCCCAAAGAACAAGAAGGGTCTTAAAGCTATGTTTGGCTTGTTTGGCTTCTACCAAAAGTTCGTACTGGTTGATTGGTTGGTTGGTTGGTTTGGGGTTTAAAGGGACCAAACTAAAGGGCCATCAGTCCCTTTTCATGGCGTAAGCAAAGCTCAAGGTACAAAAACATCCAAATTACGTTTGAGAAAGCAAAGGGGTTAAAAGGAATGGGGAACCACACCTACAAAGAAAACGAATGGAACGAACAAAAAACTGGGGAAACATACACCACAAGGAAAAGTAGAAGAAGGTAATAAAACCATAGAGCAGATGGTCTGGGCAGGCTGATCACAATAATAAAGGATGAGCCAGCCACTCTGCAACATATTAAAATGTCCAACCCAAAAAGCCAAGGCAAGATGAACACATGTAGGGAAAAGACGACCACCAAGACAGACAAATGTAAAGAAAGTGTGACAGAGTTAAAATGGAGGGAGGGTGGCGGCCTCAGAGAGAAGGCTAAATGCCCACCCTTAGATGGTATGACAAAAACACTCCTCACGAATAAAATGTAAAACTAAATCTGCTGTTGAGGTATTGTCGCCCAACACAAGATAGGGTGCTGGGAAGGTTAAAAGTCTGCCACAGAGGGGCTAAAAGTGGGCAGTCCAATAAGATGTGGACAACAGTCATATGTGAGCCACAGTCACACCGAGGTGGGTCCTCGCGATGGATGAGGTAACCACGTGTTCGTCACGTATGGTCAATGCAGAGCCGGCAGACAACCACAGAGTCCCTGCGAGAGGCCCACATGGAGGACTTCCACAATTCATAGTCTTCTTAATGGCACGCAGTTTGCTGTGCATACTGAGATTATGCCATTCCATCTCTCAAAGCTGAAAAAACTTGCAGCGTAATAATGATCACAGGTCAGTTACAGGGATGCCGATCTCCAGAAGCAGTTTCGTGTAGCCTGTTTGGCCATCCTGTCAGTGAGTCCATTTCCTGGGATTTCGATGTGGCCTGGGGTCAACACAAACACCATGGAATGACTGGACCATTCCAGGTCATAGATGGACCCCTGGACGGTCGCTACCAAAGGATGGTTGGGGTAGCACTGGTCGATAGCTCGTAGGATGCTCAATGAGTCAGTATAGAGAAGAAAACAACTCACCAGGGCATGAGCAGGTGCACTCAAGAGCACAAGAAATGGCCCCCCAGCTCTGCAGTGAAAACACTGCAGCCATCTGGTAAGGAGTGCTGTTCAATATGTCCTCCATGAACATACGTGAAGCCAACATGACCATCAGCCATTGAGCTGTCGATGTAAACCACTTCATGGTCCCAGTGCATGTCAAAAATCAAGATGAAGTGACAGTGGAGATCTGTGTGTGGTTAACTAAGTGATTAGGACCATGTGGAAGGTCCAGGCGAAGCTTCGGCCTAGGTGTACACCATGGAGGTGTACACGAATGGAACTAGAGTATAGGTGGTAAAGGCAAGGATTCCATTTCAGACAAAAGAGATCAGATGCAAACAGTAATCGCAAGCCCTGATCTGGGCCTCCAGTGCGGGAGATTAACTGCTGTGGGTGGGAAAAGGAGACGGTAAATCGGATGCTCAGGAGAACTACGTATGTGTGCAATGTAACTGGTGAGGAGTTGTGCACGCCTAACCTTCAATGAGGGACTCCGGTTGCAGCAGGGTAGAGCGGTCTGCACACCAGTTAGTGTTGCTAAGGCAGCGGAGGGCATTGAGGTACTGCCAGCACTTCCACTACAGGTGACGAAGATGAGGAAGCCATGACAATTGGGCGTCGAAAACCAGCCCTAAAAATCGATATGTCTCCACTACAGTGAGTGGTTCGTCATTAAGTTAAAGTTCCGGTTCCAGATTAACGGTACAACACCGACATGTGCATGACACACCACTTCGCGACTGAAAACTGGAAGCCGTGGGCTAAAGCCCATGACTGCACCTTGTGGATGGCTCCCTGTAGTCACCACTCAGCCACACCAGTATTGGAGGAGCAGTACAAAATGCAGAAGTCGTCTGCATACAGAGAAGGTGAAACCAACGGCCCTACAGCTGCTGCTAGATTATTAATGTCCACTAAAAATAGAGATACATTCAATACAGAGCCCTGCGGGACCCCATTCTGCTGAATATGGGGGGATTTATGGGACACACCAACTTGGACATGGAAAGTACAAAGTGATAGGAAATTTTCGATAAAAATCAGGAGCAGGCCCCAGACACCCCACTCATATAATGTAGCAAGGATAAGATGTCGCCAGGTCATGTCATAAGCTTTTCATAAATAAAAAAAGACAGCAACCTGGTGTTGGCATCTGGAAAAGGCTGTTCAGATGGCAGACTAGAGGGAAACTAGATTATCAGTGGTAGAGTGACCCTGGCGGAAACCGCCCTGGCATGGAGCCAGTAGGCCACGTGACTCCAGGACCCAACACAATCGCCGACTTACCATATGTTCTAGCAGCTTACAAAGAATGTTGGTAAGGCTGATGGGCCAATAGCTATCCACATCAAGCAGGTATTTGTGGGTTTGAGCACTGGAATGATGGTGCTCTTTTGTCACTGCAATGTAAAGACACCATCACACCAGATCCAGTTGAAGATGATGAGAGATGTCGCTTGTAGCCGGACGAGAGATGTTTTATCATCTGACTGTGGATCCGATCTGGCCGAGGAGCTGTGCCGGGGCAATGTGGAATGACGCTGAGGAGCTCCCACTCTGTAAATGGAGCATTATAGGGTTCATTGTGATGTTCAGTGAACTAGAGGGGTTTCCTTTCCAGCAGCCGTTTGCGAATTTCCAGCACTTAAAGCACCACATTGGGGGAGGGACCTATGGTTTAATGTCACAGTGGTAAACCATTACCTTGACTTTTTCAACCAATGAATCACCCTCAAACACCAAGATGAAGACACCGGTACCAACCCTGTTGTCTTTGGGTCCCCTGTAAACGTACCGGATGAAATGAACACCCCGCCATTCTAGATTGGTGTGGAGCTCATCGTATGACTGCAAGAGGAGGTCGCTATGGAAAATAATCCCCTGGGCCATGTTCAAGCTTTTATGGGGAGTGACGGAAACAGGAATATCTCCCAGCCAATCACAAGCGAGTAACGCTGGGATTGGGCTGGGGATGCTGTCTGAATCAAGACTGCACCGCTTTTCATCTTGGACAGCGCTGTCACTTCCCCAAACATATCCTCAACATGTTCAACAAACAATTAAGGCTTCGTAGGCAGAAAGGAGTACCTGTCCATTCTGCTACATATGAGGGTTGTTTTTTAAGTAAGGGCCGTTTTTATTTTTAAAAAAAGATACAAATACTTTTGTAAAAAAACTTTTATTTTCTGGTTCTACACACTTTTACCTATTTTTCTACATAGTTGCCTTGTTTATTTAAGCACTTGTCATACCTTACAACTAAGTTTTTAATTCCCTCTTCAAAGAATTCGGCCGCCTGCTCCGACAGCCAAGAGTTGGTTGGTTGTGTGGGGAAGGAGACCAGACAGCGTGGTCATCGGTCTCATCGAATTAGGGAAGGATGGGGAAGGAAGTTGGCCGTGCCCTTTCAGAGGAACCATCCCGGCATTTGCCTGGAGTGATTTAGGGAAATCACGGAAAAACTAAATCAGGATGGCCGGACGCGGGATTGAACCGTCGTCCTCCTGAATGCGAATCCAGTGTCTAACCATTGCGCCACCTCGCTCGGTGACAGCCAAGAGTTCACGGCTGCTTTCACTTCATCGTCGTCATTGAAGCGCTGCCCACCAAGGTGGTGTTTCAGGTACCGGCAAAGGTGAAAATCGCTAGGAGCAAGGTCGAGTCTGTATGGTGCATGGTCCAAAACTTCCCAGCCAAAAGAATCAATCAAATCCCGAGTCTTTTGAGAGGTGTGAGGCCTAGCGTTATCGTGCAGGAGCAAAACTCCTTTTGTCAGCATGCCGCGCCTTTTGTTTTGAATTGCTCTGCGGAGCTTCTTTAGAGTTGCACAGTAGGCATCCGAGTTGATTCTCGTTCCTCGCGGCATAAAGTCCACTAGCAAAACACCACGCTGGTCCCAGAACACAGTTGCCATAATCTTGCGCTTTGACAACGTCTGTTTGGCTTTGACCTTGACGGGTGAGGTTGTGTGTTGCCCATCGATTGTTGCTTGCTTTCGGGAGTGATATGGGATACCCATGTTTCATCTCCAGTGACAATTTGACTCAACATGTCATCCCCTTCTTCCTCGCAAAGAATCAAAAAGTCCAATTAAGTGGCAAATCTCTTCCCTTTGTGGTCCTCTGTGAGGAGTCTGGGTACCCACCAAGAACACAGTTTCTTAAAGTTTAGATTTTCAGACACAATTTTTACAAAACCGATCTTGAAACTTGTGGAAATTCCAAAGAAAGAGTGGAAATTGTGAATCTTCTGTCCTCATGAATCTTTGTTTCGACTGCAGCTACCAAATCATCAGTGATCACAGAGGGCCGGCCTGAGCGTTCTTCGTCATGGACGTTTTGACGGCCATTTTTAAACTCTCTAACCCATTGACGCACTTTACCTTCACTCATTTCATTCAAGCCATAAACTTCTGTTAACTGACGATGAATTTCTGCAGCTGATAGGCTTCTTGCGGTCAAAAAACGTATCACTGACCGTATTTCACACGCGGCGGGCGATTCAATAATCGTAAACATTATAAAGTAGCACAGTGATGCGTACACGTCAGCTACAGAGCTGCAACTTGCATCAGTGTGAACGGGAAGGATGCCGGCAAATGGCACGGTGGCTTGTTGCGGCGTCCGCGCGAACTATGGGACTATACGCGCGAACGGCCCTTACTTAAAAAACAACCCTCGTACTAAATATCGAGGCGAATATGGGTCTCTTTTTTCTGTAGTCCTACATTCCTCCGATGGTGTAGCAAGGGTGGGAAATGATTTAGGGTCAGGTGATCTGCCCTAATGCCACCCACTCCAATCAGGAGCTGTCCAACACGGGTGCCACCCAGCCACAGCAAAGGCCCAGGCATGATGGCTGTTGCTGGGAGTCCTGATGCCCGGGAAGACAGGCATCTGGGTACATGAAGGTCCCACCACAATGGACTGGCTACCATGCTGGATACTGGGCACAGAGAAATCCAGTATTGTCATGGGGGCAAAAGAGGACAGGAGACAACAGAAGAAGATGACATACCCTGGAAAGTATCCTCGCCCAAATAGTTGAATCACAGGCAGAGATGAAAAGCCATGACAAGAGGTTCAGTTGATTGAATCTTAGGGCACTATGGATAACTCATGCACCATGTAAGGCATCCTTCCCCATCTGGCCCACACTTCTGTAGAATTTGGAAAGTGGCAGGTCAAACCATAAAATGAGACCTGAACTTATAGGGCTGAAAAGTGTGAGATTCCTTTTAGTCACCTCTTATGACAGGCAGGGGTACCTCGGGCCTATTCTAATCCCTGGCCCCACAGGGGGGAGTTCATATTGGACCGATCAATTGGTAATTGTTAAAAAAGAATGTTGTGTGGAATTGGAAAGAGAAGTGTGAAGAGGCATTTCAGAGTTTGAAAAATGAATTAGTAAAGAGTAGATGTTAGGACATCCAAATTTTTCACTGCCTTTCTGCATGAGTACTGATTCAAGTTTTTGTGGTTTTGGAGTAGAAATTTTCTAATTAGTACCTACCAAGCAGGGGGTTGAACACAAAACTCTTGCTTTTGCTAGTAGAACATTACAGCCACATGAAAAGAACTATCACATTTTGGAATTAGAGGCTTTGGCAATTATTTTTGGATTTCAGAAGTTTGAGTACTATTTGCTTGGACATAAGACCATAGTGTTTACAGATCATAAGACTTTGAATTACCTTCAGAAGTGCAGGCTGAAACACACCAGGTTATCTAGGTAAGCTTTGTATTTGCAACAAACTGATTTAGAGGTAAGGTATGTAAAAGGAAAAGACAATATTGTGGCTGATGCATTATATACAATGCCAGCAGGGAAGAAGGATACCGGTAGTGAAAACCATGAAGAACAAGTAAGGTTGTTTTATTTGCAGGGAGTGAAGGATGAGAAGCTTATTAGAAAAATTTGCAAGCAAATGAGAAGGGAGCAGAATGAGGATCTGAATTTAAGGTCGTTTAAGCAGTATTACAATTCAGACAACATGCCAAAGGTGAAACAGTACTATACTATATATATATATATATATATATATATATATATATATATATATAAAAGGTTGTTGTTTAGCAGGAAAAAATTGAATTATCAGTACTGGAAGTTATGCTTTCCTGACCAACATGTCGATAAATTCATTGGCTACTTGCATGAGAGTTACGGACATTATGGGACCATGAAAATAGTACAAGGTGTCTACGTGGACAAGGAAAAAAAATTCCCGGATTTTTCCCGGTTAAAAACACACTTTCTCCCGGATGACAGTATATTTTCCCCTATCACTCCTTTGAATGGTTATGGTTTTGTACACGAGCGTACAATTTCCCGGCACTTTAGAAAACGAAACTCAGAGAAAAAGACACGTTTTGGAAATATCTTTGATGTGCAGCAACATGTACGCTGCGTATTTTCGTATTACGAAAACATACATTGGAAATCCACCAAACACCACATGTTACTTTCCGAACCATTGAAACCGAGATTCCGATGCGCTTTTGTAAGCTGTTCATAACTCATGTCACGTGATCTCGCCAGCCGATGACAGAGGATATTCAGAGCATAGGACACGTGATGTAGTCAGTCAATAGCATCAGTGTTAAGTAGCGTGCCAAACAGGAAAAGTTAATAGTTTAAATTAATATACATAGTGTTGTTACAGGAAAAGCAAAGCTTTCACATAAAATATTGGTCTCAAGCTGCAAGAGAAGCTAAGCTTTCGCATATACTGTTGATCTTTTTTGCGCGTGTTACACTTTAAGAGGTATCATACAAATGTGCCTGTAAAATTTTTAATAATGACATAAAGGTCTGATCTTCAGGGTTCGAGGGTTCGAAATGCTTCTAAATGGCTCGTCATCAGACACCTGATTTTTAAATGAGAGTCAAACGCTTTGTGATTTAATACATTCAGGTCCATTCTTGTACGTAGTTCAACTTACGTAAAAGGATATTTACTTTGAAAGTAACGCTTTTCAAAGCACCAATCGTAATATTTTCCCGCGACCTGTTACAAATAGGTTCGTTTCAGCAGTTGCCACAGAGCTCAGGTAACAGGCGACACCGCGCTTGGGTAGCTATCATGACGTAGGAAGCCCGTATATACGTACGTGTAAAAGATCATCAATGAAAGATGATACTGCAAGAGCACCGGAATTTCGTGAACCATATTAAAATGTGCACATTTAAAGTGCATACTTAAAGGCACACTCTTATGTCCAGATTCCCAATTAAGTACCGTAGACCCCGACCTGATATTAAGCTTATAAGTGTGGTTTTCAGGATGTAAATTTTCTTGGAGCACCAGTACTGTATTATATCATGTTTGGTTCTTTATTATGGCATAATGCCATGCGTGCTAGAAAATGAAAAAGTGCACTTGAAATGCAACGAACAGTTGAAACTACCCAGTACTGTGGAATTAAACATTTCGTTTCAAATACATTGACTGCCCCTGCGGAAAAGATTAGCAAAAGTCAAATTTCTTTAGCAAACAGACAAAAATAACTTCATTGTTCCGCAAGGCAATTAATGCTTCACTGTCAGAAAGGTGGAAATAAAATAAAATCTGAAACTAATGACATATTTCAGACTTTAGTAATTATGTGAATGTGTTTTAATTCACTTGATAGCTCCCGGCCACGGATATCCGTTTTGTTTTCATTTGACGTGAGAGTAAACGAAGGGGAAACAGAAAAATCACTGAACGTAAACACGGGTCACGTGGAGACTACCCACTATAGCTCAGATTGCTTTGCGCATCAGCCCCGGATCTACGACATTTGCGAACCGGGTCAATACTAAAAAAAAATCGAATTTTGAAAATATGTTCATCTTGTAGTGCACATCTTTCTGAAAAGTCTGAAACATAAAACGTATGTATTCGAGGAAATGTAAGACATATTATTTTGTCTTAAGTATGCCCAAGTGCAGTTCCATGCCTCTTCATAAAGCATTTTTCTACTGCACGTCCAAACTATATTCAGGAGAGTGGAAATTGAAATGTCCTGTGGTGCTTCTCCTGCTCCCAGTCGGCCGGTTTGGCAGCCTGCCTCTCTTTAAAAAAAAATCTCGCAATTAATAGCGGATGGGATTATTTGTAATCGAGAGAACAAGAACTCTTCGGAAAATCTGAACTCTTCATTGCCCATTAGTTAATAACTTCCTGTTTTGTGTGACATAAAATTAAATATAGGATATATAAAACCAGTACTGACAAGAGATAAGCAAGAAATTACACATTTCTTCAAACCTTAGCTCCTAGCATTTTTTTCTCTCTAATCTTGCTACAGCTTTACATGGCGTGTTTTCCTTTCTGTGAAAGAATCTTTTACCTCATCAAAGTTCGTCAAACGTTTTGCTACATGGAAAATCGAAATGTAATTATCTAATACTGAAAAAGCTGTTAATACAAATAATACCCAAGACTGGTGTGGTTTCTCGATCTGATTACGTCTATTTTGTCACTGTCTGCTAGATAAAACAAAATAGGCCTTTCTAATACGGCAGCAATTTTATAACACACCAAATAAACGAGACTGTTTTGCACAAATGGTCATTTTTATAACACGACAGAATATAATCCAATAAGTATCAATATCAAATGCCTATTAGGCCTACTACAAGCAAAAAGCTTTATGTTAGGAAATAGTTTCACGTTTCATTCAAATGCACCAGCTTCTCTAGCATGAGATCGAAAACTAGTATTACGAAATTTTTATATAAATTTGGAATCGTCTTATTCTTCCATAATTTGTGTGATGTCCTCGTTTCTTCTCCATCCTTGTTCTAACAAACAATCCTGTCATCACCAATTCTGTAGCTATTGCTGCCACTGTCAAAATTTGTTCGCCGATTAACTTCACTAACCCTGCCAGAATCACTGGTTTAGTTCTCCCGCAATTATTCTCCGGTTAGGCGTTGTTACGTGTTCGTACAACACGTTTTCCGTGTTACTTCCATAATAGAACTTAAGCGGCTGGTAGCCGGGGACTGTACTACTGGTCCTTACTAGTGTAGCGATCTGACCAAACATTTTCTGTCAAAACTTCATTTTCTTGGACACACCGAGAAGATAATACATAATCTTTCTCACCTGTTATTCCTGTCAGTCGTTTATTTCCATTCTGATAGTATGAATCTATGGATTTCGCTAGTAATTATAACAACGCTGATCATTCGCACACCCAATCAGCCACATAATCAGACAGCGATTGCCATTCATCCATTCGGCTTTACTCCACTCAGCTCGTATAGCCCCGTCCCCTTTTGTCTGTGGAAAGTTTATTTCTAGATGCGACGAGGATTCTCCTGACAGACACATCACGTACACTATGCATGCATTCAAAAGTCAGCTTATGATTCATTCAGAAATCAACTTAAAATGTGTTCAAAAACCAACAGAGAAGCGTTTCAAAATCATATGACTAATTGATAGGCAAACGTGCGCTGGAGGCTAGGTGCTTTGTGAAACAAGTTTTTTTTTCCCTCACGAATATGAATTAGGCGCCCCCATTTCCCGGAAGTATCTAGCTGCTTGCTGCGACTGCTTGCACAGCCAACAGCCACATTCCTGTTGACAGAAGCGGGAGAATCTACTACTCAAACGTGACTCTATTGCGCATGCGCATGAGCCCGCGCGTTAACTGCTAAAACAAATCGAATGTAAACAGTTGCGACTTCACGCTCATTGGCGGCAATTTGTTGTTATGAAGCACTGCATAGTCTTCCTAAAGCCTTTGACACATTTTCAATCGGCAGACGCTTGCATGAGCACTTGTGTCGTCGTTGTATATGGCGCATTTCCTTTGCAATTTAAGTTATTTTCGTTTTTTTCTCCTGTTTATGTTTTATTGTTGAAGTATTATTCTGCAGTAGCGGGATACAGTAATATCCTTTGTTAGTGTGTCGGTTCTTACTAGTCAAAATTACAAAAATTTAACTGAAAACTAAAACAATGAAAAATTCCCGGAATTCTAAAAATATCCCGGGTTTTTCCCGGTTTTCTCCCGGATGAAAAAAATCCCGGGTTTTTCCCGGATCTCCCGGTTGTCCCGGGTCGTAGACACCCTGTAGTAGCTAAGATACAGGAGATAGTAATATTTAACAACTTGTGGAGAAGGGTTAGGCAGAGACTAGGAAGGTGTGATAAGTGTCAGAGAGTAAAGACAAATGGTGTGTCATCAAAAGGCTTAATGCATTCTATCCTTCCTAGTGAACCTAAAGAGCTTATAGCAGTTGACCATCTACAAGCGTTGCCTGCATCTACAGGAGGTTGTGAATATATTTTCGTTGTTTTGAACATATTCTCAAAATATGTAAAACTGAATCCAATTAAGAAGACAAATACTAGTATAATAATTGAGAAGCTGACAGCTGATCACTTTTGATATGCAGTGGTACCAAAATCACTTTTGTCTGACAATGGTCCACAATTTGTTTGAGAGAGGTTTGAATACTGTATGGCAACACACAACATAAAACACACAAAGATTTCTACCCATTTTCCACAAGAAAACACGAGTGAAAGAGTTATGAAGGAGATTAACAGGCTGTGCAGGACTTATTGTAGTAAGAAACACACAGCTTGGGTGGGTCATATTCGACATCTTGAAAACATTAGCAACAACTTGTGGAACAAATTGACAGGATATGCTCCATGTAAGCTTATGTTCAACGAGAGACCCAGACATCAGACATCATCAGAGAAGAAGTGGATTTCCCTCAGGTAAGTGAAGTAGTGCAAGACAAAAAGATCAGACTGGCTAAAGAGATGATGAAAAAGAAAGTAGCAGGAAGGAAGAGAAGGCATGACAAAGGAGTGATTCTGACTAGTTTCAGAGTAGATGACCTTGTTCTTGTCAAAACCAAAGAAAAATTTAGCAAAGTAAATGAAGAGATTAAGAAGTTTTGCATGTGAGTCATGGTCCTTTCAGAGTGGTACACATTGCCCATGACAACTCTTATGAATTGGCTTACATGAAGACTAACAGAATTTTTGGATTAAAGAATATTATTGATCTGAAACCCTATGTATCACCAATTAGATGTTTGAATATTAATCTGTGCCAGTTTAAAGCGCTTTTGAGCTTGGGTAGTATTGCTTTTGTTAGGAGAAAGGAGTGTACATTGAACCAGAAGTAAGACCTACAATGCAAGTAGGGGGTTCAACATTCTGAGTTGGATTCATTACGTGGTGATAATGCTTACCCATTAAAGAATTTCTGTCAGACAAAGAGGTAAGGTAAACAGAAAATAAAAGGTGTCAGCAAATATCAAAGAGAAGGTGCAGCTTATCTGTAAACATTACCAACTGAAGTAATCAACTCATTGGTGTAGCAGCAGAGGCAATATGCAGTAATCTTGATTTGAATAGTAATTAAGTTACATGATGGTGACTATTCTTTTTTCATAACCTAATGATGCTATGATATTGTACATCTTGAGTTTTTGCTATTTTGCAAATAGAAAAGAAACCAAAATCTTTCAAGTTAACCAGTTTCAGATAGTTATAACTTAGAGTAATGTTTTGTAGTGTAATGTGCACTTGATTTTAAAATTTTACTAGTCACCACCTTTCGTACTATAGTCAATTTTAGTGCTAATTACTGTGACGCTATGAGAACTGGGTAATGTATCTATTTATGTAGTAAAGACTATCATTTTAGTGTTAAACATTTTTTCTCAGACATAAGTTATCTGTAAAAGAATGAGTACTAAAGCAGGGTATTTTGTCTAATTTTTTCATGTGCTGTGGCAGAGGAGGACCACCTCCAAGGAAACTGATAGCAGTGCATTTCTTTACTAACTGCCACTTGTACCTGTTGAAGGCATGGACAACTTAGTGAGAAAATGTGTAAAAGCTCAGTAAAAGTGTGAAAGTGCTTGTGAAAAATACTAAACATTCAGCAAGTGAAATTTTCTGTCTAAAAAGTGAACTGCAATGTGCAGTGTAATTTAACTTTTTACAACCCATGAGACAGGACTTGTACAAAGTGATATGTATCTTAAAATGTAATCTTTGTTTACCCAAAAAGGACATCACTTACGATGAAAATGCCTAAATTCTATTAAAAATATAACTTGTAGATATTTTGCGACATTGTATGTAAATTGTATGTAAATATTTTGAATGGGGATTTTCATATGGTCAGTTCATATAAATAGGAATTGTGCAAAATATATATACTGTAGTTCTGATAAGATTTTGTAAGTAATATTCTTTTGTGTGTAGAATGTTAAACCCACTTTCTCGTCATTGAATTGCCCAGTTAGCTATTTGCAATATCTATCTGGTCACTTCAATGAGGGGATGAGGTGATGAAGCAAGCTGGGATAATTTTTACTTCCCCTCTTGTTTTGGCATCTGCTTCTTTAAAATTTCATTTTTTCATGTCTGACTAATTACCATTAACATACGTGATTATAATCTGCATTTTTCATAAAAGAGAAAGGCTGGCCCTCAGTTTTAAAGAATATAGCACCAGATCTAATTTTATGATTAGTTTGTGTATGTTAACAATTTCCTAATTTATTTTGACTATTCCTAGTTAATATCCTTTGTTATAGGGTTAAATCAGTAATTGTTTCATAACTTAAATTCTGTTGCTGATGTATAAACAAATATTAATTCTGTACTAATTATAAACATTTGGAGGAACAACTAATAGTATTCTTAAAGCATCTAATTGGCTCTATTCAAAAACATGTAGCAATGCTAGACCTTAATTAGTTCCAAAGTAATTAACAGTTTTGCCAAAAGTATTGTTTGCATAACGATATCTGTTAATTTCATGATTTAAACAAATAATTCAGCTTAACCTTTGTAGTAGAAGAAACTGATAAAAAGACGTAATTTTTTAATGTAGGCAGTTAATTGAAGGAGTTATGTTTCAACAGTAATTTCTGTAAATTAAACATCGAACAATGTGTAGTTTCAGTGCCTATTATTGTGAGGATATATAAGGGCCCAGTTTTTGGTCTAGAGGCAGTCAGTCCACGACCGGGTTTCAGACGAGAAACTTGTGTTGGTTAGAACGACAACAATGCATCAACTTAACTGTGAAACATATGTTACACTAATAGGCCATGTGTTAAGGCAATGACAGTGTCGGTTCAATTTATTTGAAAGACTGTGAAATGTGTGGTTAGGCTTTTACTGCTCATAGATGTTCAACAGTAAACTATTGTAGCAGTATGTGGATGTTTGCCTGCAACCTATTAATGAGGCTTATCGAAAGTTAAACAATAATTAACTGGCCATATAAATGTGTATTATTGGGTGGTTGTGAACAGTGAAAGTAAAGAACTATGAAACGCAAATGTGCATCTGTCAGCTACATCATTTAAAGGAGTCAGTGTTTGACTTTCACCCCCATTTTTCAGCCAGTGTAGCAACACAGTACATCGACACCGAGGGCCATCAATGAGGAAATAAAGCCAGTTGAATGGAATAGATAATGTCTTGAAAAAAAGCTATAAGATGAATATGAATAAAAGTAAAACATGGGTAGTAAAATGCAGTCAAACTGAATCAGATGATACTGACTGAATTATATCAGGAAATCAGACATTAAAAGTAGTGGGTGAGTTTTGCTACAAGGGCAGCAAAATAACAGACTTTTCTTGGTACATTCATTCAGCTTTCCCAGCTGTACAATCTGCTACACCACATATTAAGTAGATGTTTGCATGTTGCTGTAAACAGTAATGCTCCATTTTGATGACCAATCCTGATATGCAAAGAGTGATAAACTCTATAGTGAGACATTGCAGATAATCATAATTATTATTTTTTTAATTAAACATGCTTCACCTGCATTGCTTATTCAGTGCTAGGAGGGGGCGTTGTGAACAACATATTAGAAATCCTGATCTGTGGGGTGTGAGTGTTGTGGTGAGGTGAAAGTTTAAGGTCCCTCTTGCTAATAACTTGAAGACCACAGCTCCTAGGGAAAATTTTTCCAAATGGAAAATTAAACTACATTAACTTTCCTACAAAAAAGATCCTATTCTTTTGTTTTTCTCTAGAACTAATAGTTTTCACATTATATGGGATGGAAAAACCAAAGACTATTCAAAACATTGTTGTAATGGTACAGAATTACTCTAACTTTAAAGGAAGTGGATTAACAACAAATATTAAATCTACGTATCAGGTAAATGGTGTTCCAGGGGTGTAACAGGGTGAAATGGAGATGTGTGGGGTAGAAGTTCAAAGGAATGTAGGTCATCAGACTGTGTTCATGCCCTTCCCTCCTTCATAGGTCTGCAAACTGAAGATTGAGCAGGTGATTCCCCACTCTATCTGCCCCATTATGTCAGAAGAAGCAACTACGGGGAATCCCACAAAGTTATTCTGATTTCCCCCAGTGCACTTATGAATCACTGGGGGCACACTGCACGGACATGCCCAGGGAACGTTTATTTTTCACAATTTGCATTAACATTACATGATGTTTAGATATGCGTTACTAATAACATTAAGACAAAAAATGCATATGGAGAGAATCTGTGTAAATCTCTGCACTCTGTTCTACAATGCTCGAGAGGATTTATTCATTTAGCGTATGGTCATACAAACTGAACTGCAACTTACATACATGAATTGCATAATTTTACAGAACAAACAGAACTAAACAATTAAATCTACAAATTAATATCTAAATTTTCAATCCATTCAAGGACTACCTCTGTCACCTCAAAGATATCATTTAGATTTCCTGGGTAAGATTGGCTGTTACAGTTTGTTACAATGTGTTTGGTGGTCTGATGTACAGTGCAACAGACATATTGTGAATATGAAACCTTTCTCCATTGGCGAAGGCTTTCTGCGCACATGCCATTGGCTATACTAATCATGGTAACTGTTTTCCAAGCAAGTCATGGTGATTCCATGCCAGCCAGCCTTGAGCCAGGTCTTACGAGGATCTGATCTTCCCCATGGGTAGTATTTATCCACGTTTCCGACCACTTCTTGCCCATGTTGAGATTCACTGCTTGTAGCTATTCTGCCAATGTGATAGCTGACTGCCTGGATTTCAATCAGCTCATTTTAAGAGCAGGCACATCAGAGTGAGCTGGGAGCTGATGAATTTTAATTAATTTTTTAAGAGGAGGGCATTCTTTCTTCGAAGATCTGGTGATGAAATGTAGCTTAAAGTTAGTGATCAGTGAGGAGTGGTAGAGATATAAGGCAACCTGTTTTTTTCCTGATTGCTGTGTTTAGCTGAAATTGGTTTTTCTCACATGTGAAATATTAAGCCACACTGGACCATCGTAATTGTGTAGCAGAGTAGATGAGTCCCAAGAAAGAACATCGTGTTGTACCTCTTGGACCCCACGTGGGACCACTCAGATTCATTGTGTGATCTCACCTTTGCTTCAGTGTTTTCTATGTGTTTCTTGTATGAGAAGCTTCCAACAAGAGTTACTTCTAGACATTTTGTGAAGTCTTCGTGGTGGAGGTCTTGACCGTTAAAGGTGACATGTAGCTTTGCACTGGTTATTCTGTTGTTAAGATGAAAGCAGCTAATTTTGGTCTTCACTGTATTTGGTGTTACTCTCCACTTATTGAGCTATTGATGCATGGTATTCAGATCTGCTAGAGAGGAAATCAATTCTTAGGCATCCTGTAAGGCAGCTGTAATCTTCTTTCAGGAAAGACAACTTCCTCCACCAGGAGTGCTGCACAATTCTCAATTTACAGAGAGACTATACCTCCACAGCATTTACTGTCCAGTTCCCTTATATGAGTAGGCGCCATAATTTCACTTAGCACGTGATAGAGAAGATACTTTCAGTTTATTCGATGAGTACGTTTTGCAGTTGTTAAGTGAGCTTTTGTGTAAATCACATTCCAGTAAACAGTGGTGAGAAGTGTTTAGTTTTATATGTGTGATACTGTCGGAATCCTATGTAGTGATAGTGGGAAAAAGAATGGATTGGTAAATGTGACACCTTGTTGTTTATCACTGACAGTATACTGTAAAGCCATGTAACTGTGTTGTTGTCACTGGGTGGTGAACTCATGAATGATCAGAAAGTTACTGCACTTCTCTCACCATTACCTGTGCTACTGGTAAATTGCATAAATCTTTTCCATTCACAAATTGCTGGCACTTGTTGAGATGGCTGAACTTACAGGAATGACTTACCACACATCCACATTACATCTTTCAAGATAGATGTGAATATGTCTGATGGAATGAGACTGATCATAGTCAAGACTAGAACAGTATTCTGTTGTAATGCATTGCTTGACTTACAATGAAATATCTCAAGTTCTGTAACATCTAGGTGGCCTACTTCCATTGTAGAGGGATGCCACTTAAGCCTCTGGGTCTCTTCAGATGTTGGGAAGATTGACACTGGGGTAAATCACTGCTTACCCCTCATGCTGTGAAAAGTATTACAACAGTGATAATGGAGACAATGTAACTGACATTGTTGAATACATAGTGACAGCATGTTACACCTGGAACAGGCTCCTCAGTGTAGTATACAGTTACAACTCCAGCTGTTGAGATTTTTGACATAACAGCTCATTTAACAATTGCAAATATACAACACTTATTAAACTGAAAATAACCACAGTATACAAATATGAGCTCAGTGAAGTTATTTTGTCTATTTAAACAACAGAACTAGACAGGAAATTCTCGGGAGGTCTAGTGTGCCTGTAAACTAAAAATAAAGCAGCACTCATAGTGGGGTTAATTCCCTTTCCTGGAAAAACACTACAGTATGACTATGAATCAATTTCCCTTCTAGCAGTCAAGAACAATGTGCAGAGGTTTATGCACATTCTGTCCATGTGTGTTTCTTGCATTAGTGTTATTAATAACTCATATCTGTGTTCCATGTAATTTTAATGCATTTTGGAAAATAATCCCCTGGGCGTGTCCGTGAACTGTGCTGCCAATGATTCACAAGGTGTGCTGTGGAGAGTCGGCATAACTTTGTGTGACACCATGTAATTGCTTCTTGTGATATAGTGGGATAGATAAGAGTGGAGAAATGCCTGCTTGGTCTTCAATTTGCAAATTGATGAAGGGGGGAAATGCATGAACATAATCTGTGGACTTGTCTTCCCTCACACTTCTACCCCACACATCTCCCCTACAAACCTCACTGTGTTACATCGCAGAGTACAATTTATCCCTTACCATGCCTACAGCACATAAGTTTCTTATTTGTTGTTAACCCCTTCATTTAAGGACAAACATTAATTTTATGTGGTTAAAACAATATTTTTACTAATCTGCTAATTTTACATTCCCTGAAATGCACAAACTATTATTCCTAGAGAACAAAAGAACAGAACCTTTTTTGTAGGCAATTTAATGCAGTTTATTTTTGTACTGGGAAACATTTTTCCTACAAGGGGCGGTTTTTAAGTTATACAAAGAAACAAAGTTACCTCTAAATGCTGCATTCCCCACCCCTTTCCAATGCTCTCATTCCAGCAATCAGGAATTTTAGTCTGTTGTTCAGGTCAGTCCCTCTGAGCACTGTGCAAAAATTTGTGACTGAAATGTTGTTTCCCTAATCAATCTTTTTTGGTCGTTGTTGGCTGGACTATACTCCACCAACCCACTCAACAGTCTTTTTTTCCTCTCATTTTCCATTCTCCTTCCCTCCCCACCCTTAAACGTATTGACTGCACCTAGCAGCCCTATTCTGTCCCAACCACATCCCTGCAATCTCCCACAGGCAGCACTATACCTTCTCCTACCCCTACCTCACTCTCCATCCCAGTCTCCACTCCAGCCTCATCCTTATCCACATCACCCACAGAGTGTTTCTCCCATCAGGTGCAGATGTTGTACACAGTCCAGTCTCTGTGGCCACAGACAATGATCATGCGTGTGTGAGTTGTGCTTGTGCGTGTGAGTGCATGCGTGTGTGTGTGTGTGTGTGTGTGTGTGTGTGTGTGTGTGTGTGTGTGTGTGTGTGTGTGAGAGAGAGAGAGAGAGAGAGAGAGAGAGAGAGAGAGAGAGATCTACTTCAGAAGAATGTCTTTTGGTTGAAAGCTGAAATGTGTAGTGACTCAGTCTCTCCTCTACAAGGTGAGTGGAAATCTATCCCTTTCATAATTTGTCAGTATTTCCCCTAGTTACAGACTTAAGCTAGTCCTCTAATCAATCTTGCTTAGCTGTTATGGTCGTTCTGGCAATCTCATTTTTAGAAGTTTGTATTGTGTTTCACCTGACTCATTTTCTGCATTTTTATATTTCTTCCTTCCATAAGTCAAATCTCTAATGATATCCAAGGATTTCTACTAGGCCTTATCTTTTTGCCTAGTTTATCCTCTGTTGCCTTCACTATTTCCCGTCAACAAGCCGACCACTCACCTTCTACTCTATTCCTTTCCCCCCATTTTAATCAGACTAATGCTCCATCTGAATCTCTCAACAACCTCAGTTCTTTTGATTTATCCAGGTGACATCTCCTTAATTCCCTACCAATCGCTGTTCCTCTGGCATCTGCCACAGACTCGACCTGTACCAGTAGGTCTTCCTCTGATCCTACAGGGGCCCTGTAAATCACAGATTTCATATGGTCCCACAGGTATCACCTGGAGTGTTCAAGTTGGGAGAATGTGCAGGCCAAGCAATAAGACCACCGCAATCTATCTACTGTAACCCAAATCGTTGATCTACATGATCTCAGACTAAATGTGGAAAATGAGGTGGTGCGCTATAGTGCTGGAAGAGCATGTTTTGCTACACATGCAGTGACATACATTCCAAGAGCCTATGCAGTAGACTGTCAAGAAATCACAAGTATGCAGCACCCACAAAATGCGATGGAAGAAGGTATGGATCAATCACACGTCCATTCAGGAATCCGGCCCAAATGTTCAGACAATATCGGTCAGGAAACCCATCGTGGTGTATACGCAGACAAGGAAAAAAAATTCCTGGATTTTTCCCAGATTTCCCGGTTAAAAATACACTTTATCTCAGGTGAAAACACGCTTTTTCTGTGTTAAGTGACAGTGTATTTTTCCTTGTCAATCCTTTGAATGGTTATGGTTTTATACATGGGCGTAGAATTTCCTGGTACTTTAGAAAATGAAACTCAGGGAAAAAGACATGTTTTGGAATTATCTTTGATGGGCAGCAACATGCACACTGCGTATTTTCACATTACAAAAGTGTACATTGGAATTCCATCAAACATCGCATGTTGCTTTCCGAATCATTGAAATCGAGATTGCGATGTGCTTTTGTAAGCCAGTTGTAGCTCATGTCACGTGATCCCGCCAGCCGATGACAGCAGATATTCAGAGCATAGGACACGTGATGTAGTCAGCCAAAAGCAACATCACTGTTAAGTAGCACGAACACACAAACAGGGAAAGTTAACTGTTTAAATTAATATACATAGTGTTGCTACAAGAAAAGCAAAGCTTTCACATATAATATTGGTCTCTAAGGTTAATAAGCTGCAAGAGAAGCTAAGCTTTCACATGTAATGTTGATCATTTTTGTGCGTGTTACACTTTAAGATATATATCACAAATGTGCCAGTAAAATTTTTAATAACGACATAAATGTCTGATCTTCAGGGTTCGCAATTCTTCTAAATGGCTCGTCATCAAAGAGTTTATTTTTAAATGAGAGTAAAACACTCTGTGACTTAATAAATTCATGGTACATTTTCGCACATAGTTCAACTTACGTAAAAGGATATTTACTTTGAAAGTAACGCTTTTCAAACCACCAGTCGCAATATTTTCTCGCTAACTGTTAGAAATAGTTTCGTTTCAGCAGTTACTGGAGGGCGCAGATAACAGACGACACAGCACTTGTGCAGCTATCATGAAGTAGGAAGCCCGTATGTACGTACGTACGTGTAAAACATTGAAAGATCATACACTATGTCATAAAAGGAACAAGACATCAGAGGTTACTCCAGGAGCATCGGAATTTCGTGAACCATACTAAAACATGCACATTTAATGTGCATACTTAAAGAGCACATTCGTATGTCCAGATTCCCAATGAAGTAGACCTTGACCTGATATTAAGCTTTTCAATGTGGTTTTCGGGATGTCAATTTTCTTGGAGCAGCAGTACTGTATTATATCATGTTTGGTTCTTTATTATGGCATAATACCATACACGCTAGAAGATGAAAACGTGCACTTGAAATGCAGCGAACAGTTGAAACTAGCCAGTACTGTGGAATTAAACATTTTGTTTCAAATACATTGACTGCCTCTGCGGAAAAGGTTAATAAAAGTCAAATTTCTTTTGCAACCAGACAAAAATAACTTCATTGTTCAACAACGCGATTAAAGCTTGACTGTCAGAATGGTGGAAATAAAATAAAATCTGAAACTAATGACATATTTTAGCCTTCCATAATTATGTGAATGTATTTTAATTCACTTGATAGCTCCGAGCCACAGATATCCATTTTGTTTTCATTTGACGTGAGAGTAAACGATGGGGAAAAAATGGTTCAAATGGCTTTGAGCACTAAGGGACTTAACATCTGAGGTCATCAGTCCCCTAGAACTTAGAACTACTTAAACCTAACTAACCTAAGGACATCACACACATCCATGCCAAGGCAGGATTCGAACCTGTGACCGTAGCAGTCACGCAGTTCCAGACTGAAGCACCTAGAACCACTTGGCCACACCGGCTGGCAACAACGGGGAAACAAGTGTAAACACGGGTCACATGGAGACTACCCACTATAACTCAGACTGCTCAGCGCATCTGCCCCGAATCTATGACATTTGCGAACCGGGTAAAAAAAAAAAGACTTTTCAAAAGCATGTTCATCTTGTAGCGCACATCTTTCTCAAAAGTCTGAAACATAAAACATACGTGTTCGAGGAAATGTAAGACATAAGTGTGCGAAAGTGCAGTGCCACGCCTCTTCATATAGCATTCTTCTACCACACGTCACTGTATTTCGCTCTGTGGAATTGAAATGTGTATATTTTGTAATGGATGCCATCAAACTATATTCAGGACAGTGGAAATTGAAATGTCCTGCTCCCAGTCGGCCAGTTTGACAGCTTGCCTCTCGTAAAAAAAAAAAAAATCTTGCAATTAATAGCAGATGGGATTATTTGTAACCGGGAGAACAAGAACTCTTTAGAAAACTTGCACTCTTTATTGCCTATTAGCTAATAACTTGCTGTTTTGTGTGACATAAAATTAAATATAGGATACATAAAACCAATAAAGACAAGTTATAAGCAAGAAAAGTACACATTTCTTCAACCTTAGCTCCTAGCATTTTTTTCTCTCTAATCTTGCTACAGCTTTGCATGACATGCTTTCCTTTCTGCGAAAGAATTATTACCTCATCAAAGAGCGTCAAGCGTTTTGCTACACGAAAAATTGAAATGTCATTATCTAATACTGAAAAAGCTGTTAACACAAATAATACCCAAGACCGGTGTGGTTTCTCGATCTGATTACGTCTATTTTGTCACTGTCTGCTAGATAAAACAATTTAGTAACACCCTGTATATTTATTTTCAAATGAAAATGTTAATTAAAAAAATACTTAATCATAATTTTTAATAAAACAACTCAACTTCTTTACCTTCAAGCAGAACACACCAAACAGTTCCGTAATCCACATTCTGTCAACTTCCTATATTTCTAGTACTCATCATCGCATCCTCTGTCATTGCATGGAGTACAGCCTCTTCAAACTCAGGTGTACATCACAACCATGGAACACCACAGTCAGCCCTATTGGCAGTTAATGTAACCATGTCTGTGGCCTGCTGGTACACTGTAGCACAGAGGAGGAGGAGGAGGAGGAGATTAGTATTTAGTGTCCCATCGACAACGAGGTCATTAGAGACGGAGCACAAGCTCGGTTTAGGGAAGGATGGGGAAGGAAAATGGCCGTGCCCTTTGAAAGGAACCATCATGGCAGTTGCCTGAAACGATTTAGGGAAATCAAGGAAAACCTAAATCAGGATGGCCGGAGACAGATTTGAACCGTCATCCTCCCAAATGTGAGTCCAGTATGCTAACCACTGCACCACCTCGCTAGGTCGTAGCACAGAGGGAACGCAAGATGGCAGGGGTTGTGGAAAATGCTCTGCATACAACTGACAAGTTTTGCCATACAATAACATCATGGCAATGTATTCCACCAATGTGTAGTTCACCACGGTCAATAGCATCACACTAAAAATGAAATTTATGTACAGCTTGCATTCTGTTCTGTAGTGAATGATTGCTACTGTCCAGTAGTATAGTATGAACAAAAACCACAAGCACAACAGTAGGTACAGACCTCTCTGGGCAGATCACAAACTCAACAGAATGGCATGTAAACAAACCTGTAGTGGGTGTGGGCCATCTGGTGATTGGAGAATGATGTAATTATTACCCTAGTCAGTGACACTGAAAATGCAGGTGATTTGAATATGTGTTGTGGTATTTTAAGTGTAGTGGGAAAATGGTACGTTTCCAGACAGAAGTTCTTATGTAAAACTTAATCTCCTAGGTACCCACCATGTGTCCTCAATGTCTGTGAAGGGAATTTAGTAACACCCTGTATATTTATTTTCAAATGAAACTGTTAATTAAAAAATACTTAATCATAATTTCTAATAAAACAACTTTTTTGCTTTTAATTACAAATCACATAAAAATGTGATTATTCACAATAAATTAAACTTTGGTATAAAAGTGCATCAAAACATCAAACAGAAGATAAAATACTTCTTTTACACAAACACACACACACACACACACACACACACACACACACACACAAACAACACAACACACACATGCTGAATAGGTGTCTGATAAAGCTTGCTTCTTTATGGTGGTATGAAGGTTCCCCCTCTTCTCTTTACTGACTTCTCTATAGCTTTTAATTCTTTGTTTCCCATTTCCCAAGAATTTATGATCAACATCCATAATTCAACTGTTTCATGCTAATGATCTGGTAATTTTCTCAATTAAGTTTGTGTGTAAAAACATACTGAATAGAGCTTACCCCATTCATTATCTTCATGCACAACATTTTCCTGTGAATGCTTTTCTACGCATTCCTCAGCATTTGCTGTTTGAGGTTTTGCAGCTTCTTCTTGCTGTCTTTTCCTACAAAAATTATCTTCACATGATGGGTTAGGGCGCAGTTTCATTACTGGAAAGAAATCCTGTAGAGCACTGTATCCTAAGTAGTACGTTACTTGACCAAAACCTAAAAGATACCTGAAAACAAGGGAAAGGTTTTAAGATTTATGATGTAGTATTCTTCTGAAAAGCTCATAATAGACAGATTAACAAATCTAGTAATGTAAGCAAGCATGAATACTCAAGTATATTATTTTATTTATTTCACATGTAGAAAAAGTGACTTTTCCTTTGACTTTCCAAGTTAAGGCAGTGAACTGCTGCAGCAGTAAATTTCTGAGAACGACATTTCAAGAACAGGAGGTCTTTAAAGGTTTCAGCAAGGCATGGGTTAACTTCTAGTCACTTGCGGGCCTGATTCACATACTTAAGTTCTTGGGCCTCATCACATGGTGCAACAGCAGTGCTTCGAGTGGATAAAGTCAAAACTATAGTGTCCATGACGGTAACTTTTATCAGGTAATGCGCTGATATAAGTGGTACCCCTTTTCCACATACCACTCCAACAAACATGTGTAAAAACATGTGTTTTTGAGAGTACATTCATTTTATGTTCATCCCATCTTTAGATGTTTACAATTATTTACATGTCGTGAATACTGTTTCCTCACTTTGAGATTTTACAATAGCTATCTTAAAAACTTCCATTGCAAAATTCAGCAATGTCATTAGTAAAGAAACAATATTCAGAGCATACAAATAAATATAAGCTTCTGAAGATGGCCTAGCAGGCATCTTCAGATGTCAGCACAGAAGCATAAACTCTTATAAAAACAACTGGTTGCAGCTAATTTATTATAAATTTCCTTCAATTTCAGCAGCTGCAGTGCTCTAAAACATCACAGCAGGCAAGAGGAGGAGGAGATTTAGTGTTTTAACGTCCCGTCGACAACGAGGTCATTAGAGATGGAGCGCAAGCTTGGGTTAGGGAAGGATGGGGAAGGAAATCGGCCGTGCCCTTTCAAAGGATCCATCCCGGCATTTGCCTGAAGCGATTTAGGGAAATCACGGAAAACCTAAATCAGGATGGCCGGAGACGGGATTGAACCGTCGTCCTTCCGAATGCGAGTCCAGTGTTCTAACCACTGCGCCACCTTGCTTGGTCAGCAGGCAAGAACTATTTACTAATGCCCAATACATATTGGTAAACAAAAGTATTTTGTTTGGTATCAACACAGTTTTTCAATATTTCTAGTATTGACAATACAATACTCACCTTAAGATTATTGTTATATTGACGAGTGAGGTCCCTAAAAGTCACATTTCCACTACAGCAGATGATAGGCACGAATCGTACGTTCTTAACACTGCACAAAATGGACAAAACTGCTCAAACGCATGAAACCAGAGCTCACTAAACCTTTTAGTCTGTACAGCTAATAAGAAAGCAGTACTCTTGTGGTGTGATCATAGGACTTCTAACACATAAGTTCAAAAGTATATTACCTGTGTTGTTTATGGATAATGTAAATCAGCACTAAACTTTCCTACAAGCCATCCCAATAAATTATACCTATAATATGCCTCTTCAAGAGAAGATGAATATTATCATAGACACAAACTGCCAAAATTAAACACAAAACTACAAGACAGCTAAATGTCTCTCCCCCACAAATTTCTTCCATGGACCAGACTGAAACCAAATGCAGGCCAGATGCAGCCTGTGGGCCATTGGTTGTCCAACAAAAGATCATAATGGCAACAGTCAGGCACCCAATATGCTTCCTCCAGTTCAAGTTTTCATCAATATGTACACCCAAAAATTTGGAGCATTCTACACTATTTACTGACTCCTGCTCATGTTTTCCATCAATTGTTGTTATGAGTCTATTTACTGTACAGAAATGAATGTAGTGTGTTTTTTCAAAATTTAAGGAGAGTCCATTTTTAGATGGCTGCTTAATAATTTTTTGGAAAATATTGTTTACCAGCTCTTCTGTTGCTTTGTCTCTAATAGAATTCATTATAAAACTAGCATAATCTGCAAAAAGTACCAAGTTTGCATGTTGAATGTTAATAGGATAAACCCTATAGGACTTCCTTTGTTATTCCCCCCCCCCCCACCAGTCACTAAAATATTCTACCTTTCCAACATCGTCTGAATTATTCAGCACAACCTTTTGCATTCTGTTTGTTGAGTATGATTCAGACCAACTGTATGAAAAGCCATCAATTCCATAAGACTTAGGTTTTTATCTAAGAGAGTATTATGATCTACAGAATCAAGAGCCTTGGAAAGATCATAAAATATATCAACTAGCAATATGTTAGTATTTAAGGCTTGTACTGTGTGACGAGTGAAAATACAAATAGCATTCTAAGTCAAGCAATCCTTCTGGAATCCAAATTGTGATATCCTAAGTAAATTGTTTCCACTTAACTGTGTGACTACTCTTGAGTATATTACTTTTTTGAATATTTTGGAAAAAGATATCAGGAAGGAAATTAAATGATAATTGTTTAAGTCTGTCTTGTCACCCTTCTTATGAAGAGGTTTAATAATTGCATGTCTTAAGCTGTCTGGAAAAATTCCCTGTGCCAGTGATGCATTGCACATACTACTAACAACATTGAAACTTCCTGGCAGATTAAAACTGTGTACCGGACTGAGACTCGAACTCGGGATGTTTGCCTTTCGCGGGCAGGTGCTCTACCAACTGAGCTACCCAAGCACGACTCACGCCCCATCCTCATAGCTTTACTTCCACCAGTACATCGTCTCCTACCTTCCAAACTTTACAGAAGCTCTCCTGGGAACTTGCAGAACTAGCAAGTTTCACAGGAGAGCTCATGTAAACTTGGGAAGGTAGGAGACAAGGTACTGGCGGAAGTAAAGCTGTGAGGACGGGGCATGAGTCGTACTTGGGTAGCTCACTTGGTAGAGCACTTACCCGCGAAAGGCAAAGGTCCCGAGTTCGAGTCTCGGTCCAGCACACAGTTTTAATCCGCCAGGAAGTTTTATATCAGCACACACTCCACTGCAGAGTGAAAATCTCATCCTGGAAACATCCCCCAGGCTGTGTCTCCGCAATATTCATTCTTTCAGGAATGCTAGTTCTGCAAGTTTCGCAGGAGAGCTTCTGTAAAGTTTGTAAGGAAGGAGACGAGGTACTGGCGGAAGTAAAGCTGTGAGGATGGGGCGTGAGTCGTGCTTGGGTAGCTCAGTTGGTAGAGCACTTGCCCGCGAAAGGCAAACGTCCCGAGTTTGAGTCTCGGTCGGACACACAGTTTTAATCTGCCAGGAAGTTTCATATCAGCACACACTCCGCTGCAGAGTGAAAATCTTATTCTACTAACAACATTACTTATTAAGCTGGTACAACTTTTCTGAATTCTGTTTGAATTTCCATTAACATCACATGAGCTTTTGTTTTTTGAGTTTCTGTAATTGTATTAATTTCAGCAAAGGATTTGGTGCTTCTTGCAGTTACTTAAAGTTTTGTGGAATGTCATTTTTAATATATTCTGTTGTTTCTACAATAGAATCATTTAATCCTATATTCCCTGTTATGTTTAGAAAGTGATTGTTAAAAGTACTTGCAACTTATGAGTTATCAGTCACAGTACTGTCATTTAGTTTAATTGTTACGGAATACTGAGATTGTCAAATGGATGACAGGACAATCAGTCAGTTTGCAATTATTATGTTTTTATCTGCATTATTTAGAAATGTTATCAATCAGTGTACTACTATTTTGACATTATTATGAAAAGGATGGCTTGCTACTCATCATATAATGGAGATGTTGAGTCACAGACAGCACAACAAAAATACTGTCACATAAGTAAGCTTTCAGACACACACAAGCAAAAAGCAACTCACACATACATGACCACAGTCTCTGGCTGCAAGAGACTGAGTTCGTGCATGTGTATGTGTATGTTTTGTCTAATTTGGATGAAGGCCTTTTTGTCAAAACCTTACTTGTTTGACAGTTTTTTTGTTGCGCCTATCTGTGACGTAACATCGCCACTACATGATGAATAGCAATCTATACTTTTCATAATATTGTCATTATTTCATTGTTTGTACTAATGTTCTACCGCACATGAGTTTGAAAACTACCTACCTACTTCAGCTGAAACACCCAAATAATAATTCTAGTTCATTTTTCCTGTCCGTATCTTTTAATAAATCTACACTGAAATCTCCACAAACTTCTAACTGCTTTTCTCATCTGACAGGCAGCTCAATAATGCATCAACATTTCTCATAAACAGCTGCAAGTTTCCTACAGGGGATCTGTAGACTGTTACAATTATTAGGAAAGTATTCTGCAGTAACAACTCATGAGCACATGCTTCTAGGTTCTGATCAACACAAAAATTATTTGTTCCAATATTTTTGACTGTGTGTCCAATTTTTACATATGTTGCAACTACTCCTTTTTCCATAAAAATGGTGCTTGCCTTCAAACCCTGATGTTTAAGTTCTCCATCCACATGGTTGCATCATGTTCAGAGAGACACAGAACATCAATAACTTCAGAATTTTCCACATTTTCCAGGAATACAGTAAGCGTATCTATTTTGTTTTTCACTCTCTAATGTTCTGATGAAACATATTAATTTTATTTTTCCGGCAACTGTTACACATATTAAGGTCCTGTACTGCTCTAATTTCATTCAATACTCTCTATCCGTAACCTCACACTATCATAAAAAATATGCCTCTTTGATTGTAGTAATCACAGGTATTTGGTCTTGTTTGCTTGTGACTCCCTTATACTTTCTGCAAGGTGCTCAGGTAATCTTTCCTTCCCCCTCCTATTTGGGTGCAGCCCATGTTTTAGAGCATCCCCATCCCCTAACCACAGCAACAGGCACAGAACAGATAAGATACTTTGTTTCAGTCAAAAGTAATTCGCTCAGCTCTTTCTTCACACAGCTGACAGCTGTGTTAACTCAGGACCGGTCACGTTGATGCAAAACCTCCACAAATCCCACGAGTGTGTGCTGTTTCTGCTCCAGCTCACCTTTAATGCTATATTGTAAGTTTCTAGTCATGCTGTACCCTCAACATCAAAATCTCTGCACAAAGTCCCTATGTTCTCTGTCTCCTGGCTAAGCTTGGAGCTAGGTTTCACAATGCTTGCGACCTGGTATTCTGCAACTAGCATTTCCTGTAGCAGTTAGTCTACATCTCTCCTGTGACTGCTCCCAAGTAGCAAGATTCTCTTCTTTCTACGTGACTTTTTTACTGACCTAGCCTTAAAGTCATTCTTGCAAGTCTGCTGCACCCTATTAAGCTTAAAAACTGTTGTGGTTCTTCCCCCACTTCAAGTGAGGAGTCAAACTGATTGTTAGCTGGAATTTGAAATGTTATTTCTGATGTTTTCTCCTTTTGTCTATTACTTGTCACCTTCTCCCAGCTCCCATGGTCTATTTCCCCCTTCACCCTATCTAATTCAAAATATGCTATTTCTAATTATGCCTAGAGGGCACCTATCTTTCTTCCTTGTTCCATGATTTTCTTGTCTCAACTATATAATGTACAACTCCATAGAAGGGTCTCATCTGACATTTTGGCAGTGAAACACCAACCCAGAGTCCACACATTTCTCCCATAACAATTAACCTAAAGCATTCACATTTGTCATGCATGATGCTACTCTTACAGTAAACTAAAAAGCACTATAAACTTAAACTGCAGTAAAGTAATAATCAGTAAAAACTTATATTTTGGTGAGCTTTGGAGCTACTTCTAGATGTCGGGCAGAAATAGAGTAACATGTTCAAAGTTCGTTGAACATAAGTAGTACCAGACATGAAGTGAATGAAAACTATAGAAGCACAATATTTTCTAACATTGTCAAATGGATGCTATCAGGAAATTATTTAAAACACTGTAATGGATCCATGAAAACATGGAACAATTATCCAGCAAGCAGAAGTTAACACTTGCTTGTAAACACAGCATCAATTTTCATTTAAGGTAGATTTCAGTTAATGGAAGAAACGAAGTGAAAAAAAGCATGGTATTTCTAACAACAGTATTAAACAGACACAAGTTGGAAATTATGGAAGGCACTGCACTGTATTAAAAAAAACTCATAACACTATGCCATTGCTGTCAACTGCCAACTGCTGGTGGCAACAATACCTCAAACTCGAATGGCCATCAAGTTTAACTGAGTCCGGGTAAGAGATACATGTATTTCATTCCATGCTACTTCATCTCTGTGCCAGAGTTCATTGTAGTTGTGGGCAAGTGGTGGCGAGAGGAGGGAGGTGTGTCAACAGTGGTGTATCCAACAACAGTAGTAGGCAAAGGAGAGTCCCAGTTCTGTGTACAGTATCATGAGGGAGGTGTCAGTGTGCGGAGGCTCCAAGGAGAATTGTCAGACTGCATTAGCTGTCACACAGGCCCAACATTTCGTGTGATGGCACCACTGGGTACATAACACAGTTACCTCTGGTTTGCACAGCTGGTAATCTGGACAGCAGACATTACATTTCTGATGTGTTAAGGTTAGTGACTGTGCCCTATCTTTGAGGTGTCCATGACATCAGCTTTCAATGAGATAACACAAAACGGCACATTGCCTGTGCTGCTTTGAATTACATCAACACAGAGGATATCTGACTCTTGCCCTGATCAGCTTCTTTTATAAATCTCTCACCAGTTGAAAGCAGATGGTCATGGGTTGCCAAGAGATTACAATGCCACCACTCGCTAGACGCTAGGATGAACTATGGCACAGAGATGAAATAGCTTGGTGTGTGAGATGGCTGTATGGTCCTGCATGGTCAAGTGAATAATGCTTGTCCTCTTGGTACACAAAATTCTACCTCAGCTTCAACTTCTTCACTGTCTTCTTTTGCAGTACTGATCATTTCTATGAACTCTAAGATCACATTCAGACTAATTCAGCTTGTACTTGAGATATCTTTCTGAGCATGTCTAAAAGATCTATGGTATTAGTTTTGGGCAGTATGTTGTACATAATAATTATGTAGCTGATTAATTTGAAGTTCTAGCTTTGCTGCTTAAGAATTGACCACATTTCCTGTTTCAGAGAGAGTGTTCTCAATATGAATAAATTTGTTATAACACATCATAAAGCTTTCCTAAGTTGAAATGAAGTCCTTGCAATGCTTCAAACCTGCTCTCCCATTGGGTAGTAAGACAATGACTTTAACAGACAGTGCAGATAGTATTAATAAGCATTTGGCAATGTGGGTTGGGCATAGCTGTCTTGTTTCTAGGACTTCTTGCACCTTCATTCACTTGTCAACTGAGACTGTGTGCTGCACATGGGATGTCAAAGGTACAAGAGTATTCTTTTCTAAGGTCTATATTTTTGCCTCTCATATCTGCACCATTATCATTAGGATTTTATCACGCACATCTTGCAAATCAGTGTTGCACGATGATATAAAAATAGTACAATGTAATTAGCTCCTGACCACTGGTATCTGTGATACGAAAAAAGCTCAAAAATGTTCCTTTACTTTAATTTTTTTCTGTATAGGGATAAAGAAACACGAATCTAACAATTACTGAAACCTGTTCTGTGTGTGACAATCAAGAAATGCATTTAAAATAATAGAAAAGTATTTTGATTATTTTAAGTTAAAAGTAATAGTTCTTTCATTCTTTGCCCCAACAACTAAGCAATTTCATTTTGGAATTTGTGAGCAAGATAATGAGTCATCTGAGACTGAGCATTTTGGATGCAAGCGATGTGATCTTTTCCCATTGTTTATATGTGAAATACAATAAATAATACAGTAGCTTTGTACTATAAATTAGTAATTAGCTTAGTGCTAAATTACCTATTGTGTTCTGGTGAATGCATCATACAATATGGAATGAGTAAGTTTTACAAATTTTGTTGTTGTTACGTAAATTTGTGGCCACTCCTTCCATTCACCTCCACTTGTAGCAGCAGATGCCATGCTCCGCTGACTGAAAACCAGCGAACATCAAAGCTCCTGCTGATCAACGTACTACCGCATCTCCTCAGTATCCTCGTTGGTCATTTCTGCCGTAGGTAGACCTTCGACTGCCACACTTTCTGGGAGTCACGAATGCTGAAGCATCACTCAATCAATCTCTGCTCTCATTTCAAGTAGGTAACATTTCCCGGCCATGCTCTTGCAACTCGTTCCATGCAATGCCATGTGGCTCACACGATTAGCTGCCGCATCTCGCCAGAGTTTGCACTAGCAGCAAGATTTCACATCCGCGTCCTGTTCTGTATTTTCCTGCAGTCCACTTAAGGAAAGACCTATGTACAGGCATCACTCCAGCAAAAGCCCTGTGTTAAAGTAACCCACCTCAGCGCTTGTCTTCTTGCACCATCAGATGAGGTCATACAAAATACTGTAAACTATATAATAGTTCACCCTCCTCAAGGACTCTGCCACAAGCGAGAACCCCACTTGCTTACAAGTTTGTAACCATTAAATTTTGCTGTAGTACTTAATTTTTAGCAACAAATGCCTAAAAACAAGCTCATGTGTCACTTTCAGTATGCTTCGTAATTTTTTGTTTGTCCTTATTAATTAGTATGCCTCTATAAACATGTTTGCTTTTAGGAGCATAGAAGGAAACCTTTAAATCGTTTCTTCACTGGTGACCCCCTCTAAACCAAAGTGCCAAGTCTCATAATCAGAAAGCACTGGTTCTTCTTTTTTATTATTCCGACTGACACACCTCACATGGATGCAAATTCAGTTTCCGTTAGGTGGGCTGGACTTATCCTGCTCACACCCACACTCACCGCCTGCCTCCTCCCACACCATCCTCTACTCACAGCCTCCACCCTCGTTACGCACCGTCACTCCCTCCCCACACCCTTCCATGCAAGCCCTCCCAATGTGCACACCACCACGCCCCTCCTGCACTCTGTGCTCATCTCACAGTGCCACTCCCCACCCATCTTCGCTGCTCACTAAGTGGGTGCCATGCACTATCAAATGCTCTGGTACTGCACACTTTGATAAGTCACAGTTTTACTGTGCAGTGCACTGAACCCTCCTTCCCTCAGCAACAAACAGCAAAGATTGTATTTCTTCATCCACAGTGTGCATGTACTGCTTACCTTCTTCTCCACAATATTGTTTGCCAGCACCACCCCGCACGATGCAACACACTGCTCACACTGCTGGTCATGCCCAATGTGCTCTCCAACCAGAGACCTCCCGTACCCTTCCCACCCCAGTACCTACAAGCACTTTGGAGGTGTCAGAACATCGCACACAACTGTCAGCACTACAGAACTGCTTGACTCAGCTGAACAACAGTGCAATGTGCCCAACACAAGCCATCTCTGCAAACACTTCCCTCAGACATGTGGCTGCCCACTTGCTCCCCTTCAACTTGTGAAACCCATGCATGTGAGGTACTTCTATTGCAGCAGTTTTTGCAGGGTGCTCTATAATGAGTGATGCAATGAAATTCAGTGTGGTTGTTAGTCACCTCAACCCGACTACCACCGCCCAAGTCCATTACAGCCATCTCCTTCCAGCAGTGACACAAACTGGAAGAGTGCATCGTATCCATTTTTGCACCGTTGGAGTTCCAAAGGGCACATGATTTGTTATCATCCAATGGTGTGGGAGGGAAGTGGTGGTGCATAGCAAGAGCGGGCACCGTGAGTGGAGGATGGTGTGGGGGAGGCAAGTGGTGAGTGGGGATGTGAGCAGGATATATCCAGCTAACCTAACGGAAACTGATGATGCGAAATGTGCCATTTGTGGCGACATGCACTCATCCCTGTTGCTACATCACATCCAAGCACTCGCCAAACCACACATCCTCTGCAAAGGCCTGCTCCTAAATTGTTAGCTCATGCACCTTCCTGCCCCATACAGGCTGCTCTGGCCTAACATGGTGCCTTATCATTACAGGGTGTATACGGGGACAAGGAAAAAAAATCCTATATCTCCCGGTTAAAAGTACACTTTCTCCTGTTTAAGTGACAGTAAACTTTCCCTCAGAACTGTAAAACGCATCAATCTTTTGAATGGTTTAGGTTTAATAGACTGACATAGAACTGTCAGGCACTTACGAAAGCGGACACACCCCAGAAAGAAAAAAAAATGCGTTTTATGGAACGAGCTTCGATGTGCAGCAACATGTATGCTGCCTACTTTTGTATTACGGAAGTATATAGTCAAGTTCCACCAATCAAAGAACGTTAGTGAAATTGAGATTGTGATGCTTTTGTAAGCCAGTCATAGCTCATGTCACGTGATCTCACCAGCCGATGACAACAGATCTTCAGAGCATTGGGCACGTGATGTAGTCAGCCAATAGCAACATCACTGTTAAAAAGCGTGAACACAAAAATAGAAAAAATTAATGGTTTAAATTGATGTACGTCGTGTAGCTACAAGAAAAGCTAAGCTTTCATGTATAGTATTTGTCTTTTTTGCGTGTGTTACGCTTTAAGATACATCATGCAACTCTGCCAGCAAAATTTTAAATAATGGCGTAAATGTCTGGTCTTCGAAGTGTTAAGCTTTAAATGAGACTCAAAATCTCTGTCATTTAAAAAATTCAAAGAACATTCTCGTACTTAACAAATTCACCTTGCATAAAATTAAATTTACTGGCTTTTCAAACCACCATTCGCAATATTTTCTCACGACCTGTTAGAATTCATTTCACCAATTACCAAACAACACCAGAAAACAGGTGTTACTGCCCATGCACAAATACAACCACGTACGAAACCCATATGTTCATATGTACGAGGATTGGAACTATAATAGTGGCAACTATTTATTTACAGCTTGTACAAAATAGATACATGTTTCAAAGTTTTACTGACCTTCAAAGAAGTTACCAGAATTGTGTATAACCAGTTGCCAGCAATGTCGTAGTCGTAGGAGACTCTTAGCAGTGCCAGTCGTGGTCACAGTTCGAGCGGCGTGGTCTATTGCCTGACGAATTTTTAGCAGTTTTGAAGCGAATGCCATGAAGTGCTTCCTTCAGTTTAGAAATCAAAAGTGGAGCCTATTACCCGTCTCCACTACAACTCAGACTGCTCTGCGCATGTGTGAATCTGACAGCTTGGGTGCGCCAGAAAAATTTTGCCAGGTAGCATCTGGCTGCTTTTTGCTACAGCTGATACACCTAACACTCCTAACAGACACGCTTCAAGTAGGCAGAAGCAGTAGAAGGTACTGCTCACATGTGACTCAACAGCGCATAGGCAAGAGGCCACTAGTAACTCTTCAAACGAACCTGATGTGAACAGTTGTGACATCACGGTCAGCGGAAGCAGTATGTTGTTATGAAGAATTGCATAGTCTTCGTCCAAAAGCCTTTGACACATTTCGCTGTTGGAAGACGCTTGTGTGTGCACTATTTCGTTGTTGTAAATGGCGCATTCCCTTTGCAACTTAAGTTCTATTTTGATTTTTTTGTCTCGTTTATGTTTTAGGGCCGCAGTATTGTTCTGCAGTGGCGAGATACAGTAAAATTCTTCGTCAGACTATCAGTTCTTACCAGTCAAAATCACAAAAATTTAAATGAAAACTAAAACAATGAAAAATTCCTGGAATTCTAAAAAATTTCCGGGTTTTTCCCAGTTTTCCTGGTTGTCCCAGGGCGTATACACCCTACGTTAGGCGATGCAACAGTCTTGCCCAATAAGCTGTTTGAAACCGTAAACTACATCACGGAATGACAGCTATCACCCCACTCTGGATGGCAGCCACCAGCACAACTGCTGTTCACCCACCACTCCTGCCCCCACCCAGGACCCCACACATGTGACGTCAATCACACCACCTGCTGCTAATGACCTTTTGACCAGCAGAAAGGATCGCAACCTCTACCCGATTCTGATATCTGAGGTGGCAGTACTTACCGCAAGCATTGCCTGCCTATACCCGACACACTTGCTGCCAGGCACTGACCGCCCACCACCCGTGTGATGCCAGCCCTGCTGGCATATTTCTAACTGCTCCTCTGACAACCACCGTACCACCAGAGATTTGGCGAGAACACTGACAACTGCAGACCCCAAACCCCGGCAGCCACCTGCAGTAGGCGCACCCAGTTGCTGTACCACTTCACAGTGCCTATTCATACATGATTTGAATAATGCTAGTTCTCCTGTCTACTACCTCATAGACACTGGGTCCGATTTATCCATATTTCCCCATTCCTAAATCATGGCCCCTCTTCCCTCCCCATAAATGCTGCCAACAGTTTAGCCATCTCTACATACAGGATGCATACCCCCTTGCTCAATTTAGGCCTTCAACACAAATTTCTGTGGACCTTCACAGTCGTGGGCATTACCCACCTCATTCTAGGCACTGACTTCCTCAGTCATTACTGTCCATTGCCTGACATAGTGAAATGTTGCTCAGTCAATAGCACCTCCAGTATGTTCCTCTGCCCTCTCTGGGAGACACCAACCTGACGAAGCACTGGAGAGGCTTGCATATCCGTGTGAAGCTGAAGGTTGAGGAACTACTGCTGGAAAGGCCTTAGCTGCTGGATCAGACTAAGAGTATCCCACAACGTCCTGTCTTCTTTATCCACTCATAGTCCTTACCCAATTCCCTTTCCCAAACCAAGGTGTTATGCGATCTGTGCTGAGGGTTACTTGGCACATGGGAAGGTGTGTTGCAAATGGAGCCTCAGGGATACTGGGCGACCTCCCTAAGTAAGTAGCCTTACACTGTGTGGGGTTTTCATGATGTGGACCGTGTAGATCCCCAAATCTCATGGGACCAAGATGGACATGACATAAGAAAATAAATTAAAACAAACTGAGGGGCAAACTGAGACCTCAGACATGCAAACATTGGGGTCAGGATCAATGTAATGCACTCCCACTATTGAATCAGGGTCTAGACCTGAGCTGGAAGTGGGAACTGTAACTGAGAAGTTAGACCAGATTAAGATTAGAGCCTTGTCTGGGGCCCAGAAGAGGAAACTCCTCAGGGAACAAAGACAAAAGGAAGGGAAAGAATGGCTTCCCAAACACAAGTGGAAGGAATTAAAAGGGCTTGAGCCCAAGACCCCCAAGAAAAACTGTCTCAGGTTGAAGACAGGTAACAAGAGGATAAGGGAGAAATCTAAGACTCCCTCCTCCCTGGGTAAGTGAGCCCAGAAAAAGTTGAGGCAAGAAATAGGGAAACAGACCTACAGTACTGCAGTCTCGGTTTTTAAGATGGCAGTTGTCCAGGGAGGCTATCCACTGGTAGCCATCACCTCACAGCAGGAGGAACTCGTACAGATGGCCCTCTTTGGAAAGATTGGGGGGGGGGGGGGGGGGGGCACTGGTCTAGGACCCAACTTCAGAAGGGTCTATCTAGATTGTGGGGTCCTCATTTTTGTCTGTGGCTTAAGGACAAGGTGCCCATGATATCTCCATGGGAGGATGTGAAGCTGCTGGTCAAGATGGCAGTGGAGCTTCTTAAGACTGCATAGGTATCAATATGGGTACCAAAGATCCTTAAGGATGTCCCTCCAAAGACTGTTTGAGAGAATAAGGGTCCAGAACCCAAAAGTCTCAACACAGGACTGGAGAGTAATCAACCAGAAGGCTGTAACGGAAGGACAAACCCTAGTGGTGGAGGTTGGAGAGAAGTCCCTGAAGGTGATGTGAGAACAAGATCTGAAATTGTTTTTAGGGTTCTTGCAGGTCACCGTCATGGTAATCAAAGACCTCAAAGGCAATGATGGCAGCAAAACGGAGACTGGAGGTGCTGCAGATTAATCTGCAGCACAGCAAAGGGGCCACTGCTGCCATGAACCACTGCTTAGTGATATAGGAAGTAGATGTGGCCCTGATACAAGAATCATACTTATATAAAGGGGGTGTATCAGGCCTCGGTGGCACTGGAGGTAAGATAATTTATGCTAGAGATCTAAGAAACTCCAGAACATGCATCTATGTAAGAAATGGAATTTCTTTCATGCCAATGATGGATTTCTGCTCCAGGGACCTAGTGACCATCAGTATGCAGCAACGTGAGGAAGGTATCATGAGGGAAATTGTTTTGGCCTCCCTCCCTTATCAAAAAAGCTCTCCTCCTCCTTTGGAGGTGAAGAGACTGACAGAAGCTTGCCATTGGCAAGGTAACCAACTGTTGGTTGGATGTGATGCCAATGCCCACAACCTCGTGTCGGGCAGCAAGGACACCAATAGTAGAGGTGAGTACCTTCTTGAATTCCTCTTGTCTAACAGCTTGGGGGTCCAGAATAGGGGCAATGAACCTACATTCAGGAATAGCAGAAGGGAAGAAGTAAGTGACATAACTTTTGGCTCTATTATATTGGGCAGCTATGTCAAACAATGGCATGTGGCATCAGAGCCATCCTCACACAAGACCACATGTACATTAAATTCAAAGTTGAAATGGGAATCAGACAGACCACGGCCTATAGGAGTCCCAGGGAAACTGACTGGGAGACATATAGGAGGGACCTTGACTTAAGCTTATCATAAATTAAAACCTCAATAAGGAATTCAGTAGAGTTTGAGGAAGTAGCAGATGTTGTTACCTCTGCCACAGTGACCTCATACCAGGACAACTGCACAATCACTAAGAAGTGCACTTATAGGAGTGTGTCTTGGTGGAACAATAACTTGGGAACACAAGGAAACAGGTACAAAGACTGTTTAACCTTGCGAGACATAGAGGACAATGCGGAAAATATCGTGAGGCCCTTGTCAACTACAACCTTGCAATTAGACAAGCAATCCTGGAAGGCATTCTATGAGGACGTGGAGAGCATGGCTGCTCAAGCCAGACTTCACACAATCCTCACTAGAGTACCAACTAATCTAGGAGGTACGTTGAGGAAGAGGAATATACAAAGACAGCACACGAGACACTGGAATTGCTCCTCAAAACTCACTTACCTACCAATCAGTCTGTCCTCCTCCATTCTTAAAATGCTGGAAAAACTGGTTAATGTATATGTTGGGGAGAGGAGGCTAATTATGGACCCTCTACATTCAAACCAACACACATATCAACCAGGTAAATCATGTAAGACAGCTCTCCATCAACTCATTGGGAGGGTGGAGAAAGCACTTCACTTTCAAGAAATAGCCCTCTGCATCTTCCTGGACATCGAGGGAGCCTTCAGTAACACAACCTTCAATTCCATGGTAAGGGCAGCAGAGGTGCATGACCTAGGGACCACTATATGTAAGTGGTCTAGGGCCACGTTTAGTGGAAGGAAGGAAGAGGGTACCATGATGAATGGAAAGATAGTAATTAACACCACTAGAGGGTGTCCACAAGAAGGAGCTCTGTCCCCTTCATTGTGAAATCTAGTGGTGAATGAACTCACTGAGGAACTAAATTCCAGACAACGCTTTTGCCAAGGATACGCAGATGACCTTGTCACAGTAATACTTGGGAAATTTACTGACACAGTTAGAAATATGACACAGGGTGCATAGACATTGTGCAAGACTGGTGCATTAAACAGGATCTAAGGGTTAATCCTAAGAAGACTTCTGTGGTGCCATTGTCGAAGAGGCATATCCAACACTCAAGTTGGAATCTGAAGCTCTTTGATGAAATTCTACCTGTGAAGGGATCGTGAAATATCTAGGGGTAACCTTAGATGAGACCCCTCACATTAAGAACATCTGCTCCAAGGCGAAAGGTACTCTAGTGAGTACCAGAAGGGCTTGTGGCAAAAACTGGGGCCTAAGCCCCAGAGGTATGCACTGGATATACACCATGGTGGTTAGACCTAGGATTTCCTACAAGCCCATAGCGTGGTGGAAGAAGATAGAACAGCAGGTTGCAGCTAAGGAGCTTGCTAAGGTGCAGAGACTGGCCTGCTTAGCCATAACAGGCAGAATTAGCAGCACACCAACTGCTGGGATGGAAGCCATGCTGGACACCTTTGGGTCAAGATGGAGGCAGCAGCTGATGCATACAGACTTAAAACTGATAAAAACTGGATCTCATTGGGATATCCAGAATCACACACTAAGACAGTGAGTGAGGTAAATATAGGAATGGCTGGGGTAATGCTGGTTGACTATATAACAACTCCAAACTGTTTCAACAAGCCTTACAATATAATAAATAATTGGAAGCAGGGAGCAATGGGAAAAAACAGTTCGACACCATATGAGGGACACTGTTTGGTTCACCGATGGGTTGAAATCAGACCAAGGCTCTGGGACAGGGGTGTTCAGGGTTCAGCCAAGACTGGAGGGCATCATCTCTCTAAGAAAACTGGCCTCAGTATTCCAAGCTGAAATTACTGCAATCAGGGAATGTGTGGAGGAGAATATGCATCAGTGCTACAATGACTGTAGCATCTACATCTATTCAGCCAGCCAGGCAGCCCTGAAATCATTGGCAGATCCTGCAACGAGATCTAATATTGTTGCAGAATGCCACAGAGCTCTGGTAGAGCTAGGGGGATGCAATAGGGTAAACCTAGTGTGGGTGCCTGACCACTCAGGGATCTGTGGCAATTAACAAGCCGACAGATTGACTAGGTTGGAGCAACAACTCCAGTCATTGAACCGGAACCTGACCTGACAATCACCAAGGCTATGATCAAACTAGAACTACGAAACTGGCTTAGGAAACATCATGTAGAACACTGGACCAAGGTCTATACACAAAAACATGGTAAGGTAATGATACCTAGGCCGTGTTTTAAAAGAAGCTCTGTAATCCTGAGATTGAACAGGAAAGAGATGAAACTCATGATCGGACTGATGACCGGCCATGGGAATTTCAATAACACCTACATACAATGGGTATAACGGAAGAAGACCCTAAATGTAGGATCTGTGATGAGGGTGAAGAAACTGCATCACACCTAATCTTCGAATGCATGGCATTGGACAGCAAGATATACAGAATTTTTGGTACAACTAGACCTGAAGAAATTGTGTCTAACAAAAAACTGGTAAAGGGACTCCTTGCACTATTTAAGGGCATTGGTTGGCTTTACTAGATATACAGGGAGTGATACTGCACAATAAACTTGGTTTTGGTGTGGGTTAGACCAAAGCTGTTTTAGCTCCCCTGTCAAAATCAAATCAATGTTCCTCTGCTGCAGCTCCCATTCCACCACATGTTTTGCCATGAAATAGCTGGCAATTTCAGGGCCATATGCTCAGCTCCTTGCTGAATTCCCCTCCTCACCCAGCCATTTGATGCCTCCTGGAATGTTCAGCATGACACTGTGCATTAAATCATCACTACCCATGGGCCCTGGTTTTCTGCCGCACCCACTCCCCCCCAGTCACAAGCACAAAATTACACAAAGGGAGTTCGAAGAACTGCTCACCACCAGCATACTTCACCCTTCCAAAAGCCCTTGGACCTAAGCATCTCACCTCGCTCCCAACAATGACAGTTCCTGGCACCCTTGTAGTGATTACCACAGACTCAATGCCCACACCATTCCTAACCATTATCCTGTGTCACTCATTTGTACCTACAGTGACGCCATCTTGGGAACTACTATCTTTAGTAAAATAGATTGCACTAAAGCCTACACAGGAACTCCAGTCCCCCAGGCAGACACTGAGAAAACAGCCATAATCACACCTTTCAGCCTGTTCGAGAGTGCACTCATGACATTCAGCCTCTGCAATGCTGCACAAACTTGGCAGCGATTTTTGGACAACATTCTGCAGGGGACACCAACCTGCTCTGCCTACTTTGATGATATACTCATCAACTCCTGGGACGTGACTGACCACCACCAACCACTAAACAAACTTTCTTCTCACCTGCAGAAAGCTGGAGAGATTCTCAACATCGCAAAATTCATTTTCAGGGCGAGCGAGGTCAGATTTCTCAGATACTTAGTCCCTGCCACTGGCTCCTGCCCCCTACCTGAGACAGTACTGGAAGTAGTGAACGTTCCACACCCTACTGCCTTCAAAGGCCTCCAGCGTTACATTGGCATGGTCAACTTTTTCCGTCAAAATCCTAAGGATACTGCTACCACCCAAGAGCCCCTTACTACAGCACTCTGTGGTGATAAAAACAAAGGGAACAAACTGGTCCCTTGGACGCACACCATGATCAAGAGCTTTGAAAAAATAAAAAGGGACCTCCTATTGGGGGTCTGTTGGCCCACCCCACCCAAGTGACACCTGCACAATATTGGCAGATGTGGACCAGACAGCTATTGGGGCCATCCTACAGCAATGCATGGATGTTTGGCAACCACTCATGTTCTTTTTGTTTAAGATTGATGCACAATGTCACTGAAGCACATAAAACCACATGCTGCTTGCAGTCCATGAAGCCATCCAGTGTTTCCGACCTTGAAATCAGGGGCGCATTTTTACAATCTTTACATACCACCACCCCCTCGCCTTCGGTTTCCACAGGAAAAACATAGACCAGATCTCACCCTCACAGTTTAGGCTACAGGAGTACATTTCATTACTGACATCTAGCATGTTGCCAGCATTAATAACATTGTAGCAGATTACCTTAGCCACTCCTGCGCCATCACCTAACCCTTAGATTACAAAGCCCTGGCCGCTGCTCAAGAGGTAGACCTGGACCTAACTAACACCCTTCAGAATGCTGACTCTAGCCTCAATCTTCAGCTAAGATATATACCCAGCTCCGACCATAAAGTTTTGTGTGACATTCTCATGGATACTTCACAACCTGACACTGCTAGTGATCACACCCGGCCTTATCTCCCACTCACCTTCCAAAAACGGCATTTGAGCATGTCTGTAGCTTAACACAACCAGGTATCTGCACTTCTGCCATCATTATGAAACAAAGTTTTGTCTGCTGGGCATTCAATGTGATGGCAGCAACTGGTCCCAGTTCTGTATACTGTAGCGGAACTTTGAATTTCGCCGCACTACACTCGTTCCCTCAGATAAAAATATTACCGTCGCAGCGGTATGAGCGCTCGACGGCAGAGAGTAACTCTTTTTTGTTTTCTATCTGTTTCTTTATTGTCTCTCGAGAGCGGAAGCTTAATGCAGACGTGATCTGATTGAGACGAAAAAACTTATTAATGTGTAGACATTGTGGAAGTTGTTATGAAATTCGGAGGATGGAGAGAAGCAACTAAAATAAATTGCATTTAATATCAAGACGGTTTTGGATACATTAGAAATTCCTGGACAATGAAACTTATTGCAAGATTTCGGAGCAGACTTTTCACGCAGAAATGAAGGAGATTTTTGAAGACCTGGACGCCGCACGAAAGAAGACAAGTTAACCTGGTAAAGGATGAAATCTTATCTACGCCACTTCCCCCTGTCAGTTACATTTTGTTATTCTCTGTTCTTTTTCAATAATTTTTGTAGTGGAAATTGGTTTAACTTTTGCTCGAAAACGCCACAAGGACCACCCCAACAATACCTTTTCCGAATCACGAAGTCCGATAGCTTTTCTGTAATACGAAGTCCGATTTGCTTTTCATTCTTTCCCTTTTTCACAGTCATTTACGATTTTAAAACCCCCATTTTATTCACCATTTCTTCCCACATTTTCAATCTTTTCTTTTCTTTTCTTCTATTTTTCTTTTTTTTTATTAACCACTACAATACCATGCCAGCATGCCAAGGCTGGATGGCAAATTCAGTACCCCACGGTTGCCTTTCCCCTCAGACATCATCAGTTCATGGTTGTCAATATCTGTGAACAATTACTGACCGATTTATGTACTGGCCGGAGACCATCCCCCTATCTGAAATTTCAGCCAAAATTGTGGCTTTAGCCTTCATTCAGACCCGGGTCTCCCACTTTGGATGGCCCCATGACAGCCATACGGATCTTGGGTGCCAGTTCATCTCTGCCCGCTTCCAATCTCTGACAGCCACCTGTGGCTCTAATTTCCAGCAAACCACCAGCTCCCACCCTGCAGATAATGGTATGGTGGAGCGATTCCTCAATACACTTAAAGCCACCCTTACATGTTATTCTTCTGCATGGTCTGCTGCCCTACTCTGCTGCCCTACCCCTAGTACTTCTAAGCTTGTGGTTTGCACATAAAACTGACATACAAACTACTGGTGCTGAGCTTGTGTACGGACATATCCATCATTCCCGGTGATTTTTTGGAAGCAACCCCATTTCCTCCTGGTGGCATCATGCCAGATTATCCTTAATTAGCTCCAAACACCCCTCTGCATTGTTGTCACAAGTGTTTTCCTCTCAGAGGGGGGAAATCCGTGGCGACTCCTTCCACTCACCACGACTTGTAGCAGCGACGATGTGCTGCGCTGACCAAAAACCAGCAATCAGCAAAGCTCCTGCTAGCCAAGGTACCACCGCATCTCCCAAGCACCCTATCTGGTCACTTTCACGGCAGGTAGACGTCCGAATGCCATATTCTCCATGGGCCATACAAACCAAACTGTCACTCAACCAGCCTCTGCTTCCACTTCTATGAGGTAACATCTGGCTGTGCTCTCAGCAACCTGCCCTGCACAATGCCATGTGGTTCATATCATTAACTGCATTCCCATTTCATGTTTTCCTGTAGTCCAGTTAATAAGAGTAGTGCTACCGTGTCTTTCACATTGCCTTCCCAAGCTGCATTTCTTCAAGGGACTTCTTTTGACTGCGGCTGTACAAAGTCTGATGCCAGATGCCCAGTTCATCCCCCTGTTATCAGCACCTGGATTACTGAGTGCAGTGTAGTTTACTTCAGTGGGTGCCAGAAGTACCAGTCAGGTTTATTACCATTTCATCCCCAGCCATTTTGGCACCCCTTTACCACCAAGCGCACCACTGAAATTAGTTTCCTCCCTGACTGTGCTGGCTTCCTTGAGTGCCAATTGAGTACGTATTACTCCCAAACTTCCCCTTTTTTTCCCATGGATACATAGGACTTATGTACGAGCGTCACTCCAACGAAACCCTGCGTTAACATCCCCCCTCTCAGTGCTTACCTTCTAGCACCTCAAGACAACATCAAACAAAATACTGTAAACTGTATAGTAGCTTGCCCTGTTCAAAGACTCCTCCATGAGCTAGGACCCCCCTTGATTAAGAAATTGTAACCCACTAAATTTTAGAAATAAATACCTCACAAACCAGCTCACGTCTCTCTTTCAGAACGTCTCATTATTTATTGTTTGTTCTTACTAATTAGTGTCCCTTCTATATTTGCTTCTATGTTTGCCCTTAGGAGCACAGAAGGGAACCTTTAAATAGTTCCTTTACAGTCTGTGGTATTAGGTAAATAGTACTAATCAAATTCATATTATGGTACATGCAACATAGGTTCCATTACAGAAAAAAAGTATTTAAATGTGCTTGCAATAATAAATAAACAAGCAGACAAATAAGAATCTAAGAATATACCCAACTATTACAGGTACATGGTTTTTATTAATCATGGTTCATGAAATCCTCTACAGTTTAGAATGGCCCTTGCAATAGAACAGCCTTAAGCACTTTTTAAACAAGAGTTCATCATCCACTAGATAATTTATGAAGGGAAGGCATTAAAAATCTTACAGCCATTAAAATTGGATCACTGAAATGGACCACACTCAGCTTTGCATGCTCACTGTGGATATCTTCTTTTCTTCTAAATCATGACTGTCATACGCGCTACTGGGTATTTAAAAAAAACTTTTCTCTTACAAAAGAGATAAGTGACAATATATGTTGTGCAACAGATGTTACTTTGAGGCCCTTGAAAAGATTTCTGCATGAGGTTGAAGGGTGGATCCCTCCCATAATTGTTTCTGTTTACACAGTACATTTCTATCCAATGCCAGATTTCTGCAAGAGACTATTCCAGGGGCCATAATGGCATGAAAATAACCACAATTGGCTGCTTTATTAATTTCTATATTTCTATATGAGCAAACAATGCGTAAAGCACATGTTAAAGGAAGCAATCCTTTGCACACATCCAGGATGTGAATGGTCAGTTTAGTTAGCTATCAATATGTAAATCTAGGTATTTTAAGTATCCACCCTTGTCTGTTTGCTGGTTGTCATGTTTTTCTCCTATTTCTTTATCCTTAAAGGTTGTGTGAAACTGAATAAAGATTATTTCACTGTAATTAATAGACTGATCATTTTTGTTAAACAAGTTCACAATAAACATAAGAAGTTTATCATCTGAAACGTCAAGTTTATTTAATGAATCATCAGTAACATCTTAGTGTCACCAACAAAGATGATAAATTTACTATATTCTGTATAAAGAGGTAGGTTTTTAATAAAAATAACTATAACTGAGCCCTGACGCACTTCACTTGTGGTGGTACCCCGTTATGATGAAGCTGGAACACCTTCTCCACTATCCAATAGATCTTTCTGCTTTCTTTTAGAAAAGTATGAATCAAGCAACTATCATACTGCACCACTGGTACCTAGATACTTAGTTTTGTTTAATAACATTGGTGATGGATACAGTCAAAAGCTTTTGTTAGGGTACAAAATATTTCAGCCATCTTCAATTTTTTATTGTGGACACAAGACAGGTTGCCAGCAAATGCAAATGTTTCATTTTCTGTTTCTGAAATACAAACTTATGTTTGGTGATTATACTATGGCCCCCAAGGTGTTTAATACTCCTGGCATGCATTAGTTTCTCTAAAACGTTATAAAATTCATGAGCAGTGAGATTGGCCAGCAGTCAGCAGTATCTGCCTTTTCTTCTTCTTCTTCTTCTTCTTCTTCTTCTTCTTCTTCTTCGGCACTACAGCCCTTGGTGGGCCTTGGCCTTCTCAACAATCTTCCTCCATATCTCTCTGTTCTCAGCTTTTTTCTTCCATCCACTGGATGGACGATGTGGTGGCTGACTTTGCCAAGATAGGGATCCATCCACGGATCCCTATCTTGGCAAAGTCAGCCAGCACATCGTCCATCCAGCTAGCTCTTGGTCTACCATTTCTTCTGTTGGAATACAATCTGGCATTCATTATTCATTCCGGCATCCTGTCTTCCATCATCCTCTCCATATGTTCTAACCAACGTATTCTTTGAGATTTGACAAATTTCACTATATCTCTCCCTTGTATAAGTTCTTGTATTGCATGGTTGTATCCCACTCTCCAGCCTTCTGCCTCTCTCCACCCCCATAGATTTTTCTTAAGACTTTCCTTTCAAATGCCCTCAGGCTGTTACTGTCTGCTTCTGTCATTGTACATGTTTCTGATCCGTATGTGGCAACAGGTTGCACAAGGGAATAGTATACACTCAATTTAGTTGTTCTTGTAATTAGAGTGTTATTGAGTATCTTTAGGTTTGCATAATAGGCTTTGTTTCCTGCTTATATCCTTTGTCTGATACATTGTCTCATACTATTATCATTGCTTAGGAGGACACCTAAATAAAGGAAGCATCTAACAGCTTTGAAGCATTTATCAGCAATCTTCAGGTCCTGTGGTGTTCTTCTAGCAACAGAATTGGACATATCCATATATTTTGTCTTGCTTTCACTTACAATAAGTCCAATTTTTGTTCCTTATGCTTCCATTTGTCCATATACTTCTTTAAGCAATGTTACATCCCTTGTCATGATGGCAATATCATCTGCATATGCACATATCTGACTGGACTTCATCATTATTGTTCCTCTTTTATCTACTTTTTGTATGATACTGTGCAGTACTAAGTTAAACAGCACTGCAGAGAGGCCATCACCCTGTTTCACTCCATCCTAAAAGTCAAACTGCCTGGTCACTCTGTTATTCACTTTTAATTTTGCTTTTGTATCATTCATTGATAGCACAATTAACCTTCTCAGTTCATCACAGATGCCAAATTCTTTCAGCCCTTTATACAATGCTGATCTATTAATACTAGCGAAAACTTATTTAAAGTCAATGAACAGGAAGTGGAGATCTATATCACATTCATGAAATTTTTCGATTATTTGTCTAACAACAAACTGGTCAAATGTACCTCTGTTTGGCCGAAATCCACACTGGATTCTCCGAGCATTTTTTCGGTGCACTTCTTTATTCTTTCGTTCAGCACTCCAGAGAAAATCTTATATACTGTATTCAGCAGGGTTATGTTTCTATATTTTTCACAATTGAGATTTTCTCCTTTCTTATATATTGGACATATTATTCCAGTCTTCCACTCCTCCGGCATGCTTTCATTTACCCACATGTTCTTTATTAGTTAAAATATTTCACATCTTAGAGGTTGCATCCCTGATTTTATTAGTTCTGACATGATTCCATCTTCACTGGGTGCATGGTTATTTTTTTAGTTTATTTACCACCGTTTCCACTTCCAGCATTGACGGGTTTTGTGCCTCATCCCCTTCCAATTTCTCTTGCCTCTCTGTCCTCTTCCTGTTCCTGTGTGCCTCTTGGGACCTGACCTGAGTTTTTGTTGAGCGTATCTTCAAAGTATTCTGCCCACCTCTGCAATATTTCTCGTTCATCTCTTGTTATCTTACCGTTTCTGTTTTTGCATGCATTTTGTTTGGATTGAAATTTTTTTCTCATCTTTCACATGGCATGATAGAATTTCTTAGTTTCATTCTGTTCCTTTAATTCTTCTTTGATTTCAGTCATCCCTTTTCTTTTTCTTGCATATTCTTTGGGTATTGGATCTTAATTCTTTGTACACCTCCTGCCTATATATTGGTTTCACAACTGCATGCTCAAGCCTTTCATGAACTATTTCATATTTAAGTGATGCATCAAAAATACGGAACACTTTTAACAGCTTATTAGATATGTAGTCAACTCTATCAAAGTTTGTAGTTTCTAGAGATTTAATGATTCTTTCACTTCCCCGTATAATGACAATTGTTATATGAATATGATGTACTGTACCAGATAAACTGGCTTTCATGGCTTGATTTGTGGAGCCTCATGATCCTATTTGTTCTGATACTATTAAAAAAGTTTGCTGAGTATATCAGCAACTTTTTTTTTATCCCTAACAAGATGAACCCTCACTTTTTATTTGGATATTTTCTCTACAAACTGCACTTACCAGTTTCCTTCTGTACGAAATACCAGATAGTTTTTACTTTACTGTTTGTGTAATCAACTTCTGCCATCATGGACATGTTTTCAAATGCCTGTATGGTCCTATTGGGGATTCTATTGTCCAGTTTCTAATATCTAATCATATTAGAAGAATTTGATTTCTTGGCTATTGCATAAATCTCCCTCTTTGTTCTACAAGAAATTTTGATGAGTTTAATCATCCAAGGCATTTACCCTGACTTAAACACATTTTCTCTAATTACCTTTTTAGAAAATATTTTTTAACACAGATGTGTAACATAATTAATTAATGTATTAAGTTTGGAGTTAACATCAACAGAAAGATAGACAGGAGACTACTCCACAAGCTGGAGATGATGATTCAAGTTTTACATAGTGTGGGTATTTATAATACTCAAATTTTACCAAATGAAATTTACTTTTCTCTGCTCATTTACTTGGTTTATGGTGAGGAAATGTCCATCATGATCAGAGGGGTGATTTAGAATACTTTTGACAGTTATATTATTATATCTATCCTTATCTATAACCGTGTTAGCTACTAAAGTACCATACTGGAACTGGCTATTACTTAGTTAAAGAGTCTACCATTGAAGTTTTAAGAGCACAGGTGTTCATGGTCTATGACGTTTGTAATATCTGTTAAGAAGTTCATATTAAGTTACCCATTACAATAAATGAAGTAGATTTTCTAGACAAGTGTGATGAGAATGATACACTACATGTTAGAAAATCATTACAATTTCCAGCTGGTACCCCGCAATTCGAGAACACAACTGTCGCAGTACCTGCTGTTATCTCGATGCCATACACCTCACAGTAGTGTTCAGCACAGTTTTTCCTTTACTCTAGGGATCTATATACTATATTATTTCCAGCAAAAATTGCAACTTCACCAATTCCCTATATTATATCTTCAATAATAAGCAGCGTAACTAAAGTTTTCAGTCTGTAACATGTGAATTTCATTTGTAGTATTATGATCAGAAACATAGTACATCAAGTTCACTTCCACATTCTTCATCTTTTAGATGTATTACCATTCTGCTTCTGGCACTTGAGGCTCCTTTTGAATACACAATGGAGATCATTTGGCACCCCCACCCCCTGGAGCTCACACCATCTGCTAATGTAATGTGGCCCCTATTAGTGGACTCAACATCAAATAACAAGGCTTAGTAGTAGAGGCTTATTGGCAGTTGTAAGATGATTCTTATCAAAACTGATGGATGGCTAATATAACACTCAGATTCCTATCAGTTAAATATTAAGCTGTCCACTAGGACAAATGGCCACTGTCAAACTATGGCCAAGAGAAAATTAGACAACTCTGTGGCATAACATGCCGCTGAACATAACATGCTTGATTTCAATGGCTTCTTCACTACCTGAGCCATCTGGATCCTCCCCTCCATCACCAGCTTCTCTGAACTGTGAAGATGGTAGTTACCCTTAAATTAATCATCCCAACCTCAAATTATGGTAACATACTGTCTACACACCCTTCACCCAACAGTTTCCACCCCCCCCCCCTCCCCCCCGCCCACGGTCTCTGCCCTATCATCTTTCCACTTTCTCCCCCCCCCTCCCCCCCGCCCACGGTCTCTGCCCTATCATCTTTCCACTTTCTCATCTCCCACCCTCTTTGTTTGCTGCCTTCTGCCAAGGCACCCACCCATCTCTCCCTGCTCCTCTCTTTTTTTGCTCCATTTTCCTCGCCTGCCTGCCCCATAACCTCCTGACACTGTGCCCGCTGGCATTCTAGTCCCTGCACACTTCGCCTGACAGCGCTCCTCTCTCTCCCCCCACCTGTACACTGCTCTCTGTTTCCCTACCCCGCCCCCTCCAGATTGCTATTTCCATCCCATGTGATAGTTGCATCCTGGCCTGAGCTGCCGGAGTTGGCAGTTGTGTGCATGAGATGTGGTTCCTTGTGTAAATGAACGGGTTGTGTTTCCCTTTTCTCTGATGAAGGCTGTGGCCGAAAGCTTATGTGTATGTGTCTTTTAATTGTACCAGTCTGCAACATAAATTGACATCTTTAGTATAAGTAGCAATCTATCTTTTCTTATATTCTTGTAAATATTAAGCAAACTATTTACGACTTGTATCATCACTGCCACAGAATTTAGGTTTTCCACACAGAATGTTGTGATTTAAGCAGCCACATACTCTGACACACTGCAGAAAAATTCAGTTGTTGAAATTTTATCATTTAAATATTTCGTTACATGGATGATGAATTGATAGAGAGCATTTTCAGTGGAAAGGGGCCCCTTACAAATCAAGAGCTGTTTCTGATGGGAAACCCCTGCAGTGAAAAAAATGAAATGTCATGTGACGAGGGCCTCCTGTCAGGTAGACCGTTCGCCGGATACAAGTCTTTCGATTTTACGTCACTTCGGCGACTTGCGCGTCGATGGGGATGAAATGATGATGATTAGGACAACACAACACCCAGTCCCTGTGCGGAGAAAATCTCTGACCCAGCCGGGAATCGAACCCGGGCCATTTGCATTGACAGTCTGTCGCGCTGACCACTTAGCTACAGCTGACCCCTGCAGTGACACTACCTCCATATAGCTCCCAATGTGCACTGCCCAGTGAACTGAACATGAACTCTGGCACCATGTATATTAGTTGAACCCGTGGTTACCAAGGCAACTTGTCACAATCTGTACAATTACATACTAAAACAGCTGTGATAAAATAAAACCGGTTCATAATGAAGATAAATAGTGACAAGTGTTAACTGGAGAACCATTCAAAATGTCTAAATCAGCAGCTCACCATATAGTGGAAACGCTAAGTCGTATTCACGCACAACAAAAGAACAAAAGGCTGCTAATGTGTGTGTGTGTGTGGGTGGGTGGGTGTGTGTGTGTGTGTGTGTGTGTGTGTGTGAGTGTGTGTGTGTGCTGTCTAATTCAGAAGAAGGCTTTTTGACTGAAAGCTTACTTGTCAAGCAGTCTTTTTGTTGCGCCTGTCTGCGATTCAACATTCCCAATATGTGGTGAGTAGCTATCTATCCTTTTAATAATATTGTCTTTATTCCATCCTGGCTTTTCCATTGTTTGTTTCTGTCGGCTTTCCTCCTCAGATACCATGTATGGCCACTCTTGTCTTTATATTTACTGGTCCTAGAATAAACTAATAATAGTTCATATTGACTCAGCTGTATCCGCTACATTTAAGTTATTTCCAAGTAGTGCTCAGGTCATACAGCAAAAGCGGACACAAAGTTTATAAGCATCAAGCTTTCCAAAAAGTTTTCACATTACATGCTGCTGCCCAAATTTCTGTACATTAAATTTCAAGAAATTAGACTTACTTGAGAGTGTTTTGTACAAGGAAGCCTGCTACAATACCCATTGTAGTCGGTAAACTTGCAGCACATACTCCCTCGCGTTTCAATGTCTTTTCATCAATGTTGGATGCAACAACAAGAGGTGGTGCACACTGAAAAAGAAGGTTTTATTAAAACTTAATTTAAAAAAATTACATTTAAATTATTAAACAACAACAGTGAAAGATATTTTTAGGATTTCCAATTGATATGTGAATATTCTTGCCCATATGGTATACATGCAGTAATCTTGGCTGTTTTTTCTTGTCTGAACTCCAATCAAATAGGACAGTTGGCAAAATATTGTCCATTCTGGTTCCATGACCAAACAGGCTTAAGTTATGATATCATGAAAAATTGAACAATCATATCAAGGCAGAAAATTGTGATCACATAGAAAACCCAATAGGTACACTATTATTTTTAAAATAGATATAGTATAGCATAGTACTAGTATACTTGTATATTACTATACAAATATACTAATACTCCATAAAAATTGTACTTCTTATGCTGTGATATTACTTTCCATTGATGATCAGGTATACAGCTCATTAGCAAATTGGAAGTAAGAGCACCTTGTCTTTGCCTATCCCTCATGTTACGAAGCAGCAAATAATTTAATTTCCATAATGGTTATAGTTTCTACAAACACAGACCACATTTGTATGTTATCAACCTACACTGGTGTACCAATGTGTTTTCCATCAGTCCTCAGGGTGTTAAAGGTGAAATTACTGGCCTGACACACATCATTTTACTAATAGCGACATGAGGACAGAAAACCATGGATTGTGTCATATCTGACACTACAGACACAGATGTAGAGATGGAGTGTATCCACAAGATAGTCTCAGAGATGGACTTGTATATTCAGTATGAGTATTCACAGCCCTAATATTGGTGGTTTTTGCACCAAGTCTTGCAAACATAGGAATGGATCATGTGGACCAATCAATGTGCACTTATCCAGTATAAATCTGCTGACCCTGCAAAACTCCAGGAAAGACCCATGTTTACTGGCATGTGCTTCAAAGCTGTACTAACTGAAAAAGACTACGACTAAGATGACTGCTACAGACTTTGACTTGATCTGGTTCCCAGAAAATAATTGTGGAAAAATGATGGCACAATGAAATTGTTTGGACAAGTCTCAGTATAAGGGATGGGCATAAAATGGAAACTGGATCCTTCTATCACCCACCAGACTCATCTCCTTATGTAACCTAAAACTTTAGAGAAAACCTCAGTTCACTTGTACATAAGTTCCACAATTGCACAGTAATCAGTGGCAGAGACTTAAATTATCCAAAAATTAATTGGGAAAATTACAGTTTTGTTAGTGGTGGGCATGATAAGACATCCTGCGAAACATTAGTAAATGCCTTCTCTGAAAACTACCTAGAACAGATAAGAACCCCACTCATGATGAAAATATGTTGGGCCTAATGGCAGCAAATAGATCTGACCTCTTTGAGAATGTCCACATTGAAACTGGTATCAGTGAATGTTACATGGTTGCAGTAAAACAGATTACCAAAGTACAAAGGACAACTAAAACAAGCAGAAAGGTATGTATGTTCAGTTAGTTGGACAAAGGACCAGTAGTGTCATACCTCAGTGAGGAACTTGAAACTTTCAGAACAGGGCAGGAGCATGTAGAGGAACTATGGCTTAGGATTAAAAGAATAGTTGAACATGCACTGGATAGATTTGTACCCAGTAGAACAGTTCATAATGGGAGGGAACCTCCACGGTATACAGTCACTGTAAGGAAACTGCATGATTGGTGTAAAACGAAGTGTAGGGCTCTAGATAGAGAGATGCTGAATGAAATACGTTTGGCTGCCAAGAGAGCAATGCGTGATGCCTTCAATGACCACTGTAGCAGAATGTTGTCAAATGATATTTCACAAAATCCAAAGAAATTCTGGTCATATGTAAAGGCTGTTATTGGCACCAAATTTAGTGTCCAGTCCCTAGTGAATGAGACAGGAACTGAAATCGAAGATAGTAAAGCAAAAGCTGAAATGCCCCAGGAGAATTGCCCCAATTTAATCCTCATACCACTGAAAAGATCAATGAAATAAGTATTAGCATAAGTGGTGTTGAGAAGCAGCTGAAATTGTTAAAACTGAGCAAAGCTTCAGGGCCCAATGGAATCCCTAACACATTTTATTCTGAATCTGTGGCTCAGTTAGCACAACTTCTAACTATAATCTGTCACAGATCCCTCAAACAACAAACCATATCTTGTCGTTGGAAACATGCAAAGGTCACACGCGTCTACAAGAAGGGTAGTAGAATTGATCCACAAAACTACCATCCAATATCCTTGACATCGATTTGTTGTAAAGTCTTAGAATACATCCTGAGCTCATACTTAATGAGGTATCTTGAATAGAATGACCTCCTCAATGCCAAGCAGCATGGATTTTGAAAACATTGATCATGTGAAACCCAGATCCCACTTTTCTCACATGAGATACTGAAAAAATTGGATAAAAGCAGTCAGGCAGATAAAGTATTTCTTGATTTCCAAAAAGCATTTGTCTTATGCTTACTGTCAAAAGTACAATCACATGGTGTTTTGTAGTGGCACATGTTGCTGTAAAGCATAGCAACATGTCTTACTTTCCTTTTACTAGACCAATGAAAGATGTGCATGTGAAAAATGTGGCTTTAACTAGTAGAAACGTAAAGAGCATCTTCTTTACCCAGGTTTGTTGGAATTTATGTGCAGATATGAGAAAGAAAAATGCGGGCACGGCACTGAAAGCAATGACGGATGTGTAATTTGTACTGGGCAGTAAGGGATCACTTGCACTTTGCAGTCATGCTTTGTGGATGCTTTGGACTCCAAAGAAGAAAGGGGCACGATGAGAATGGTCGACCACTAAAGAAAAATGAATGTTGTGATAAAGACTCAATGCTATGCTATCTTGACTTAAGTACAAACTTACGGTTTTGGTCAAGCAGTGAAGCATTATGTATGAACATGTTATCTGAAAAGCTTTGTTAATTATTAGTTGTTGCGAGCTGAAAACTTATTTGATTATAGAAGAATTATGGAAACTGTGTTCTGTGATTTTGTACCATATTGTTTAAATGTAGATGCTCTTTTATAGCCCTCACCCATCTGCAATTGAAAAACAAATCAACAGTAAGATACATGGCACTGCATAGCAAGACCACAGCATCAAGAGAAAACAAGACAGTGACTGGGAAATTCAGAAAAGAAGGTAACTGTTATTACAGGAAACGAGTTGAGACTTGGCATATCGCAATATATCGACCACTTAAAATCAACACACAACAAGAAAAACACTTCAGTATCAAGTGAAATTTGTGACTGAATTGAGGACTTCTTGGTAGGGAGGATGCAACATGTTACCTTCAATGGAGAGTCACCGTCAGAAGTAGAAGTAACTTCAGGTGTGCTCCCAGGGAAGTGTGTTGGGACCCTTGCTGTTCATGATGTATATCAATGACCTTGAAGACAATAATAACAGTAAGCTCAGACTTTTTCCAGATGATGCAGTTATATATGGTGAAGTACTGTCTGAAATAAGCTACATAAATATTCAGTCAGATCTTCATAAGATTTCAAAGTGGTGTAAAGATTGGTGACTTGCTTTAAATGTTCAGAAATGTAAAATTTTGCACTTCACAAAATCCAAAAATGTAGTATCTTATGACTATAATATCAGTGAGTCAGTGTTGGAATTGGCCAACACATATAAATACCTCTGTGTAAAACTTTGTAGGGATATTAAACGGAATGATCACATAGGCTCAGTTGTGGGTAAAGCAAGTGGTAGACTTCGGTTTTTTGGTAGAATACTGTGGAAATGCAGTCAGTTTACAAAGGTGATTGCATACAAATCACTCCTGCGATCAGTTCTGGACTCATATGTTTTGGCAGGGACCCAGTCGCATCGGGTGATTTGTCGAGCGACGCAGATTGTCGTGGCGACGTCGGTGTCCTGGCTGGGGAAGCCCAGTCATCCACGTGCAAGTGCAACTGTTTGCAATGATGTGCACAGAGGCCCTCCCTTACAAAGACATCACAGAGATGGTGGCCACACCATTGGGAGATGATGGCGGAAATCCATTTCGGGTGACGACCAAACCTGCCTGCCCAGACAGCCATCCTGGGCTGGAAATGGGATGACGGCTGCATAGGTTGGCACCCCTAGCTGGGCCACAGGAGTGTCCGGGGTTGATGACTGTGATGCAGTTTGGTGCAGCTGAACCAATAGGAAGACAGAAATTGATCCAAGGCAATGTAGGACAGGGACTGAGTCACATACTTTTTCTTTTGTGTTTTGAATGTTGTAACTAACCTTTGTGTCTCACTGTTGGACTGCGGGTGGAAGGGCAGGGCTAAAATGTGGCAAATCCTGTGGGTGTCACAGGAGGCAATAGACTCCTGTGACACGATCTGAGGGCCACCATTATCAGAGACCAACGTTGTCAGAAGTCCTTCAATGGAAAAATTTTTCAACATGGTTGCCACGGTGGCAGAGACTGAAGTTGACGGGTAAGGAACAACATATGGGAACAGAGAGAATGAATTATTGTTAGCAAGTATGCATTAAGGAATGGGCCAGCGAAATCGACGTGGAGACGGTCCCAGGCCTGCGAAGGTTGTGGCCATGGAGACAATACTAACCAACAGGGAGCTTAGCAAAAGGTTCATCAGGGCATGGCAAGAGATATGTGTCAATGATACAGAGCACTGACAGAAACTTTCAAATCACTGCAAAGTGTCCTAATGGCTTCTTGACAATGACTAAGGGGATAGCCCATTAGCTGGTTACAATTGGTTGGACAACCCTGGAGGCCATGAGGTAGTTGAGCTCTGCCTTGACCCAGTCACAGAGCACCAGTGGCACTGGGCGAGACCAAAATAAATGGGTCTGGCTGAAGATTTCATGGTGATGTGGGCTTTGAAATTATTGGTACAACCGAAACCTGCAGAAAACGAGGCGGAAAATTCTGAGTATAAAGAGTCGATTTGTCTAAATGGCACTTGATCAGAGACAAGATTAACTTCACTGGAAATAGTAAACCCCAAAAGGTTAAAGGGATCCAAACCAAACAAATTTTTTGTGCGTGCATTGTTCACCACCAGACAATTCTGTTGACCATTGATTTATTTATATGTAACTGGGATCAAGAAACTACCTAATATCCGAATACTTTGTTTAATGCAGGTGACTAATGTATATGACATTGGCACTAAAGGGGGAGAACTTGAGTCCATATACGTTTGCAAGTTGAGTAACGGCATGACAGCACAGTGTTGACTTGTACGTGCAAAATCTTTTGACAGACCTTCACATCAATGAAAAGCTTACTGGGTGCAATGGAGATTGACAATACAGAATTGACATCCATGTCAGCGCCTGCAACAGGCTGTCAGAATTATGCATTACAAACAGGAGCAATGCGGCCCATTTTGTTGCACTGACAACCAAGTGCCCACCGCTTAGTACAGTCTGGCCTATAATTAGCGACACAACACAACGGACAAGAGGGAAGCGTGGAGCACTTGAGTTGTTGTTCATTGCTGAGCTTGCTGTGCTGCTGCTGTGGCCGTGGCTGCCACAGTAAGTTGGGCCAGCCGCCGTGATCATTTGCTCGCTCGCAGACCACTGCCACAATATCATCCCCTGTGAATTGTCTGACAAATGGTGGGGGGAAACGGGCTGAACTTCTGCAACCTCACACCACGATTCGATTTGATTCTGCAGTCCTTGAAACTTCAAACAATTGTCCTCTGTTACCAGGTGGGACTGACAGAGGACATCAAAAGGATGCAAAAAAGGCCAGCTAGTTTTGTATTGTCACTTAATAGGGGAGAGAGTGTGGCAGATATGATATGCGAATTGAGATGGAAGTCATTAAAGCAAAGATGTTTTTGTCGCGGCGAGATCTATTTACGAAATTTCAGTCATCAACTTTCTCTTCCGAATGCGAAAATATTTTGTTGAGCCCAACCTACATAGGTAGGAATGATCATCAAAATAAAATAAGAGAAATCAGAGCTTGAACAGAAAGGTTTAGGTGTTCGTTTTTACCGCGCGCTGTTTGGGAGTGGAATGGTAGAGAGATAGTATGATTGTGGTTCAATGAACCCTCTGCCAAGCACTTAAATGTGAATTGCAGAGTAATCATGTAGATGTAGATGTGCAATAGTCAGAACATCGGAGAGGGAAGGTTTTCATACTGAAGGGCCCGCCCACAGACCTCACTATCAGGGGCCAACCGAATAATTGCATCCAAACCATTTGGCCAGCATATGACTCCTTACATACATCAGTGACAAAGAGATAATGACAGCTTAAACCTTGAAGCTCGGCAGCCCAAGTCTAACAGAAATGTTCAGGTTTCTTGCGAGACCAACAGAACTCAACTCAAGAGGCAATGAAGTGCATCTGATTACAGTAGTAATTTGAAAGTAGGTCCCACTTGTTATCAAAAGAGAGTGAAGACGGATCCTCCAGGGTGACCAGTTGGGGAATGAGCCAATACATGCGTGGTGACAACCAAGATAAAACGAAAGCACGGCATAATACAACATCAGTCAATCCAAAAGCATGAAAATGCTGCTGCAACCATTTTTCATATGCTTTCCATTCTTCGACAGACTCATCTGAAGCCAGAAATGATGGAGGCTAAAAGAGTGGGGTACTGACAGGGGACACGAACTGGCCAAAAGAGAGGGAAGCATTTGTAATACCTGGATTTGATTGTGTTGCACTGTGGTGAATTCCTCTTGCTGTTAAGTGAGATGCTGCAACGCTGCAGTAAGAACCTCTTGCTGATCAACCATCTGGCATAAAAAGTCATTAGTAGCACCATCAGACATCGTAGATGAAACCAAGGACCAACCACAGACTAAAAACTGCATGGAGAACAATCTCACACTCGTCAATTGTGTTGTAGCTTGGACACACAACACAACCAAGAATGTTAGTACAACTTTTAGACTGTAGCATGTTTGCCAATGGCCATAACATACACTGAACACAATAAGGCAAATGTATGCAAGCAGTAATGATATAATAACTGAGCATGAGCAAAGCACAGCAGGGTTTAAAATGGTGCTAACCCATGGCAAGCTCTATTGCTCTTTTGTGGCACACACTTGTGGCTGACTACACACTGCTAATGCACATGGCTTTCAAGTGTGTGTACATTACTTCACTATCTCCTCCCAAAATATGGAAAGGAAAGAGTTTTCAGCAGAAGAGACTTGCTTCACTGTATTGAAGATTAAGTAGTGCTCATAACTCACAAGGTAGGTATTTTAGAGCCCATGTTTACTACACTTTTTTGCTTTGAATGATCATTGCTGTCGTATTCATGAATACTGACAATTCTTCCTGTGACACCCCTGTATTATGACCTCTCCAATGTCCTCATCTGAGGCCTGAGTGATGAAGTGCAAAGGAATGATGTCACTTCATTTGTGCCTTTTTCCACCATACATTCATTTGGCCGATGCAAGAACATGGATGTTGGATGAATACATCAAAAGCTGCTGCTTAAAGTAAATGTAATTGACTGCTGTATGTGGCAGGGATACGTTTTTTTTGCAAAATCTATGCAGATTACTACCTTCTCTTTGAGTTCCTTGCCTCCAGTTTCCTGGGGGAAGGGGGAGGGGGAGGGGTGGTAGATTGCATAAGAATTCCATTTGCTCCGTCTTCTCATTGCCAGGTGAGTCATCACTGAGTTGTCTGTTTCTTTACCCTGGAAAATTGATTGATCTTGTTTTTCCCCTTACAGCACAACTTAAAAGGCTAATATCTTTGCAACTGATTGTTTTCCCCCAGTTTTATCTTCTCAGCAGATGTATGATCAATCTGAATCGAGCTGTAGCGATAAAATGATTTTGAAAAAATAGTCACTTACCTGGTTTTTTGCACCTGACTATTCACGTCTATTATTTAAATAAATTATCAGTAGTACTTTGAAGGAAGAAAAGAGCATCACAAGAATGAGGCACCAGAAAAAGAACTGTACTACCAAAGAAAAAGAGTGAAAACAATGTAAAAATTCTGTTTTATTCATTCTACTTCCCCATTCCACACAATTCTTTTTAAGAAACACAAGTAAAATGATAAAAGAAATCAGAAATACTTTATGGTTTCAGGTAGTAATATCTCTTGATGACTTTATGCCTACAAACAACCAGAACCAGTGGTTGTTTACTGATAATACAAGTTTGCAGATAACAGCAAAATGTATATAGCACCAGGTAAATCGTGAAACAATGTATAACAGAATCAAATTGTCTCATTTCCCTTCAAAGCATGAAGTATAACTGTAACCTTCTTGTAAGAATTTTTGGTAATTCCTTCGGAGTGATTTCACAACACTATAAAAAACCTACCTTAGCATTTCTGGGTGAGGATTTGAATACTGCTCCTTCCAAATGTGAGGTCAATGCCTTAAATATTGCCATTTCATTCAGTGCCTTGAAAATAAGGTTAAGAGGTCAGTAGGATATCATCAGGCAGGTGTAATTAGCTGTGAGGCTCCACCAGTGTGTATGAGTGCTGTTGTTGAGTAAGTGCCAAAAGACTGTACAGAATATATGACAAAGGAAAATGTGTTACGTAATTTGCTGAAGACAAATAGATCAGCTCAAGAAAAGTTGAAATCTTGAAAAGTAAGCCAAGTCAAAACAAAGTTTGTGGACTACTGCTAGGTTACTAAAAGTAAGTATCGAGGAAGCAGAGAAAGCAAGATCCTTCCAGTACACATATGATGAAAAGGAGTCGTGACATGCAGTGGGTGGAGGTTCTGCTTTCTTCACACAACACTACTATAATACCTTTGCATTTTTCTTTGCACTGAACATTTATATTCACACTGTGGACAGCAGGCATTCTTTCCCGAGACGGTATCATAGGCCATGCTTGTAATGGACCACGAAGTGTTTTATCACTCATTCTAGGACACACAGCAAAATGAAGTATGACAACAACAATGGCTGCTACAGTGTTATTGCATCCCCTACTTTTCTTGTCATTAAGACTAGCAGTTGCTAGACACCAAATACTAACAAACTGAAGTCTTCCAACTCCTAGCACGTCAGCACTATGCAGCTGAGTGCTAAGGAAAACATTTGCAGACTGTTAAATACAACTAAAACAGAACTTGCTAAAGCTGATATGCTTGATAAATGAACTATATACTGATTGGGATTAACGTGACGAAGACATGCTAAAAGACTTCAGTACAGGGGAAAATTAGAATAAATGTATGTTTGTAAAGTAGTACGGAAAAGATGTAGAGAAACCTGCTGATAGATATGATGATAACGTACTGAGAAATACATGGTTGCAGAAGACAGTTTCCTACCAGACTGATGAACCCAGGGAGGAATATTAGGCAAGTGGAGTGGCAGCAGTGCAATGGTGGATATCATACGAATTTCCAATTAAAACATATTAAATTCTTTAGAGAACTAGAGAGAAAATAAATTCCACTTACAGCAAAACATGCTGAACGGCCTGGTTCTACTAGCTGAATATGACCTGACACAGCATTCTCTGATACTCCAGATTCAAACCATGTCTGGTTCAGTTCATTGCATGCAGTATTTATTGCCATGCGAGCTTCAAAATTATCCACACAACTAAGTACCAGGTCCACAGGTCCTCCAGACAAACCTCCGTGGCTGCAGAGAGAATTTTTGAATTAGTAGTTTATTATCAATACAAATTTGTCTTACTTTCTTTCAACAGATAAATTTTCTACATGGAAAACACAAAAATATGAACATGTGAGTGCAATTTAGTTGTCTTTTTAAGTGTAACATACAACCATTATCTATTTGGCATAAAACAACTTTGATATACAACACTAATTGTGATCAAACATCATCATATTAACATTACCTTATTCTCTCCATAAAATCTTGAAAGTTATCCACAGTAGTAACATTGTAGTTATAAGTTTCCATAACAACATCTGGGTTTATGAATGACAATGTCTTGGCAGCTGCATCAACTTTTGACAGACCAGCATGGTGAGGTTGAAAGAATAATCTGTTCATATTTGCCATCTCCACTTTGTCATAATCAAATAGCAGTAACTACACATAAGAAAACATCCATAAGTAATGACTCAAACGTATTATAAGATGTAAAAAGAAACACAATAATGTATATAACCTTGCCAATTCCACACCGTGTAAGCATTTCAGCTGTGACACTTCCAACACCGCCAATTCCAACCACAGCTACAGTAAAATCACGAATCTTCTCATAATTCTTTACAATACCCATGCGTTTAAGAGCCATTAATCGACTGGGGAAAAAGAAATGAAGACTGTAAATACACAGCTGAGAGCTCCATTATTATTTGTAAGTTGTACCCACATGTGACCCCCCCCCCACACACACACACACACACACACACACACACACACACACACACACAAAACCTCCTTCCTTCATATAACAACAGTAAACATTCACAAATAGTAATAGCAATGAACAGTGCTTTCTTGCCTGTATTTACACTAGTACATACAATTAGGAAATATCTTATTCTATCCATTAAACAGTAGCTGCTATCCATAAAAATTAAATGTCGATTATTGTAAATATTAAAGTTTGGCCTACTGGTAAGTTCAAAGAAATGTGGATCATAGATGTGTGCATACGCAGATTTTTATACGTAAAGATGCATAACAGTAGGAGTTTTAGATTCAAGATATTGTTCTGAATGTACCTATAACAGGATATCACACTTATTTAGATACTTGGTTGGTTAGTTTCTTGATTCACCAGTACATATAGCAAATACATGTACTGATGAAAAACATGTCAATTCCCCACACTTTTATAGAACAACTTACCAATAATTTAAACGGGACTGGTTATAGATAATGTACTTGTAGGTAAATTTGCAAAAAAATGAATAACAGAAGACACAAGTACAGACTATTTTGTACTGTGGCTAATCCCAATAATGACACTTTATGACTGGGGATTTCTGTGATGAAATTCTTATACCTATGTTTCAAAATCAGTTTACTATATATATTGCTAGGTAAATAATTTGGGAGTAAGAGAGACCATTCACCAAAAAGGAGAAGAGTTGAACTGTCAACTGTCGAAAGGCACACACAAAAGAGAAAGAAAACATGTTAGGTTTTGAAATAAAACATTCAATGAGGTACAGTACAAACACACACACACACACACACACACACACACACACACACACACTTTTGTGCATCTATACTGCACCAGCTGGACACACAAAGCCAGGATTGCATTTTGAGAAGTGAACTAGGGTGGGGTGGGTAGAGGGAAACAGGTCGTAGGCAGGAAGAGGGGGTTGCTGAAGGATAGGTAGTGGCTCTGAGGGAGGCAGCATGTTCGCTTGCTAGGAATGAGGGAGGGAGATGTGGCAAGTACACAGGCTAGGCATAGGACACATGGGTACTGCAGGTGAGGTGTGGCACACAATGACGTAGACGTGGAGGTGTGGATTGGGTGACAGGAAAAAGGAAGGGGAAACTGTTGGGTAGATGGTGTGACGACAATTGTTTAGTGGAGATTGAGGCCAAGAAGGCTACGGAACTGAAGGAAGTGTTGCAAGGATGAAGTCCATCTGTGTAGTTCAGAAAATCTGGTGCTGGAGAGAAAGATGCAGACGGCACAGGTTGCGAAGCAGGCACTGAACTTGAGCCTGTTGTGCTTGCTGCTGGTAGTGGCACTGGCTGGTCAACTTTGTTCTTGAGCAGTCTCATGGTGGCCATTCATTCTGGTGGGTAGCTGGTTGGTTGTCATGCTGATATTAAGAGCTGTGCATTGATTGCAGCAGGTTGCCACTTTAACAGGTGGCCCTAGCTCTGGTGGGACAGGATAGGTCTGTGGTAGGACTGGAGTAGGAAGTGCTTGATGGGTGTACTGAGCAGCTTTTGCTCTTGGGTCTTTCACAGCAATAAGGCACCCCTGTGACAAGGCGCTGGTAGTGGGAGTTGCATAGAGAAGGAACAGGATGTTTTGCAGGTCGGGTGGTGATGGAATACCACTTTAGGAGAGGTGGGAAGGATCCTGAAAAGGATGTCCATCATTTCTAGGAGTGATGATAAATAATCAAAGCCCTTGTGAAGGATATGGTTCAGTTGCTCCAGTCCAGGATGGTACTGGGTGATATGGGTGGTCCTCCTTTGTAGCTGATTCTTGAGGGTGGTGGGAGGATTACAGTTTGTGTGGTTATGGCGCACAAAATTTCTTCCTGAACTAGGTTTGGGGTGGGGGGTAGTGTTTTGCCTGCCTGTGAAAACCCTTGTGACGGTTTTAGCATATTGGGCAAGGAAATTCTTGTCACTGCAGATGTGGTGTCCAAGGGTGGCCACACTATATGGGAGTGCTTTATGGGTGGGAGGTATGAAAACTGTCAAAATGCAGGTACTTTTGGTGATTAGTGGGCTTAATACTGATAGACTTGGAATGGAGCCATCAGAGGTGGAGGTCAATGTCCACGAAAATGACATGTTGTGTTCAGGAGGACCAGGTGAAATGGATGGGAAACAAGGTGATGAGGTTATGGAGGAAGGATAGTGTGTCTTTCCTTGAGCCTGCATTATGAAGATACCATCACTGACCCTGAACCACAGGAGGATTTTGGGGTTTTGGGTGGCTATGAAGGTTTCCTCTAGATGCAAATAAAAATGTTGTCATGTGAAGGTGCCACACCTGGTGCCCATAGCTGTGCCATGTATTTGTTTATACACTTTCCCTTCAAAGGAGTAGTATTTGTGTGTGAGGATATAGTTGGTAAAGTGTAAGAGAAATGATGTAATGTGTTTGGAAGCTGAATGGGATAGGTAGCATTTAATAGTGGCAAGGCCTTGGGCATGAAGGATATTGGTGTGTAGGTAGGTGGCATCAACAGTAATGAGTAGGTATCCAGGAGGTAAAGGGGTAGGGTGGTGGAGAGTTGGTGAAGGAAGTGGTTATTATCTTTGATGCAAGAGGTTAGGCTTTATGCCATTGATTGGAGGTGTTTGTCAATGAGGGCCGAAATTCTTTCAGTGTGGATACAACAACCAGCTACAATGGGGCATCCAGGACTGCTGGGTATGTGGATTTTGGGGAGCATGTAGAAGGTGGGTATTCGGTGTGTCATTGGGGTTATATTTATATTACCAGGTAAGTCACTGAAATGTTGTGCACAGTGTAATATGCTATGTTCAAGACTAAGTCAGGTTCAGTGTGAAGTGATAACAAGTTGTAGTTGAAATTTAATATTGTAGATCATTATAGTGACCATAAATGTACAACATTTGGCTAATGACAGTGCTTGAATACTAAACATGTTTCATATAAGTCTACAATGAATTTGTAATAATCTTCATAAAAGCAATAACTTTTGTAAATATCAGTTTAAGTCAACAGTAGCTGACTTAAAATCTGTATAAAGAAATAATTTTATTATTTCCACTACCAAACTGCATTCAATTATTTCTAATGTCAGTAGTATTTTAAATAATCTAATACATTAGCATATTACGAGTTAGACATGTCAGATACCAAATCACCAGATTTTTCACTTCACTTCAGTGTTAGATGACATACATTTTATTCTCCTCCTCCCCCCCCCCAAACCAGACTACTCCAGAAAATTCAGTTTTTTTGCTAGAAAAGAATAAATCAGGTTGAGTTGGTTTCCCTGGCACTGCCATGACAAGCAGTCCAGAATTTGTGTGCCAGTTTGTCCAATTTATTGGCCTCTGATTTAGGGAGCACCACGGCCTTTGTAACAAAGTATGTCAGAATCAGCTCACTCATAGTATTTCTCAGCCTTGTTCTCCCTCTCATTGAGATGTTAAGATTGAACTAGATAGCCTACAAGAACAACAGATTGTCCTTCACATATAATCTAGAAAGTGGACAGAACCTCCATAGTGATTTCCAAACTGAATGGCTTCATTGAAATTGGATCAAATACTTTAGTCACACACTCTTGTAATGTCTACACATTGTCGATGGGTTGGGTTTACATCAATGCCTTCAAATGTCACCACAACCAGGTACCTATAGGGTTTGGATCCAGTGAATGGGAAAGCCATGCTGCCAGGCCACACTGACCAACCCATATCCCATGAAATGTTTTTGTGAGGTACTGCCACATCGTGCAAAAACCACAGCTGTCATCTTTCTTCAAGGGTAGCATTCTCCAATAGTGCTGGTAATTCACCATGCTGAAATCAGTGATACACAGCACTTGTTAATCTGTTTGGTACGGTGCATGGTCCCATGCCTCTGTTACCGAGAATCTTGCCCACATAATAACAATGAAGTGCTCCTGATGCCTCACCTGCAGGATTGCTTGACAATTTGCATCTGTCCATGTGTGTGCAATGTGGTAATTTGCTATGCCATCTTTTGTGAATATTGTGTCATCTGTACATAAAATGCAGGCTGTGAACTGCATATCTTCAGAAATGTGTTGTAGAAGCCATAATCGGGCATGGTGGTCTGCCAACTAAAGAGCTTGCATGCATTGCATATGACAGTGATAAAGCAACTGCTCATGCAGAACTGACCAAGAAAGAGTATGGCTGATACCTCCAACAACTCCAGTTCTTTAACATATTTCAGTATCACGATCTATATTTCATAATACCTGCTCCTCCATCTCCACTAGGTGAACTATGTGAGACCTACCACAGTTTATTGTCCTTGCTGTGAAAGATCCAGTATCTGCAAGTTGCTGAAACTGTCTGCTGAACGTTTTTGCAGATGGAATAGTGTGTAACGGATGTTGTTCATTTCAACAGCCTGGTAATTACTACCATCAGTTAATCCATAAAATAATGTCACATCTGTCATTTTTCTTGTGGAATAGTGTGCCTTCACTGCACTGGTCACACTATGGTTTGTTTACACTACACAGAATCACTAAGGTTGTTCTGCTAACAAAGTGCTTGAGCAACAAAATCTTTACTGACTGCTGTAGCAGATAACTGTACTGCTATGACTGGTATCAGCCCCACAATCAGTGTCTTGCAAATTACAATCATTCAGACCTGTGCAATAAATTGCATCACAATGCAGTTACGCATATATTGACAAAGGGGCATTAGCCACAATTTATGAGGCCCAGAAATCCAATATGTACTTCAATGAAATGAAATGCCATCTAGTGACTGACCAAAGATCTTTTTCTATCACTTAGCCCTCAAAATGCTCTTCCAGGTGAAATGACAAAATGCTTCAAATGCTGGGCGCTCTTTTTCTACAAATACTAATATCAAATCTGATACAAATCTACTGTTTGCCACACCATTGCTGATGCTCCCTTTCAACTTCCTGTGAATCCTAACCCCACCCCTGTTAAATAAGTAGTAATCTGTTCTTATCTACACTTCCCACTATCAGCTGTAGTCACCTCTGAAACTGTCAAAGATCCAAAGCTGTGCAATATCTCATTGGGAGCACAGAGGCTTGCCTAAACAAAAATAACCTTGAGCAAAACAGGTGTTACTTCTCTGTCACTGGCTGTCTCTTGAGCAAGAAATAATTCTTCCACCATATGCCATTGGGGGACTAATCACATGAAAACATCGGCTTCCTATCAAGTCTACTGGTTCGCCATAACTCAGATCTCTAATGGCTGGCTGGTTTGCATAGAGTTCGCACATTCAACCAAGGTGTGCCAGCAAAAGCTGGCTCCTTGGCCGATGCCAATTGAACCATGAGAGTACTTTCATCTGAACTTCATGAGCCCATTTCTGAATCACATGTAGCTTTCCAATATTTACACATATTCTGATTTTCCATATGTACACAAACTGGGTACCACAGCCGTAGACACAATCTTCATTGCTCTTTTGCTAGTTTCCACCATCATAGGCCTTCCCCAACTCATTGTGATGGACAATGATCTACAATTCAGTTCAGATACTTTTTCTTCCTTTTTTACACAGCAAGGAATCGGTGATCTTCTCACAAAACATTTTCATTCAAAATCTAATAGTGAAACTGAACACAAGGCGTGCATCCTCTAAACTAGTATGCAGAAGATTTTAAGCTCTGGTACCATTCTTCCTGATGAAGCATTCACCGCATTCCTATATTCTTACGGAGTTACAACTTATGGAGACAAGTCAGTGGAAATATTACATGGATATCAACCCCACACACACTACTGTGTCTGCTTTCATCTGTCTCATAAGCCATGTAGCAAATTAAGTGATCACACTACTGCTCCACAATAATTTTTTATTCTCTTTCGAAAATTTTGCAACTATATGTTAGTAACAAACGAAGGATAATTCACTTTTCCAAAGAGCAAACAACATAAAATCCATCTCTGACCTAGGGAACACAAAAATCACTTTGCAGGTTTATTTTTCTGTGACAATTCCCACATAGCACCCCTGTAGTAAAGCAGAGCCCCTGGAATGTGTGAGTATTTGAAATGCACTTGTCACCTTGCCCTGCTATGAATTACTGGAGTCTCTAGTGTTGTCTGTTGGATTTTCTGGTGGGGCAACAGTACATTTCCTCTACTTGCTCCTCTTCTTCTGCATCCTGTAAGGGTACAGCAGGTGCCGGTTCTGACTGCTCCTCTTGAACTGCCTCATCATCTAATGTGAGGATAAAAGCTGGCTTCACTCCTTCTATTGATGCCATCTGCTGCTTGCCATTACATTGTATGAATAAGGTATATCATCTCACTGTAACACTTTGTACACCCCAGTTTACAGTGGTTGCAAAGAGGGGGGGGGGGGGGGGGGTGTACCACACCTGTCCACAACATGATGTGCAAGCATATTCGCAAATCTTTTTAATCCCTGTGCTGTCATGCTGGCAATGGGCATAGCTTTGCAACCTGGCTCTGCACTTATTGAAGCAAATATGATAAATTTGCATCTTCTGGTACTGGCAGTGCTGAAAAAAACCTCTGAGGGTAGACTTAAAGTCTCTCCACATAGCATCTCTGTTGTGAAAGCTCGAATATCCAGTTGGCGTGCATTTTGGAGGCCCAACAAAATCAGTAGTAGTCCAGAGCTCCAACTGTTTTTATGGCACATGAGCATGGCCTTTAATATTCTGTGCCACCAATCCACTGTCCCATTATTCGATGGATGGTAACTGGTGATATGATGGTGCCGAAATCTGCACAGATTGAATAGCTCATGGAACAGAGCTAAGTCAAATGGCCATCCTTGATCTATGGTGACACGTGATGGATGGTTGAACCACCTTATACAAGTCGATAAAAAGGTCTTTGCTACTGTTTCCACTGATATATCTGCGATTGGTACTGCTTTGACTGATCTAGTATGCCTATCAATGGCAATCAGTAAGCAGCGATACTCTTCAGAAGGTACTCTTCAGAAGGGGGCAGTGAGCCTATGATATCTAAACGCATAAGTGAGAATCGGGCTGTTTCTTTGGAAACTATTGGTACTGTTTACGCACATGTCTGCACATCTTGCACTGCTGGCCCAATACGCACTCCCTCACACACCTGTAGCTGTCCTTGTGAATTGGCTGATGAACTCCAGCTGTCGGGATTGCCTTGGGGAGCAGCTGTCTCTGTTTTTATCGAAAGTGAAACTTATTGGTTTATGATCCATGAATACAGTGAACATTTTTGCTTTCACATGCAATAAAAAATAACTTACCATCTTACAAATGGCTAACAGCGCATGGTCGTACACATTCCATCTGACCTGCTCTTCTGTGGGCTTGAATGAGAAAAACCCCCATGGCTGCACTTTAGTTTTGCACCAACTGATGGAATATGTGGCCCTAATTGCCCGTTGGTTTGTGTCTACCACCACTAGCGGCATCTGGTGAACTGGATGGGCCAAAAGAACTGCTTTTAAACTGGCTTAAATATGGTCAGAAGACCACTGAAATTCTGTCAACTATGGCAGTGATCGGCACCCATAGGTATCTTTACCTCTCAGCACAGGAGCCAAAAGCACTTCTATCTTGGCTGCTCCTTGTAAGTGTTGATAGAAGTTCACAACTCCTAGGAAACTTCCTATTGATGATAATTGATCAGACAAGGTATGTCCTTTATGACATTGATTTTGTCTTTTACAGGACTGGCTGCTGACTCCGCAAGGCTGAGGCATGTTACTTGTTTCTGTCAAAGATTACATTTTGCCTTGTTGACAATTATGCCATACTTGTTGATCTATTCAAACACTTCCTTGAGTTGTTCCTCGTGTACCCTTGGATTACTGGAAATACCAAAATATCACCAAGATAAACAAAACAGCACTCTAATCCTTCACAGGACGCCATCTATGAAATGCTGCCACATGTGTGTGGCATTTTTTACCCTGAACGGCATTTGCAAGTATTCAGATATCCAGAATGGAGTTATTGTGGTCTCTGGCACATCATCTGCTGCAGGTATTTGATTATAAGCCTTTTTGCAATCTACGACAATGGATATTGTGGCCCTGTTATCACACTGGTAAAATCTCTTAACATTCAGCGTTGGATATTGACCCAGAATTGCACACGCCTTCAGTTTGTCGTAATCTCCACAGGGCCTCCATGTGCCATCCTTTTTCATGATGAGATGCAGTGGCGACACACACGAACTATTTGACCTGCATGTAACCCCCGTATGCAGCGTATTCTCGAATTCTGACACAGTCGCTGCAAAATGGTCAGGCACTAACCTTCTTGGCTGCTGCAAAATCGGTTGACCTGATACAGTCTTAATGAGGTGGATAGTCTTATGAGTCACACTTTTAGGCCGACTCTCACTACAGTGGTCCTCTGCCTGTATCTCCAAATTATGACTTGGGCCATTGTGCTACAGGTGTCCATCCTAATTAATCTGTCACAGACTCTCCAGTCACTTTAATTCGCTCTGCACTGAAGTCTATCTCGAGCCACTAGCGGCTGACGAAATCTGCACCCAATATGGGTTCCGTTACATCTGCTAGCACACACTCCTGCTGGCATTTTTTACTAAACCTGAGATCCACTTCTGTCTCAATCTCTTCACAAGACAGAATGGATGAATTAGATGCCATGAGGAGGATAAGACTGGCTAACATGGCCAGGCCAGCAACGTGCTAATGTCTGATCTGGTATTGACCAGAAAGTAATGGTCCACCCTACAGTCCCTCACACACAACTTACGTGACCACATTAGCAAGTTGGACTGATTACTGATCCACCTGGTTGCCACAGTACCTGCAACACTTTTGTTGTGGCACTTCCATTTTCTCCAGTGACCAACCGCACCTACTCCATTTGGGTAGGTACATGGGGATGTACATCTTGTGGCTCACCCACTGAAACATCAATTCTACCGGAAAACATGCACCTGTTGCTTTCATTGAAATGGTTTCTCTCTGCTGTTAATGTCTCATTTGGGTGTAATCTTTTTATCCCACACCAGTGTCATTATCTGCTGTTGCAGTGCATCTACCTGCTCTTTCAGACTGTTTAATTGCTTAGTGATGTCTGTGCGATGTTCTTTCTGTATCACTGTGGTCTCTTGGTTGTCACCTTGACTAGTTGCTTTTGTCACACTCTATGTGGTTGCAGGGTCCAGAGCTGCATACACCCCATTTGCTACTGCAATTAATGAAGTGATGTCTGCTCCTTCATATGTGGCCACAGCTGCTTTTACCACTATTAGTAATTTTGCCACTCATACCTACACCTACACAACATCATGTTTGACAACTCCTCTTTGTTCACAATTGCTCATAAGCAGCATCTGAATTCTGAAGGTTTTCTGTACCCTATCTGTTCACCACGTACAGCTTGCTGTAGTTGTTCCACTGGCTTGCACAGTCAGCTAATCAGCATTTTCCTCTGGTGACAATACTGTTGGTTTGTACCTTCATTTGAGGCTTGACTATTACTGTGTCATAAAACCCTGTATTCATTGCATTCCCATTTTTTCCCATTAATTGTGGAACTGACTGTCTGTTATTCTGTGTTTTTATTTCCGCTTGTAGTCCTATTTGCTTCTATAACTCTCCTGGCATATCTATCAGTTGTATTTTCACATGCCCTCGCTTCATGTCTTGATTCAATGACACTGTACTTCCTTGTACAGTTAGTTCCTCTCATGCTTCATGTTTTGTTTTCAGGGTCACCAATTTGTAGGTCTACTGCACGACAGTGTAGTGAATTAAGTCATCACACTACTGCTCTACACTAACTTTTTATTCTCTCTCCAAAGTATTACAACTTTAAGTTAGTAACAAACAAAGAGTAATTAACTATTCCAAAGAGCAAACAACATAAAAGTTGTCTCTGACCCAAGCATAGAAAACACAATTTGCAGGTTTCTTTTCCCATGACGAGTCTCACAAGCATCTCACTAGCTCTACTGTTACTATGCACCATGTGCTCCACTCTGGCTCTGCTACTATGTCCAGGTAGGCTACCAGTAAAGATCCAGGCAGCCTGGAGATGCCACCAATACATTCTTTCCAACAGACATCAAATTTGGAGGCACTGTCTGCATTGTATGCGCCTACACCGCTTATGACCCAAGTCAGTGGTTCTGACAGCATGAACACCATGCCACTGTGGCATTTAGGTTGCCAGTCTTTTTCCAACAGTGACACAAACATTGTGGAACCACCTTGACCCCCCCCCCCCCCCCCCACATGAGATGATGACCCTCATCCCCATACATGAAAACATGCATTTTGCATTCCTCAGCATAACCATGGTCATTTCTCCCCATATTTTTGCACTCCAGAAAGGAGGGACATTGTTACTGCCTCCAAAACTGATATGGTCACTGAACTTGACCAGTCTTGGTGCTGTTAGCACCAATCTGTGGTGCTGCTCTCTACCACAACGAGAAACTTCACATCAAACAGGGCTAATTCCCAAACTACAGCACCTTATAAATATTACTGCCCCAGGCTGTAGATAAAGTCTACTTAATCTAGCTGAACCTATTCAGATCCCACCACAAAACCACTGATATTACCACTATTGCTACAGAACTGTTTTTGAATCTGGCTTTGATTTGGGCTCAGCTTTTTCATGTATTCATCAATGATTTTGCTAACTTAGAATTAACAGCATCGGCATATTTTTATCGGTATTTTGGTACTTTGTCTTATTAAATTGTGTTACTCATATGCCACTGCAATAGACAGCTGACATTTTTGTGAATATATGATGGAAAATAAAATTAATTAGTAACAGTTTCCCTTCCCTTATACACAGATCCAGGTTTTCAGTGAGTGCTTTTTTCAAGATAGTACTGAAAGGATCCAGAAAATGATGTAAGGAAAAATAAATACACAGTCAATATCGCCCTAGTGGGAAGAAACAAACTGAAAATAAAAACCAACAATAACGAAAGTATAAGTTACACTCAGAAGTGCTGCCTGTACAGAATTTTGAAGTGTATATTCCCTCACCTATAATGTCTTACAGCTATGGCTGGATAGAACGCACATAAAGTGAAGGAAATATACAGTGATCTTTAGTAAAAGCAACAAGTGATATCCAGTATCAACTGATGATGCTCTAGTATGACGTCATGCAGTTTAATATTATACAGTGGAGTAGTCAGCACTTGAAAATAAAGAAATCTTAGTGAGTGACTTACAACAGACATGTGTTGCAACTGCAACAATATCATAAACATGACTCCATTTGAATAGGTAGTTTGTTGTCAAAGGCTTCACTACCTGTAAAGTCAACTGAGATGAGAGAAACGGAGTTTTAATATAAATAATCGATAATATAATTATCATCAAATAGCCATAAAATCAAATCATCTGTTATTGCACATCACGTCTATCATAACTGAATTAAGCAAACTGTTGGTTTCATATGTTCATTATACATTCTACCAGGAACTCCGACATATGAAACTCAATGAAACAATTTATTTCAATAAACAGAAACTCTGTATGTTTTATGAGGTGGCTAGCCTATAGTTCCCACAGTGTCAGTTGGGACAGCACATATAATAACAGAATGGACAATTCAGCTCTTACATTCTTACACTCACGGGTGATAAATTGCAGACTTCTCTCAATAATGGGTCTCCGACAAGAGTACTGTCACACTGCAGCATTTTTCATGTGGGAAATTAGTTACATGAAAGTAACTAACTAACTAAGGGGCGAGTTTGTGTGGGTTCAGGGTGGTTAACAGAGAGGTTACTAGTGTTCTTGTAAAAATAGTCTGATATGAATGTCGTTATAACAAGTAAAACTAAAAATGTATAAAACTAATCTCACTTAAAATCACAATCACTCTCATTTTCATTAGCTTCCACAGCTCACTGGTCAGTATGTCTGACCTGGAACGAGGTGCACTCAAGTATCATGATATCAACTGACGAGTTAGTTGAATCAGAAATAGCTGCTCCAAGATCTAGAAAGCCGACTATGGCTGGAAGAGCAGTGTGCTAACCCCAAACCCATACATACTTCATCTGAATGCTATCATTTGCAGAGAATGACATGCCAGTTGGTCAGTCCTGACTGGTCCATCTGGTCCAAAATGTGGAGCTTTGCTTGCCTGCTCTCTCATTTACACTCACATTCACCTACCCAGACATACCATGCCATACAGAATGTAAAAGTCTGAACTTTGTCAGTGCTAAAATGTGTTGTTAACATTATTACTGATCTACTGCAAAAGCTAAAATAAAAAATAAGGATAATGGGCCAGGGTAATGATTTACAAAAAAAAAAAAGGGGTCAGGACGAGCCAGCCACACAGATAACACACTAAAACTTTTTCCCCAGAAGTTAAGGGAGCAAGTCAAATATTTTGTAAAAAAAAAAAAAAAAAAAAAAAAAAAAAAAAAAAAAAAAAAAAAAAAAAAAAGTTGTACCACAGTTGCCGTGTTGTCTACTAGAATAGAGGACAGATCACTTGGTAAACTAAGTCTCCGCCCACCTTCTCTGAACACAAAATACATTCATTTAAAATGGGGCATACTGAAGTACATACACCATGGGTATCAGACATTGGAAGGTCCTCCTGTTGGTGCAGGAAGCCATGCATAATTGGACTGTGGTCAGAAGGAGGTATGCTATGGTAGCATAGTTGGTTATTCCAACTGCAATAACTTCCAGCCAATCTTCTCTACACTAACACATAATGCTGCATCTCAACTGTGAGACTACAGCACATACGGAGGAAAGCACATTTAGTCACAAGAAGAAGAGTGCGTGCTTTCTTGGATACCACACTGGCTAATTCACTTCCTGAATTCCCTTCTGCCCACGCACCCAGCATAATGATTCCTCCTTTCTGAACATTTGCAGGCAGAGAACAAAGCTCTCAATGGTTGAAAAATATTTGTCTGCTGGACACACATGTTGAGAAAGGGATGGATCACTACTTACTGTAAAGAACACAAATTGAAATGCAAACAACAGTCTTTTTGGTTTGCCTGTCTGCAACTCAGTGTGACAGCTTTGTGGTTAGTACCAATATGTTCTTTTCATGATATTGTTGGTATTCCGACCTGGAGTTCAAAATTGTTTGGGCATTGTTGTTGCACATATTTAAGAGCATGCAAGGAGTCAGAACAGACTAGTAATATCTCTGGACAAATACATCTCATCTGCTGCAGTGCCTTCAAGATTACATGTACTTCTGCATTAAACGTAGTAAATTTTTTTGATAAGTGAGTCTCAAGGAAGTGCTCAGAGAAAACCATTGCGCAGCCAAGAGAGTGCTCCTTGCTTCGACCCATCTGTAACTACAGATATGCAGTTGTGGTGTACATTTAACATTTCATAAAACTCAAATTAAAAACACATTTGAGTGAATTCTTTCCTTAGCTCACAAAATCTAAAATTATTTCAAGCCTTTTCAGGAGCTAAGCTGGCAGTCACATCCAACACTCAATTAGAGCACTGTCCACACAAAGCACTACTAGATTGTGCTTCGTACAGATCTGAAATAGCCTAGATGCTCGGTTTGTGAAAATTTTTTCCATGAGACAGCGAGCTTATTTTGGAACAGTGAAGCACCAGTATGCCTGAAACACTACAGTGTGCTGCTATTGTGTGGCAAGCGGTACACCTCCCAGTCTCATGATACGAGCTAGGTATCAAGGTATATGGTTGGTCCTGTAGATACCTGAGGCCAGCCTAATTGCATTAAGGTGGAGAGCTCCTATGGTCTTGAGGTACATAAGTCTTTCTGATCCCTAAATTGTGCATCTATAATACAGTTGGGATCACATAAGAGCATAATAAAATTGGAGCCATCTGCTATCATGACCTGGGACAAAGGGAGCTCCTTATGTCCACTCCCTTAAGAGACCTTACCTGCACATACAATGTGTGTGGTGTGGAATCCCGTATGAGGCCCAGAAACATCAGCAAATCTGTATTTGCGGATCAGGTAAATTAAAAATCTAATGTGAACAATCAAAAAACACCCAAACTTACCTGTAAAAAATCTGAAATCAATGTGGGCAACAAAAATTTGATGGTAAGGAAGTTGCAGCTGACAAGTTGCTGTTGCATGGTTGGAAGAGAAACCAAATACTGGAGTGTCATACGCAAATAAAGAGCACTCCGTTACGCTCATTACCACTGACATTATACTAATTGTACCAATGGCAAATAGCATTATGCTTAAATTACTTTCTTGAAGATCACCATTCTCCTGTTGTCAGACAGATCTTTGCAAACTCAATACCTAAAACAATGTTGGTACAGAAAAGACTGTACATACATACCCAAGTGTTCATAGAAGGCCCATTTATGGAGCTATTCAAGAAGTAATCAAATATGCCTTTTTTTATCTCAAAGAATAGGCGTATCCGATGCTTTGTCTGTAAGAAAGCCCATTGTACAGTGGTCTCTAGCAGAGACAGGTTGTTAATGGCGCACCGATTACCTCCCAATCCTGCACTGAAATCGACTGAGGAACTTCCTTGCCTCTAGGATCCATAGTTAGCAATGAGTCATCATACATTCCAAGGTCTTATCTAAGCACTTAGTTAATGTGACACTTTGGTAACTACTGGGGCATGTTTGGTTTTTCCTTGGTTTGAGGAGAGGGACCAACATTGCTTCTCTCCATAAGCTTGAAAATAATTCTGTCTGCTAAATTTTACTAAAAAAAAAATCTACAAAGATTTTCTTTTATTTCTTTCTGGGTGGCTGTAGCACCTAGAAAATTGTGCCACATCCTGTATAACATACATATTATGTAGCTGATCTGATTTTAAGTACGTTTCCATAAAACTGGTGTGATTCCAATTCTTAACTGGTTGGGTGGTTGATTTAAGAGATGGGGGAAGGGACCAAATTGCTAGGTCATCGGTCCCTTGTTCTGAATAAAACAATGCCACAGAGGTGAGAATAAAACAAGTGAGCCTGACAACACAAAACGCAGAGAAAGGAAAAACCAAAAGAACAACGAAAGGGCAACAAACACTTAATTGGACAAAAGGGGACAAGAAAACCACAAAAACGCAAGAAACAGGTAGAAGAGATTAAAACAACAAAACAGATTACCATGGATGGATGACCATGAGAATAAAAAGGAGAAGCCAGCCACTCTGCAACACATTAAAACCTCCACCCTAAAAGCACTAGGGCGGAGGACACAGAGGGACAAAGGACATGCGCTAAAACTTAGTTCAAATAATAAAACCCACCCTCATGAATAAAACATAAAACTAAGCCAGATGACGAGGTGTAGTCAGATAAAACTAGCGGCATCGAGTCCGGTAACCGAAGATTTCATCACAGGGCAGTCAAAGTGGGCCACTGTCAACCGGGTGCCGCACCGACACTGAGGCAGGTCTTCACTGCGTAGGAGGTAGCTATGGGTCGCCCAAGCGTGGCCAATGTGGAGCCGGCAGAGAACCACAGAGTCCCTGCGAGAGGCCGGCATGGAGGTCTTCCACACATTCATAGTCTATTTAATGGCACACAGTTTGTTGTGCATACTGAGACTATGCCATTCCATCTCCCAAAGCTGAAAAACCTGGCAATGCAATAACGAACACAGGTCAGTTTTTGGAATGCCGATCTCCATAAGCGGTTTCTGTGTAGCCTGTTTGGCCAGACTGTCAGCAAGTTCATTGCCTGGGATTCCGACATGTCCTGGGGTCCACACAAACACCGCTGAAAGACAGGACCGTTCCAGGGCATAGATGGAGTCCTGGATGGTTGCTACCAAAGAATGACGAGGGTAGCACTGGTCGATAGCTTGTAGGCTGCTCAAGGAGTCAGTACACAGAAGAAACTGACTCCCTAGGGCCTGAACAGATGTGCTCGAGAGCACAAGATATAGCCACCAACTCTGCAGTCAAAACACTGCAGCCATCGGGCAAGGATGCTCTTCAATATGTCCTCCATGGACATATGCAAAGCCAACATGACCAGCAGCCATCGTGCCATTGGTGTAAACCGCTTCATGGCCTCGGTACATGTCAAGAATCGAGAGGAAGTGACAGCGGAGAGCAGCGGGATGAACTGAGTCCTTAGAGCCATGTGAAAGGTCCAGGCAAAGCCGCAGCCTAGGTGTACACCACAGAGGTGCATGTGAATGGACCTCGAGTATAAGTGGTAAAGGCATAGACTCCAGTTCAGATAGAAGGGATCGGACGCAAATTGCAATTGTAAGCCCTGACCTGGGCCACTGATGCTGGAGATGAACAACCGTGAGTGGGAAAAGGAAACAGTAATCTGGATGCACAGGAGAACTACACATGTGGGCAACATAACTGGTGCACAGTTACGCACGCCTGACCTGCAATGGAGGGATTCCAGCCTCTGCCAGGGCGCTGGTCACTGGACTCGTCCTAAAAGCTCTCTTCACTAGTCGGATGCCACAGTGGTGCACTGGGTTGAGTAAACACAACGCCGAGGGTGCCGCCGAACTATAAACCAGGCTCCCATAGTCAAGGCGGGATTGAACAAGGGCTCTGTAGAGCTCCCAGCAGCATAGAGTGATCTACACCCCAATTCGTGTTTCTCAGGCAGCGGAGAGCATTGAGGTGCTGCCAGCACTTTCACTTAAGCTGACGAAGGTGAAGAAGCCAAGTCAATCAGGTGTCGAAAACCAGTCCTAAAAATTGATATGTCTCCAGTATAGTCAGGGGATCATCAGTAAGGAAAAGTTCTAGTTCCAGATGAAAGGTACGATGCCGACAGAAGTGCATAACACACAACTTTACGGCCAAAAACTGGAAGCCGTGGGCTAGAGCCCATGACTGCGCCTTGTAGATGGCTCCCTGTAGGCATCACTTAGTAACACCGGTACTGGTGGAGCAGCACGAAATGCAGAAGTCATCTGCATACAGAGAGGGTGACAGATGGCCCTACAGCAGCTGCTTGACTGTTAATGGCCACTCAATACAGAGCCCTGCAGGACCCCATTCTCCTGGATAAGGGGAGAACTATGGGACACACCAACTTGGACATGGAAAGTACGAAGCGAGAGGAGCTTCTGGATAAAACTCGAGAGTGGGCCTCAAAGACCCCACTCGCATAATGTAGCAAGGATATGATGTCACCAGGTGGTGTCATACACTTTCGTAAACCAAAAAAGACAGCAACAAGGTGTTGGCATCTGGAAAAGGATGTTCAGATGGAAGACTTGAGGGACACAAGATTATCCGGAAGGCTTTCGACACTGTACCACACAAGCGACTCATAGTGAAATTGCGTGTTTATGGAATATCGTCTCAGTTATGTGACTGGATTTGTGATTTCCTGTCAGAGAGGTGACAGTTCATCGTAATTGATAGAAAGACATTGAGTAAAACACAAGTGATTTCTGGCATTTCCCAAGGTATTGTTATAGGCCCATTGCTGTTCCTTATCCATACAAACGATTTTGGAGACAATCTAAGCAGCCATCTTTGGTTGTTTGCAGATGACACTGTTGTTTATCAACTAATAAAGTCATCAGAAGATCAAAACAAACAGCAAAATGATTTAGAAAATATTTCTGAATGGTGCGAAAACTGGCAGTTGACCCTAAATAACAAAAAGTGTGAGGTCATCCACATGAGTGCTATAAGGAACTCATTAAACTTTAGTTACACGATAAATCAGTCTAATCTAAAAGCCGTAAATTCAACTAAATACTTAGGTATTACAATTACGAACAGCTTAAATTGGAAGGAAAAGACAGAAAACGTTGTGGGGAAGGCTAACCAAAAACTACGTTTTATTGACAGGGCACTTAGAAAATGTAACAGACCTACAGAGGAGACTGGCTACACTACACTTGTCCGTCCTCTTTTAGAATACTGCTGCGCAGTGTGGGATCCTTACCACACAGGACTGATGGAGAACATCTAAAAAGTTCAAAGAAAGGCAGCACGTTTTGTATTATCGTGAAATATGGGAGAGAATGTCACAGAAATGATACAAGATTTGGGCTGGACATCATTAAAAGAAAGATGTTTTTCGTTGCGATGGAATCTTCTCACGAAATTCCAATCACCAACTTTCTCCTCCAAATGCGAAAATATTTTGTTGAGACCGACTTACATAGGGAGGAACAATCACCACAATAAAATAAGAGAAATCAGAGCTCGTACGGAAAGATGTAGGTGTTCATTCTTTCCGCGCACTGTACAAGACTGGAATAATAGAGAATTGTGAAGGTGGTTCGATGAACCCTCTGACAGGCAATTGAATGTGTTTTGCAGAGTATCCATGCAGATGTAGATGTAGATCAGTGGTAGAGCGACCCAGGCTGAAACCACCCTGGCATGGTGCCAGTAGGCCACGTGACTACAGGACCCAACCCAACTGCCAACACTCCATACGTTCCAGCCGCTTATGAAGAACGTTGGTGAGGCTGGTGGGCAGATAGCTATCCACATCAAGCAGGTTTTTGCCACGTTTGAACACTGGTATGATGGTGCTCCACTGCCAGTGTGATGGAAAGACACCATGACACCACATCCAGTTGAAGACCACAAGGAGATGTCGCTTGTAGTCAGACGAGAGAAGTTTAATCATCTGACTATGGATCCAATCTGGCCCAGGAGCTGAGTCGGAGCAATGTCCAATGGCACTGAAGAGCTCCCACTCGGTAAATGGGGTGTTATAGGGTTCACTGTGGGGTGTAGTGAACCAGAGGAGTTTTCCTTCAATCAGTGGTTTCAGAGTACAAAAGGCTGGGGGATAATTCTACGACACAGAGGCGCAAGCATAGTGCTCAGCAAAGTGCTCAGCAATCGAGTTTGCGTTGTTAGATAACACGCTATTTATTTTGACACCAGGAAAACCTGTTGGGGTCCGGTACCCAAAAACTCACTTAATCTTTGCCCAGACTTGGGAAGGTGACGTGTGGCACCCAATAGTCGAGACATATCTCTCCCAATACTTGTGTTTCCGTCTTTTGATACGCTGGCGAATGCAGGCACAGAGCTGTTTAAAGGCTATGAGGTGCTTCAGGGAAGGGTGCCACTTATGCCATTGTAGAGCTCGCCGAAGCTTCTCGATTGCCTCAGCGACTTCCGGCGAACACCAAGGTACTGTCTTTCGCCGGGGTCACCCTAAAGAATGAGGGATTGTGTTTCCCGCCACAGAAATGATCATTGCAGTTACTTGCTCAACCACCACATCGATGTTACTATGTGGGGGAGATTCCACAGTGACAGCAGAGGTGAAAGCATCCTAGTCTGCCAATCTGGGCAGGCGTCTGTGGGCCTGATGCTGGGGCAGTGACAGGAAGATGGGGAAGTGGTCACTACCACACAAGTCATCATGTGCTGTCCAGTGGATACATGGGAGAAGGCCAAGACTGCAAACCGAGAGATCAGTGGCCAAATATGTGCCATGTGCCACACTGAAAAGTGTGGGGGTACCTGTATTTAAGTGGCAGAGGTCAAATTGAGACAGTAAATTTTCAACATCTTTGCCTTGGTCAGTAAGCACGGTCCACCTTACAAGGGGTTATGAGTGTTAAAATCTCCCAAAAGTAGGAAAGGCTTAGGGAGTTGATCGATCAGTGCAGCCAATGCGTTCAGGGGTAATGCACCATCTGCAGGAAAATATATGTTGCAGACAGTTATTTAGCAGGTTTGAAGGAGTACAGGTTCACTGCATACTGAGTTCAGGACATAGACACAAACTCCACCCGACACTCTGTTATAGTCGCTGCGGTTCTTGAAATACCCCCTATGCGGAGGGCAGGAGTCCGCATTGCCAGGAACCAGGTTTCCTGGAGAGCAATGCAGAAAGCAGGTGTAAGGCTTAAGAGTTGCCGTAACTCAGCCAGATGGTGGAAAAAAACTGCCACAATTCCACTGGAGGATTATGTTATCACGAGACTGGGAAGGCATGAAGCGCGCAAGAAGGTGCTTGCTCTCTCACTTCTCTTTAGGAGCTTGCTGGGAAGATTTTTCCGAAGGAGCTTCAGGCACAGAGGAAGACTGTGAAGCTCTTCGTCCAGCAGCTTTTGGCTCCTTCAGCCACTGGCGAGCGTCCACCGTGGCATTAGTGGAGACCTTGGGAGAGAGAGCCCCAAGGGACCCCTTCCGCACAAGAGGAGCCAGAGGAGGCTGTTGTTTCTTCAGCAGGGGGGAGGGGACCGATGTCCCCTGTGTTTGGAGGGCCTTGCTCCCAAATTAGGTGCTTTGGGAGAAACAGAGGAAGATTTAACCTGTACCACCAAGGGGGTGGATGTATTCTGGTGGCCCGGAGGGCCCACTGTTCGTGGCACAGAGTGAGGAACCACTAGCACTTGGGTTGGTGATGGTGACATAGCTGCAGCATAAGTCAACGTCAACCAAATGGGGTGTAATCTTTCAAATTTACATTTAACCTCTGTGTAAGTCAACCGGTCCATGGTCTCATACTCCACGATTTTCTGCTCCTTTTGGAGTACTGGGCTGTCTGGCAGGCAGGGGCAGTGGTGCTCTCCACAGCTGATGCAAGTGGGAGGAGGCGCACATAGAGTATCTGGGTGCAGTGGCTGTCCGCAGTCTCGACATGTGGCGCTGGAAGTGCAGCGAGAAGACATGTGCGCTAACTTCCAGCACTTTAAGCACCGCAGAGGGGGAGGGATGCATGGTTTAACATCGCAGTGGTAAACCATCACCTTGGCCGTTTCAAGCAATGAATCACCCTCAAAGGCCAAGATGAAGGCACCAGTAGCAACCCTGTTGTCTTTGGGCCCCTTGTAAATGAGCCAGATGGAATGAACACCCAGCTATTCTAAATTGGCGTGGAGCTCGTCGTCAAACTGCAAGAGGTGACCACAATGGAAAATAAGTCCTTCGACCATGTTGAGGTTTTTATGGGGAGTGACGGAAACAGGAATAACACCCAGCTTGTCACAGGAGAGTAAAGCTTGGGAGTGGGCTGTGGATGCTGCCTGAATCAAGACTGTACATTTTCGCATCTTGGACAGTGCTGTCACTTCTCCAAACTCATCCTCAAGGTGTTCAACGAAAAATTGAGTCTTCGTAGAAAGAAAGGAGTCCTCATCAGTTCTGCTACAGACTAAAAACCAAGGCAAATATGGCTCTCTCTGTTCTGTAGCCCTACATTCCTCCCATGGTTTAGAGAGGGAGGGAAACGATTTAGGGTCATACCTGTTGGCACTGTATTCGATCTTGCCCTTCTTAGAGACTGCTGGCACCTTACAGCCACCAGCAAGAAATGACTTAGTGCACTTCATTGCGGGTCATCCACCCTGATGCCACCCACTCCGATCAAGAGATCTCCCCAAGGGCGTCACCCAGCCACAGCAAAGGCCAACTGGCATGATGGCTGTTGCCAGAGTCCTGATACCCCAGGAAGACAGGCGTCTACTCCTTGGCATATGTGGGGAGTTTACAGCTCGGACATCAGCAGTGCGATCCCTGTGTTGTCAGACGGCTACCACAAAATGGGTACATGACGGCCCCACCACAACGGACTGGCTACTATGCCGGATATTTGGCATAGAGAAATCCAGTATTGTTATGGGGGTGAAAGAGGACAGGAGACAACGGAAGAAGATGACATACCCCGGAAAGTGTCCTTGCCCAAATAATTGAATCGCAGGTGGAGATACAAAGCCATGACAAGAGATTCAGGAGATTGAATCTAAGGGCACCAAGGATAACTCATGTACCACGTAAGGCATCCTTCCCCACATGGCCTGCACGTCTGTAGAATTTTGAAAGTGGCAGGTCAAACCATAGATTGGGACCTGAACTCATAGGGCAGAGAAGTGTGAGACTCCTTTTAGTCATCTCTTACAACAGGCAGGATTACCTCAGGCCCATACTAACCCCGCAGGGGGATCTTAACTGGGATGGGATTTGTATAAGCAATCTTCTTAGTGTGTTTCACCCACCTATACAAATGAATAATCATGGATAATGTGCTTCCATTATGAGCTTTGATTACAATTTGTCAATGGCACTGCATCAGTCTTGGCAATGTACAACAGCGGAGATGCCAAGTCGAAGAAAGGCACAACAAAAAGATTGATAGAAAGTTAGCTTTTGGCCAATAAGGCCTTTGTCAAAGATAGGCAACACACACACACACACACACAACTACAAAAACATTTCTTAGCACTGACACTAAAATCATGCAAAGTAGCAACTTACATCCACGTTTTTATACTGTCCATTGCTTTCTCTTGCATGTGCAGGCTGCTGCACAGGTGTCATCAACCTTGATGCAATGGTACCAAGTTTGGTCATGACAGAGCACACTAGGACTATCATCAGCGACGAATCCATCTCCCACATCGATAAAGAGCAGTTATAGGACTCATGATTATTTGACCTGATGTCCATTCCAAATTCCTTGTTGCGGTGAAGCTTATTTTAATATCCTCCATACTTCGTTTGACTGATTTGTTTGTTATCAGTGTGTAAGTAGTGGCTGCTTTTCAAATAAACTTGTAGAGGCATGTATTTGTGTTTAAGCTTTCGGTCGGAATTCTGAGAGACGTTTTTATAAGCTACACATTACCAACTAACTGCATTCAAGTGTTGCGTGACCACATCACCGACACTCAAAACATTACAGGGGATTTGAGATTTATAGCTATACTTTCAGTCAGAGGTATCCTACCTTAACGCATTCCAGGAGCTGTAGAGAATCAAAAGTTTTAATAATGCAGAAGTCTTTTCAAGCTCACTATTGAGCTGATTTGTAATATTTCAGACCTCTGCTACTCTTCAGAAGACCATACCTGCAGTAGGCCAATTCTTTTGCATCAATACTCATAATGTTGATGGTGCTGTGACAGCAACCAGCCACAAATTTATTTTCAGTTCCTTTATTCAAAAGGTACCGTTACCAGCTTCGAATCATTACAATTCATCTTCAAATGGTTTTCATGCCTGCATTACAACATGTGATGCATTTTTTTTACAAATTAATTGTCGTGAAATGTCAGTTTGGAGTGTTTGTTTTCATAGTTTTCTCCAACAGATGTGAATGCATTCTTATCGTTGCACACCCAAATTTTTCGCACTGAACACTTTGGATTTGTCAAAGAATAGATTTCTAATGTGCACCACATGTTTTGATACATACATATGTTTGTAAGCACTTTGTATGTATCAAAACATGTGGTGCACGTTAGAAATCTATTCTGTGACAAATCCAAAGTGTTCAGTGAGAAAAATTTACTTGTGCAACAATAAGAATGCAGTGGGAATGTATTCACATCTGTTGGACAAAAGCTATGAAAAAAGACACTCCAAGCTGACATTTCACGAGAATTAATCTGTAAAAAAAAAAAAAAAAAAAAAACATACCACATGTTGTAATGAAAGCATGAATACCGTCTGAAGATGAATCATAAAGATTTGAAACCAGTAACGGTACCTTTTGAATAAAGGAACCGAAAATAAATTTGTGGCTCGTTGCTGTCTCAACACCATCAACATTTGTCTTCAAATAACAGCCATGGTCTCCAACCATGTTATCATATGACAAAATTGCGTCAATACTCATAATATTGTGACAGGAGATCCCACCTCTTCTTGTGTTAAAAAAACTTCTGCTTTTCACTACAACAGAGAATCCCCCTAATTTCTTGCATGTTTTAAGCATCTGCTGAACAACTTGTTAAGCTGTAGTTGTTTCTGTTAGTGGTCTCTCTCTCTCTCTCTCTCTCTCTCTCTCTCTCTCTCTCTCTCTCTCACACACACACACACACACAGGGATTCTGAATATTCTAGATATGAACATAAAAGTTGTGTAGAGGACAATGATGTAAACAAATAGTCCTAAGAAAGTCTGAAGTTTGGAAGACGGAATACTAATGAAACTGACCAAAATAGTTACCTGCAGAAATATAATCTCCTTATCAGATAATATGCTAATAATCCTCTGTTCCTACTCTATTCCAAACACATGTAGCGCAAATTTTACAAACTGAAAAATGGCCTGTCTCAATGTCCAGTTCCCTCCCCCACACTGTTCGACCTAAACATGGTAGAAATTGTATTGCAGACATATATATGCTGATGCCTCTGTCTAATGGCTCAACAGGCCAGTTTCTTAGAAGCATAAGAATTAAAGGTAGAAGATTTGAATTATTGGCTAAATAATTCAGAAGGTGGGAACTAAAACCAAATTACCTGATGAGAGAAGTTGCAGCATTCTAGCTGAGCAATAAGTATGCAAACTACCACTGGCAAGCAGTTACTATTCAGACACAGTATAACAGCAATGTAAAGTACCTGGGCATCACTTTGGATAGGCCACTTACCTATCAGAACCATCTTTGGGAAACAGCTGCAAAGACCAAAATTCTGGATAACTATTGAAACAGCAAATAATAACTACACAGAGAACCATCGAAAACACTCTGAAAACAGCAGTATTGGCTCTGGTTTACTCACAAGCTGAGTACTGTTCAGTACATATTTATGTAGTGTATGGCAATATACACTGAAGTGCAACTAATATACATAAATTGTATGACTTTACAAAACAAATAGAACTAAAACACTAAACCTAAAAATTAACATCTAACTTCTTAATTCATTCCAGGGCTGCCTCTGTTGCTTCACAAAAATCTTCTACATTTCCCTGGTAAGCTCACCTGCTACACCTTATTACAATGTGTCTGATAGTATATCATTCATTCCCACAGTCACATTGTGAAGATGAATCCTTCCCCCATCAGTGGAGGCTCTCCGCATAGCTGTCGTGGCCTGTACAAGTCATGTTAACCCCTCCCTAACGATAGTACAGTAACTCCATGCCAGGTGGTCATGTATCAGAGTCTTATGAGGATCTGATATTTCTTCTGACTATTGCTATTCTGTCAATATGATAAGTAACTGTCTGGATTTTAATTGGCTCATTCTAAGTGCAGCCACATCAGAATGGACTGGAAGCTGGAGAATTTTGATTAATTCTGCTTATTCTTTAAGAAGGGCATTCTGCCTTCAAAGATCTGGTGGCATAATGCGGCTTACAGCTGGTAACACATGAAGAGGAATATATCTGATGGAGCTTGTTCTTGTCCTCATAGCTGTATTTACCTGAACATCGATCTTTCTCACATATGAACCGTTAAGCCACAATGGAGCAGCAGCAGAGTAGATGAGTCCTAAGCAAGAGCACGATAATCTTGTAGCTTTTGCATCCCCTGAGGTCCAGCTCGGCTTCTGTATGATGCTACTGCACACTTTCAGCTTTGCTGTTGTGTTACCTATGTGATTCTTGTCAGACAAGATTCTATCAGGAATTACTTCTGAATACTTTCGGGAGTCTTGGTGGCAGACGATTTTATCATTTAAGGTGACATTTAGCTTTACACTGACCATTCCATTGTTAACATGAAAGCAGTTAACTTCAGTCTTCATTGGATGTAGTGTTAATATATACCTTTTGAAGCATTCAGGTGTTGTACTTTGAACTATAGAGAGCAACTCTTCACCAGTTTCGAGACTTCTCTGTTGAGTGACCAAAGCCAGACTTCCCACATAGATGAACTTCCTTGACTCTGTTTCAGGATATAAGCTGAGCATATCTGGTGCCAAAAGCTGAACCCCAAAGAAGATCATTATTAAGTTTCTTCTGTCTGCTTAATCGATTGCCGAGAACCACTTGCTAGTATCACTCAGATAAAAAGTTTAAGAGCCTAATTATGTTTTGGCAGTGTTATAAAATTTGCAAATTTGTACAGAGGTCCTTGTAACCATCCCGTATCATTTGAAATTGCAAGATCAGCAAAATCCACTGAAATTTTAAGTCATCATTGGAACGCAGCTTATATGTGTGTGTGGTTAAGCTAAGTACATGGTCTGTTCAACTTCTGTTCAGTTTGAATCCTTCTTACTTGATGGGAGTAACCTCATATATCTTTTGAGTGAGTCTGTTAAGGACGAGTCTGTCAAAGCATGCAGCAATTATTCAGCAGGGTGACTGGACAATACCAACAGTTTTATTCATTGGTTTACCATGCTTCAGAATAGGTACAATTTTTATTCTTTTGAAAGCTCGTGGAAGGTTACTTAAATAGAATAATATTGATGAAAAGCTCTCATGCTACTTAAGAGTCTTGTTTACTCAACTGATGAGGAACTCTGGGTGTACCCCATCAAATCCTGGAGTTATGGCTTTTTTTCATTATTTTGAGTACTGCACTGTTCTTATCTAAGGTGAAGTCTCTGGAATACTCTGATCTGTTGGGTGCCTTCTGCTTGTAATTGCTAAGCTCTTTCTTAACCATTCTTGTATGTTGCTTGTATAAGGGGGAGGAGGGGTGGGGATGGGGGGTCAATGGAAGCGTCCAATCCCACCAGTCAGCTTTGACCCATGACATAAGGCTGTTGTGGCGTTGTGACGTCACGACGGTGCGGAATTTAGTTTGTGAGTGTGGCGTGTTTGTAGGTGTCATTTTGATGTGATCGGTGGTGTGTTGTGTGATGTTTTTGGTTTAGTTTGTGTGCATGGCGTGTTTATAGGAAGCGTATTGTTGGGGTCGGTGGTTCTCTCTGGTGGTGTGTTTATGGGTAGCGTGTTATGTAGCATATGTGGTTCATTTGTGTGGTAGCATTGCACGTGTGTGGTATCAGTAATGACTGTGCTTTCAGCGGAATATTTTTCAGTGAGTTAACGATTTTGGTTTTGTTATGTCAACATTATTGTAGTTTTTTTCTGTTCGTCATGCATGAACTTTGGTAAATTGCTTTATTTATGTCTTTGTTAGGTATGGATACAACTGACAAGGTCAACAGTTTTCAGTTGTCGGCGATGATGGGGGACAGTGCATTGTCTCTAATAAAATTTCTTCAACTATTCGGATTTTTGGATGAAGTCGTGAAGTGTTCAGTGTTTCGTGAAGAAAAGAGGCTTACTAAAGTTCCGGCGTCTCGGACCAGCGATGGCTATATCTGGAGATGTCGTAAGGATAACAGGTCAAGGGAAGTGTTCGATTCCAATTTTGATTTTCTAGGGTTTTTTTATGGTAGTATTAAGTGTGGTGGTAGTGAAAGTTTTGAGATTTATAGTGTGGTATCGGTAGTTGCTGTTGACCTATGTAGGTCAAGGGAAGTGTTCGATTCCTGTCGATATTGTTTTTAGTTGATTTTGGGAAGGTTGTACATTTTATTTTATAATTTTGTCATTTGGTTTAGTGGCATGTGTTTATTTTTAGTTTGTCCCCACCCAAAACCCCCTATTTCCCCCACTTGTCCCGTTAGTTTCATTATATTTTTGGAGGAATATGCATTTGATGGTTTTTCGATTTATTTTTGTGTTTATTGTCATGTTTACGTAATAATGTCATAGTCGCGATATGGGAGTTGTTGTGAATGGTCATTTCCGCCATATTGGTGACGTCTTTGGTCAAAGCAGACAGGTGGAATCGGACGATTCTGTTAACTCCTTGTGCTTAACAACATCACTCCATCTTACATAACATACGAAGATAGCAAGCTATCATTCAGTCATGGACAAAAATTGAGAAGCAGCACAATAAAAGGCAGCAAAGCTCTGTAATTGGGCTGAAATCTTGTCAACCACACTGGATAACTGCTATACACACACACACACACACACACACACACACACACACACACACACTCTCTCTCTCTCTCTCTCTCTCTCTCTCTCTCTCTCTCTCTCTTATTCCCATTTCCCAATATCTATTTTTCTTCATTATAAATCACTGTATCTGAAACCTCATCTTCAGGCCCTCACAAGTTTTGTGCACCCTGTTTGGATATCTGTAGTAATAAAGGCCTATCTCATCTAATGTCATGAAGGAGGCATGCAAACTTGTTGAAAAATATACATAGTCTGCAAACTACTGAATAGTTCATTGAATAAAAGTCATTGACTGAATGCAAAATAACTTTACTAACCCAGTATTAAATGTTTTGGTGTTTGCCATAATCAGATATCCCGGGACTGTAAGCAACCAGTAGACATGGTAGTTACACGTACCAGAAGACATAACAGCTATATGTTGTAAATGTAAGAGACATGAACAGACTCTGGCCATGCCTATTACCTTACCTTACCTTACAGTCCTACCAGGGGGTCTACAGAAACATCCGATCTCACACGTCGGCTTTGACCCGTGACGTAAGGGTGTTGTGGTGTATGACGTCATTACGGCGCGGAGTTTGGCTTGTGAGTGTGGCGTGTTTGTAGATGTTGCCTCGTTGACGTTACCTTAGTAGGAGTTTTAGGGCCTGTAATATATAGTTTACCTTTTTACTGTACTTTTTGTTTTAACGTCATCTATGAGGCTTTTATCAGTTTGCCATTAGATTGTTCAATCTTTATGGTCTATATGTTTTGTCGCTACTCGTTATGTCTAATGAATCAATATTGTTTTTTTTCTTTTTTTTATTTGTTTCTTTTTTTTATCTTTTGATTGACCTACACATTGATCTGTAGCGTAGCCCTGAATACGAGGTTAGGTTGGGAGTTTTTTTTTGGCGGGGGGGTCAGGGGGGGGCGCAGCCCCCCCCCCCTGCCTGGCCTTGAGTACCACTTGTTTATTATTATCTTTGTTTGCTATCAATGTTAGCAGATTGTTCTTGTGAAACCTTTGTGTGTGTTGTTTTTCTATGTGTTTTCGTCTTTGTGATACGTATGCAACGTTTTTATATCCGCCATATTGGAATTGTCGTTTATGGTCGTTTCCGCCATATTTGTGACGTCATGGGTCAAAGCCGACGGGTTGGATCGGACGCTTCCGTATTTCCCTACCAGGATATCTGATGACAGCAAACATCGAAAAATGTAATACTAGATTAATAAAGTCATTTTACATTCAGTCAATGACACTTGCCTCAGCGACCTAATCAGCAATTTGCAGACTACATACAAATTTATGACTGCTTCTCCTGTGTATTACAAATGCTGAAAAACTCCACAAGAAATATAAACCTCAGGCCTCCAAATCAGTGGCAGAATAATGTTTTTAATTCTACGTCTACATCTATACTCTGCAAATTACCATGAGGGCAATGGCAGAGGGTATGTCCAATTGTACCAGTTATTAAATGTTCTTCCCATTCCATTCACATATGGAGTGCGGGAAGGTAGTGTGATTTAATGCTTCTGTGTGTGCAGAGATTGTTCAACTCTTATTCACATGATCTCTATGTGAGCAACACATCCCTAGAGTCATCATTTAAAGCCGGTACTTGGAACTTTGTTAATATACTTTCTTGGGGTAGTTTATGCCTATTTTCAAGAGTCTTCCAATTCAGTTCGTTCAGTATCTCTGTGACACTCTCCCACAGATTAAACAAACTTGTGACCACTGATACTACCCTGCTCTGTATACGTTCAAAATCCCCCGTTAATCCTATATTGTATGGGTCCCACACATTTTAGCAATATTCTAGAACTAATCACAGGTGATTTGTGCGTAATCTCTTTTTTAGGCTAATTGAACTTCCTCGGTATTCTACCAATAAAGAAAGCCTACCACCTGAATCACCCGCGACTGAACCTTACTGATCACTCCACTTCATATCCCTACAAAGCGTTACACCCAGGTATTTGTATGAGTTCCCCGATTCCCTCGCTCTCTCTTACCATTCCACTCCGTGTGTAAAACTGCTCAGTGTTCATGAATTAATATGACTACCTGTAATCAGCATTCCATATACTCAAACCGCGAAATCAAAAATTTAAACACAATAGTTGTATCTACATACTATTTCCGGTAAACTGCACCGAAACTTGTTCGTGTTCGGCTCAGCCATTATTGCTAATTTACCACAATCCGCTAAGTGTATATATTTACCTATACGGGTTTGAGTCGACAACTTCTGCTGACATCTGTCCAATTTTTTGTCTTACTGTGTCTCCAGAATTTCTCTGTTTCTCCTTCTGGAGTTCCTCTTCTAATTCTTTTATGCGAATTTTCAGTTTCTCCACACTACACGAATCCATTTTTGAACAATTCAAAATGTATCTTACAACAGCTGTCAATTTGTTTATCCACACGTGCCACCTGTCACCTTGTGCTTCTACCGAATTATTCTCTCTGGCGGAAACGATCGAATCATAAAGATCTCTGACGCTACTATAAACATTGGAATATGTTCGTTTGTGATCTTTGAGTTGAAACTTAAAAGAGTAGAATGAAATTTTATTGTAGTTGACAGTGCTAATTGTTTTTAAGTTTACAAGATTTCGTTTTGTACCACGTGGAAGTAATGTCAGCTTTGTTGCGAAGAGAATTCAGACGCTTGCCATGTCTTTATGAGAGTGGAAAGTGTGAAATGAAACGCCATTTAAATAGTAATACGGCAAGTGTATGTAAGATACACCGACAGGTATATCCGCGGACCTATCCTGTTCTTGTTGTTTTGCCCGATGGTGCCACTATAAACATCAGATATCATGAACCAAGGAAAATCATAAAGGTATCATTCTTGTGATTCACTAATTGCGAATGAGTCAAAGGTGGAAGTGACGTTCACTTTTTAGCAATAGTTATTTGTATTGTATATCTTTATTTATCCACTCACTCATTCAATGTACAGAAGTGTACAACATTCTTTGGGGCAGGTCAAACATTATAGACAATGATGTTGGTCATACACAAACAGCAGAAGTTCATTAATGGTCAACAGGGTATTTCTAATAAAACAGTTTAGTTTCTAAAGACTGTCAAAATACATGTGATAGATCGCCTTCAATAGAAGTTATGTATACTGTAGAAGCAATGTATTACAACAATATCAAAAATTGAGTCCGCCTTGATGAAAACAAACATCTTGTTATTCGTTTATTTATTTATTCTCTCAAACTATGTTTTTTTTAATTTTATTAATTGTATGTTACAGCATGTTTTTGAGAATTATTGCCGCTTTTTGCGACATATTTTCTATGCGCTTTTTTTTGCCGCTTTTAACTCTGCGAACATCATGCCATCTGCAAGTTCGTTGGATGATATGTAGCTGAATATTCCTGATCAGAAACAAAGTGCGACGTTTTCATTTTCCGTGTATAGAATCAGCTACATACCATCCAACGAACTTGCGGATGACATTATGTTCGCTGAGTAACAACCGGCAACAAAAAAAGCGCGTAGAAAATAGTCGCAAACAGCGACAATAATTCTCAAAACATGCTGCAACATACAATAAATAAGATTAAAAAACCTACTGATGATGGTGATATTTGTCGCCGAAACTAGTTTGGGAGACTAAATAAATAAACGAATAACAAGGTGTTTTGTATCAAGGCGGACTCAATTTATGATATTGTTGTTTTTCTGTGCAGGGAAATACGGAAGCGTCCGATCCCGCCCGTCTGCTTTGACCCATGACGTCGCAAATATGGCGGGAACAAAAATAAACACACACACTTTCCACAAGAATCCTAATGACACTAACGGGACAAGCGCGGGAAATGGGGTGTTTTGGGGGGGGGGGGGGGCAGAGGGGGGCAAACGAAATATAAACAAATTTAGACGCCTTGCGTAGCTACAACGTGTAAGCGAAGACAGCCATGCATGAATACCCACCCACCTCCCCAGATGCTTCAGTAGCTGATTAGTGTTTTTTGTCTTTTTAAAAAAAAAATCTCATGGGATAGAACGAACAGATCAGAAAGATAAATATAATAAACTAAAACAGAAATTGGAGGAAACAGATAATTTAAATAAGTAATAAGCGTTTTTAAATTAAAAAAAAGAAATCTCACGAGATAGAACAAACAGATCAGAAAAGTAAATAAAATAAGATCAAACAGAACTGGAGACAGCCACACTCAAACCAAACTCCGCGCCGTCATGACGTCACACACGACAACACCCTTACGTCACGGGTCAAAGCCGATGCGTGGGATCGGACACTTCTGTTGACCCCTGTGCAAACATGGACCAAATGGAAGAATTTCAAGATAAAAAAGCAATGTATTGTTAAGAGTGCTCCTAAATCTTTTTGTTTTAAATGTTTTCTGTATCATTTGCAAAATGGTTGTACAGTTTGAATCCCAAACATTTAACACAATTTTTTCTTACCTTCAGCTTGCTTGAACACTCTAGATTTCCCTAAGGTATACGCCCCTCTATACTGAAAAAGGTACTTTTCTACTCACTGGGTTTTGTTACAGCAGCAAGTCATGTAGTCTCTTCCTTCTGTAATGTAGACAGCTCAACAGCAGCTCCCGATCCCATAAGTTAGGATAAAACACTTCCCTTGACCTGCGCATCTGGATAATGAGCAAGAGCAAACTGAGCCCATTACACCACACAAACGAAAATCCTGAACATACCACCAGAGAGCACAACAAACCACAACACAATGACATCTACTAACACACCACACTCACAAACCTAACTCCGCGCCGTCATGACGTCACACTCGACAACACCCTTATGTCACGGGTCAAAGCAGACGCGTGGGATCGGACGCTTCTGTCGACCCCCAAAAACTTAAACAAAAGCTAACTCAGCCAGACATACACCCCTGTGATCAGACAGATTACAGCACTTGGTGGTTTAAATGCACCTTAGCTGCACAGTTGTCAAATCTGCAAAGATTTAATTATTTTCCTTTACAAATTAAAGCAAGAATTGCATTTTTAAAATCATGCTCAACAATTTCAGATTCTTACTTTAGTTCCACCTAGGTTGAGTGTACATCAGAAAAATTCAAACTCAGGCAGGGTTATTACGTTTGTCACATGCTGTAACAAGTTTGGTGCATATCAGTTTTTCATAATTTAATGACTCAAGGCATAGTTGTGTCTTGTAGGCTCTGCTGGAATGCATTCAGTCTGTATGTGCAGCATTCATCAAAATGCAAAACTGATGGTCTCTGCCAACATTGTCTAAGAAGACTACAAGTTTTATTGAGTCTTTCAGTCTGCAGGGGTCGACAGAAGCGTCCGATCCCACGCGTCTGCTTTGACCCGTGACGTAAGGCTGTTGTCGAGTGTGTCGTCATGACGGCGCGGAGTTAGGTTTGTGAGTGTGGCATGTTTGTAGATGTCGTCGTGTTGTGGTTTGTTGTGCTCTCTGGTGGTATGTTCAGGGTTTCCGTTTCTGTGGTGTAATGGGCTCAGTTTGCTTTTGCTCATTATCCAGAGTTGTTCGAGTGTCGCCTGTGTTTGTAGTGTAATTCATTTCAGTGAGTTAACGATTTTGTGTGAAGGTTAATTTAGTGTTGTTCGCTGTACATCGTGTGGTAATTTTAGTAAAATTAATCTGTTGTTGTTTATGTTCACGAATGGATATGACGGATAAAATTAACAGTGTGCGCAGGTCAAGGGAAGTGTTCGATCGCAATGTGTGGCTGTGTATGTTGATATTGGTATCGAGAGATGTTTTTGAGCTATATAGGCCAAGGGAAGTGGTTTATCCTAACTTATGGGATCGGGAGCTGCTGTTGAGCTATATAGGTCAAGGAAAGTGTCCGATTCCAGATGATATTGTGTTTAGTGCTATTTGTGGAGTTTTGTGATGATGGTTTTTTTCATCGTTTTGTGTGGTTTGTATGGGGGTGGGTGTCTAAATTTGTTTATATTTAGTTTGCACCCACCCAAAAACACCCCATTTCCCACGCTTGTCCCATTAGTGTCATTAGGCTTTTTGTGGAAAGTGTGTGTGTTTGTTTTTCCATGTATTTTCGTTCTCATAATGTGTACATACCGACTTTATATGCGCCATATTGGAATCGTGGTTTATGGTCGTTTCCGCTATATTTGTGACGTCATGGGTCAAAGCAGACGGGCGGGATCGGATGCTTCCGTATTTCCGTTTTTGGATCTTTGGAACTTCAATGCTGATGCACCAAAACAAAGTAAAGCTAGCATTAACTGTTTCTGGATAAACTTTGATTTTGATATCATTTTCATCACTATCAGGTGTTCTTCGTGACAATTTGAGCACAACTGTAAGCCAGGAGTAATATTATCTGAAAATTTGCGAGACTTATGAGCTGTGCACTAACAAGTCTCAAACTATATTGAAAGGGGACTACAATTAGTAGTCTGCAGAAACTCAAACTTTGTCAAAAGCTAAGCCTTATGAAGCCAAAAGAGTTTTGATTTGTCATCAGATTTCAAATTTATTTGAGCTTGCAGGAGCTGTTTTTCATATCATTGAAACTCCAAAGTAATCTAATTTCCCCCCCCCCCCCCCCGGAATATATGGCAACAGATGGCATATAGTATTATTACGAGTTCCAACAGTACACTTCGAGTTCATCAATATCTGCATTACCTGGAACCCTGATGAAATATTGAAAAGTTTCTGTACTTTATATGCAAAAGTAAGCACTTCAGCAGGCACACCTGTCATTTTCAAGGAACAAATGTAGTTAGGAAGGTTTTTAATTCCCCTGCTCTTTGCTTTCTTGTTGCACTTGTGCCTTGAAAACGACAGTGTGTGCACCTGTCAAAACACAGGCAGTTGTCAAATATGTCACCTGGCTGCATTCCCGTACATTATTTGTACACTAAATTCCCCGGGAGAAATTTAGGTAGCAGTGTTATTTCCTATTCTCTGATGAAGAGATATTCATAAGTGTACATAATATCATTATCGAATGAAAATTTTAGAATATTCCTGAATAAATAAAATTTTGAACCATTAACACTCACATAAAAATATTTAATGAAGCTTTCCAAATTATGTTAATTCCTTTGTAAAATTAAATACCATTCTAACAGGGAAACATTAAATGAAAGTTTAATTTCTATAGGCCTAGTGAATAAATCTTGAATATTCTAAAGCCTTTGTCATTTAATGACTATTCTCAGTGTGTCCCATGAAACAATTATACATATACTTGTAGGAAAAATATGCTCTTTCAAATTGTAGTTATAACTAAAAAAAAGTGGAAATATCCTTCATAGGCCTTCAAAAAGGAGTAATATTTGACACAAAATCTTTTGGAACACTCTGTACATCAAAATATCTATCAAACTAAAAAGTAAATGTGATGCATAGGATTTGATGATGTTAACAATAAAGAATTTTACTTTCTTACAAAATAAGGGCTTCGTAAAGCATTTTGTTTAGGCAAAGTTGATGGCCAAGCTTGGAAAACTATTTGACATGGTGGATTTTCCCTTAGCTTTGAATCACAATGGTAACCAGAATATTGAATCTTGAATCTTACAATTTACGAGGGTCGGTCAAAAAGTAATGCCTCCCATTTTTTTTCTACTTAAAGAAATTAAGTTAAGTGAAAAATTTGAATTTGGCGCCATTCCTCAAACCTTCTTCTGCAATCCACTGCAGTAGTAACTTTCTGTGTCAACAGGTGGCAGCACAGCAGAAGTTTGTAAGATGGCCGACATCGATGTTCGTTTGAGACAGCGTTGTGTGATTGAATTCTTGAATGCAGAAGGTGAAACGCCCATACGCATTCATGAAAGACTGAAGAAGGTGTATGGTGTTGTGACAGTGGATGTCAGCACTGTTAGACGATGGGTTCGTCGTTGTAAGGAAGCTGAAGGGCAAACACCGTTGACTGACGAAAAGCGGAGCGGCAGGCCGGTGAGTGCAGTGACTCCACACAACATTCAGCAAGTTGATGACATCATTCGTGGTGACCGTCGGGTGACTGCAGATGAAGTGTGTCACATTATTTCTCTTAGTAAAGGCAGTGTGATCACGATTATTAAACAATTGGGGTACTCAAAAGTTTGTGAACGGTGGGTTCCAAGAATGTTAACCGATCAGAATAAAGAGGCAAGGAAAACAATAGCCTCCCAACACTTGCAGCGCTTCCGTTTGGAGGGAGATGAGTTTCTGAAAAAAATTGTGACCGGGGACGAAACATGGGTGCATTTTTTTGAACCCGAATCAAAGAGGCAGTCAATGGAGTGGCGTCACACAAGCTCGCCGAGGAAGAAAAAATTCAAAACTGTGCGATCGGCAGGGAAAGTTATGGCAACAGTTTTCTGGGATACAGAGGGTGCGATTCTGGTTGATTTTTTGGAGCAGGGATGCACAATAAATTCTGTTCAATACGTCACAACCCTCAACAAACTTAAAGCACGTCTTCAGCGAGTTCGCCCAACAAAATCAATGGCAGATGTTCTTCTTTTGCATGACAATGCAAGACCACACACCAGTCGTCACACCTCTGACGAGATTGTCAAAATTGGATGGGAAGTTTTGCCTCATCCCCCATACAGCCCTGACCTGGCACCATCAGACTTCCATCTGTTCGGGCCACTAAAAGAAGCTCATCGTGGGATTCATTTTGAAGATGAGGAGGCCGTCAAAACATCCGTGCGTCAATGGCTTAGGAAGCAGAGCTGTGATTTTTACCGTGCTGCGATACATGCCCTTGTTCAAAGATGGACCAAAACTGTAGAGATGGGCGGAGATTACATTGAAAAATGACAAAATGATCCTCAATGTTGTGGTTTTCAACCTATGTAATTGCATTTAAATTTCCTGTCAATTAAACGTAGAAAAAAAAATAGGAGGCATTACTTTTTGACTGACCCTCATATAAGTTGTTTACTACACTTAGCAGTGAATTGCAACACCAAATTTCACTCGGAGATCATACTTTAACTACTATGTAGTCTTTTGTAAAAAAATGACAAAAAATTTGGAATGTCATTGAAATGTTGGTCTCACTCACTTAAATGAGTGCAACAACCTAAATGTTGCATATCAAGAGCTAAAATTTTGTGGCACTAAGTTTGGTAAGTACTGAAATCTACATACCAAATTTCAGCAAAACCTGAGATGCTAATGTGGGAGGCTAAATCAGTCATAATGGAATGTCCCCTTACTTAAATGTCTTCCTTGCCCAGGTCTTGAACCATCAGGAAAGTCAGCAAGCTTCCACCTCTCCCCCTCAAGCCTCTCTCCCTCTTATTTTTGGAACTCTAAATAAGTATTTCTGCAGCTGTCACCAATATTTTGACATGTGTGTTGAATATATATACATTATAAAATACTCTATTATTTATTTTCAGGATGTTTTATTTGACTTTCCTGTTTTTAAATGATATATACAATGCAGAACACTCAGGGCTGAGATTTCTTAATCTTCTCCTAGTATTGCCACTAGAATACTATACTTCACCATGTTTTTTTATAGATCTTACACCAGCTTTTAATTCTTGCCAGAATAGCTATTAAAACATACAAAACTTTGTACTAATTGTCTTTGTTGTTACTTATTAGTCACTAGAAGAAAAGGTTTAATTTTCACTTAATTCACATAGCCCTACAGTGCCCGTCTTTACTGAAGCTATAAAATGATTATGTTTATGGCAGCTTCCTTTGGATCTGTCTACACTGAGCGATGAAGAACGTAAACTCCGTTTGGAAAAGCGGAAGCCAAAGTCCAAGGTGAAGATAGAAGATGACTATGAAGATGACTTCGATGTTAATAAATATCTAAAATATATCAGAAAAACAAATTCTAATGTATAGAAACAAGTATTGTATTTCCAGTAATAATAATAATAATAATAATGAGCATATGGCATTGGTGGCCAGTAATGTATCATTACTGAACAACTAACACCTTGTAATTGTTCTCTCATGCCAGAGAACATGTAACAATAGTGGTAACTTTGAAAGTGGTGACAAAAACAAAATATTGCCAAGTGCAGTTATTATGATACTAGTTTTGAAATAGAAGTATGAATTTCCACTTTGCCTACAAATTAACTTCATGTCATCATAAACTACTGTCCTACAAATTGAATCTGCTTTAATTACATGATGGGATCAGCACAGCATGGCTCATTGGCAAAGATGTTAAGGGATGGTAATACATTCACATTCAAGGTTAACAGTGATGCACGTACATGGTATTTTTGCCATTCTGGTGGGATAAGAAATAACAGTGAAATATCAGCTATAAGTTAAATAGGGAAATATCTGAATTTGCAATTCATTGGAAATGTTTTTGTACTGTATAAGTTGCTTTTTATGTAAGTATTGTTACAGTGGTCTTGATGAAGGGACCATCTCATCATTTGCCTGAATGATTTAGTAAAATCTAAATCAGGGTGGCTGGACAGAGCTCTCTCTCTCTCTCTCTCTCTCTCTCTCTCTCTCTCTCTCTCTCTCTCTCTCTCTCTGTGTGTGTGTGTGTGTGTGTGTGTGTGTGTGTGTGTGTGTGTGTGTGTGTGTGTGTGTGTGTGTGTTAATGAAATTGTTTAGCACCTACTACTGACACAATATAAAATACTTTGGTTTCTGGTCCTTGATGAGACGTGGTGTGCACAGTCTGTGGTCTACACTGACACAAAAGATTTGAATATAACATCCTAGCAATGACTGCTAATTGAATCCCAAGAGAATACTCTTGGTATTGGATATAGCACATGCAGCAGGAATTAGCTTGGCCACTGCGGTATTTAATGTGAGACTAATTCACAGTGTACCACAATAGTTGTTCGTGGTGCAAGTTGCAATGTTTCTCTTGAAATTGGTGTTGGCACTTTTTGCAGTGTTTTTAAATTTATTGGCTATGAAATTACTGGAAGCTCAATGCAATACAAGGTGTTCCTCATCTACTGCTGCAGTACTAAATCCTTAAAATATACAAATAAATGTTGTGCTCTCCGATGTCCTGCAAGGATTTACTGGAATGACATGCCATTCTTTTCCAGGCATTTCTGACATCTACTGAAGAAATTATGCATCACACAATGTAATTCTGTTTGCGAATTTGAATTCATAGACTTGCAGATATTATCCTTGAGTATGTGAATTTGTTGTGTACAGTTTATCCTTTAGTGGTCCTCACAAACAGAAATTCTACTGGGTTAAATCTGGACTTCAGGCAGGCAATATATTGTTGCTAAAGACCCTGTCATCAAACACATTGTGAAAATGCGTGCAAAGAAAGATTGGCCAAATGAGCCCTTGCCAAGTCCTGCTGCAAAAAATGCAAAGCTCAAAAAAAAAAAAAAAAAAAAAAAAAAATCTGTCACCACTAACTGCACACCACACTTATATTTTCTGATCATGTAGAGATTCGTCATGAAGCAGAATATGTCTGTGGGTGCCCTCCAAAGGCCACTATTTTGAGAATTAACATACATGTGTAAATGGAACCAAGCCTCATCTGAAAACAGAATGAGATAAGGATCCATTTCACCGTCATGTACACAAACCCATTCGCAAAACCTACCCTTTGTGTGGAATGACAGGGTGTAATTTCCTAGACTACTGTTACTTTATAAGGTGTTAGCCCAAGTAACTTAACAGCTCTTTGTACGGAGGTGCAAGAAATTTGTGTTTGCTTGAAAGACGTCTAAGATACTTTTTATGGGAGTTTTCTAGGTGGGATACAGTGTCATCGAGATGAGCTTCTGTGAGAGCTGTTCACCTCCGTTTACGCTTCTTGTCATGAACACTTCCTGTTTCATGAAATTTATTCCCTAATTTGTGCATTGCATCATGACTCTGAATTCAAACACCTGGAAACTTCCATTCAAACAGTCTCTAGACAATACAAGTGGAAACTTTTTCTTTTATGTTTGTAAAAGCATTAGCTCTCACATATTTTTCAAGTACTTTTCTTGTAAATATGCAGGTTTGTTTGACAATTTTGAGCAGATAATAGTGTTATTTACCTTCACATGTAGGAGAAAGCTTCGTAATTATTAAGTCACAGATGACTATCTTGTGATGGTAGACTTTGTTTGGCAGTACCTCAGAAAATTATTTTCCGTCAGCATTTGAAATATGTTCACTGATACAACATTCATACACTTTCGGATTCAGGGATGTGAACTATTTAATGTTCTTAAAATAAAATATGCTGAATTCCCCTACATATTTTTCTCTAATAAATCTCAGACAAATGTTTGTTTTCTGCAAGTCAGATGGACAAATTTCTCACAGGCTGGATACAATACAAATATTGTCAGTGTAACACAGACCATGCTCACCATCAACTAATTCTTAATGGAAGCTAAATCTTTTATTATCATTTAAGGCCCAGATATAGAGCTTTTATCTCAAAACTAAAAAAGTGCAACAAGCCTCTTGACAATTCAGATACCTCTTGTGTTGTCAGACTAGATGCACACACACATAGGTGTTCCCACGGGTAATGTATTGAGTCCAATTCTTTTCTTATATATCAATGACTTTTCAGACAGTGTAAGATATGGGGAAAAAGTTCTCTTTTCTGGTGATAGCAACATGATACTAGAGAAAGCAAATGGAAACCCCCAAGGTGTGAGCAGTATGTCAGATAATAAACAGTATGCACTTCAGCATAAAGAGAGAAAACAGTTCTGTCACATTAAGCATAGATAATAAATCTGCAGATTATGTAACAAACACACTTCTTTTTGTTGTGAATTTCATTGTCCGTTAACATGGAATGAACTTGCAAAAATGCTGCAAAAAGAATGTTGTCTGCATGTTTCTGTCATAGGGTTCTTACATCAGTTTGTAACAGCTACTGCCTTATGGTGACATTCTGTTGTATGTACATTCAGTTCTGAGGTATGGGACCTTTGGATATGGGACCTTTGACAATTCAGATACCTCTTGTGTTGTCAGACTAGATGCACACACACATAGGTGTTCCCACGGGTAATGTATTGAGTCCAATTCTTTTCTTATATATCAATGACTTTTCAGACAGTGTAAGATATGGGGAAAAAGTTCTCTTTTCTGGTGATAACAACACGATACTAGAGAAAGCAAATGAAACCCCCAAGGTGTGAGCAGTATGTCAGATAATAAACAGTATGCACTTCAGCATAAAGAGAGAAAACAGTTCTGTCACATTAAGCATAGATAATAAATCTGCAGATTATGTAACAAACACACTTCTTTTTGTTGTGAATTTCATTGTCCGTTAACATGGAATGAACTTGCAAAAATGCTGCAAAAAGAATGTTGTCTGCATGTTTCTGTCATAGGGTTCTTACATCAGTTTGTAACAGCTACTGCCTTGTGGTGACATTCTGTTGTATGTACATTCAGTTCTGAAGTATGGGACCTTTTTTCCTTCCCCCAGGGGATCGAAGATGCAACACATGGACACAATTTTTAATCTCTCTCTCTCTCTCTCTCTCACTCACTCACACACACACACACACACACACACACACACACACACACACACACACACACACACAGATTAAAATATGTTTCATGAGAACTGAATTGTTAAACATAGACACTTATCAGTAATTATTATCAAATATTTTGATAAGTGTTTCCTGAAGTGCCTTATACAATTATTGCAGACAATCGTGCAGTGTCAATTGGCTCCATCTGTTGTAGAATCTTGGATTATATTTTGAGCTCAAACATAATGAGATATCTCAAACAGAATGACTTTATCTGCACTTATCAGAATGTCTTGAACACCAAACTATGGATCAAGGCAGTAGGATTCCTTGCTAGGGAAGCTGCAGCACTTTATCCTGTCTAGAAATGTAGAAGTAACTTCAGCCACGCTCCAGGGAAATGTGTTGCAAGCGTTGCTATTCAAGTGTATAAAATTACATACAATCAATGTTAACAGCAACCTCAGACTTTTTGTAGCTGATAATGCTATCTGTAATAGAGCAGTATTTGAAAATATTCGGGCAGATCTTGATAAGGTTTCAAAGTGGTGCAAATATTGGAAATTTGTTTGAATGTTGAGAAATGGAAAATTGGGCACTTCACACAATGCAAAAACATAGAATTCTATGACTTCAGTATCAATGAGTCAGAGTTGGAATAAGTCTACTTGTGCAAATACCTGGGTGTAATGATTTTAGGGGATATGAAAAGGAACAATCACATAGGCTCAACTACAGGTGAAGAAAGATAATAGACTGGGAAGATATAGTCAATAAGCAAAGGAGATCATTTAACAAAACACTAGTGTCTCAGCCTCAGATATTGCACAAGTGTGAGGATTCCATACCAAATAGGTCTAACAGGAGATACTGAATGGACACAAAAAATGACAAGTTTGTCCGATCCACGGGCGAGGAAATGGTGAAGAACTTGAAATGATAAATGTTTGAAGATAGTTGGCACGTACCTAGTGGGTTACACAAATTTTCAAGAAATAGTAGTAAGTGGGTAATTAAAAAATATACTGCAGCACACTACATATCACTGCTCTAGGTACCATGATGACAAGGTAAGACAAATTTCAGTGCACATGTATGCATTTAAGCAGGTCCTGAACTTCACAGTGGTTTGTGGAGTATGGATGTTTGTGTATTATTCTCCCTTTTCTTTCTTATTTTTATCTTTAATAGTTATTTTGTTTCCAGTTTAGGATAAGTTACTTAACTGACGTGTGCTGGTGAGGTACTGCAGTTAATGTCCTGCTGGAAGAGATACCGCAAGTGACATAATTAAAATGATGTTATACAGCAGTAATTTTTATTCATAAAATACAGCATTTCACACATAAAAGAATTGTACAAATTTTCTTTTTCTGTTTCAATTCTGAACATCTACACAAGGCACTTCTAACATCCTTAAGTCTCATTGATCATAATTTTGTACAAGTTGATTTCACTTTCTTATTGAAGCACTGAATGGACAAAAATTTAAATATTCTGATTGTGAAAACAACATGCAACTAAATAAAAGGGTTTGTAACTCTGTGAACATAATCACAATTGTCATTATAAAATATACTACATTGGTCAAGGTACAGAAAATGTTTTTTTCCATCTTGTAGCTCATACTCCAGAGCAGAGTTTCATACAATTAATTTCTTAATACTCAGTACCTCGGTAGCTGAGTGGTCAGCGCGACGGAATGTCAATCCTAAGGGCCTGGGTTTGATTCCCGGCTGGGTCAGAGATTTTCTCCGCTCAGGGGCTGGGTGTTGTGTTGTCCTAATCGTCATCATTTCATCCCCATCGACACGCAAGTCGCCGAAGTGGCGTCAAATCGAAAGACTTGCACCAGGCGAACGGTCTACCCGACGGGAGGCTGTCATCACACAACATTTAGTACTTCACTATGCTGTACACTTTATTAAACTTCTATCTGAAAGTTCGTGAAATTACTGAGAAAGTTTTTATACTTGCACTATTTTCAGCAGTATCATCAAAATCCAGAGGACTTGTTTACACAGATTGCAAAACTAACATATAATCCTTCAAATCATTGAAATCTTCACCATGTTTGAGGAAATTATAATGGCTTTCATTATACCATGTTTATAGAAGTCAAAGCATAACTATTAACACACAGTGGAACTACTTTCTTATCGGTAAATATGTGCAATTTAGTAAGGTAGATTAACATCCAAGACTATACATAAAATTTTTAGTTTAATAGTAGTTACTGAGCTATTGCCTTAAATTGGAGATGGTGTCTATTGCAGAGTAAAGTTCATTGTCACTATAGCCTGACAGTACAATGATAACTGAACATATAATCTGTGGTTAATAGCCTGTCATAATTTCCTGCAGAAGGTGAGGTAACTTATTTTTTTCCTGAAATAATACACTGCGATGAAAGAAAGATTTTATGTTTCATACACATGCAGAAGAAACAAAAACGAACTGACTGTGTATTGCTACTGCTTACTGTTATTTAGTTGTTTACTACAGCACTACTCAAGTCACAAAAAATTAACATCACCCAACACACAATAATATGCCGGAATATAAAGCTTCAGAGCAGACAAACAGAAACAGCTGTTCTATTATTGCTGACATTTTGTTTTATGGGTATAAGGCCATGGACCAAGGCATATAAATTTCTCTACCTAAGATTCGGTCTTCCAATGCTGCAGAGATTATCGGAGGCGTTAATGACTCAGAAAGCTGTTAGTCTCAAACAAGCTCAGCAAGCTGAACTTTCTATATTTATTCACATAACCGATTGGCTCATGATGTCATCAGACCACTACCTAAGATTGTGGAGTTGTGCTAACTTGTTATGGAGCTTGTAATAGGGGTGTGTTTGCTTTATTTTGCAGTAATGCCCACAACATGCCTAATTTCAATCGTCCCACTTTTCTGTTAAAGTTGTTTTTCTGCTTTTGGATTCCTATGACCTCTCTCTACATCCTACACAGTAATGATCTGATCTTGCTGAAATCACATCATCAGAGAAAGGAATTGGTGGTTCCCTGGTCCCAGCCGTGACCTGCTACTGCTGATTTATACGTCTTGCCCAGGTGACAGTTGCAGTTGTGTTCCTTAAGAAGGGTTTAATGCTTCTTTTTGTTGTTCCTATGTACACGTGACCACAAGTGCAAATGATTTTATATACTTCAAATATGACAAGTGGTGGGCGTAGGTCCTTTGCAGTGTTTAAACCAATAAGGAAGATGTCTGAATATTTGAACATTGCCCATAAAACAAATGTCAGCAATATGCATACACAAATTGTGAAAGTCTGCATTCTGTAGTTGTACAGTTGACAGTAAAATTGGCCATTCTCTGTTATTTTCACTTGCCGTCCATTAAATTCTCAATCTCATCTCCAACACTATCCCTGACAGTAGAACATCAGCAGTTAGCATGGCGACTGAAAAACTTATAAGCTACCTTATGTTTCCAGATTTAAGGGTTTCATTATCTCCAAATTATGTTCTTTTTTCCATTTAGGCATTTAATAATTTCAAGCGGTCATAAAATAATCAGATGCAGAGCAAAATAGACAGACAGCAAGGCAGACACCCTGCCAAGTAAACTAAGATATGTAAATTATGAGACTCTATGTATTATATGGAAGTATACTAGACTAAATTAAGTTTAGCAACTCGAAAATGACAACTACTATACAGGAATAGACAAAGGGAAGTTCAAGTGTATGCGGGTTGACAATATTCAGGACTGTACTTTTGCAGACGGACTTCACAAAAGAGTAATGGCTGTCAGTGTGCCTCTTTCTTTGGGGGGAGGGGGGGAGTGGAAATTGAATTGAGAAGCTGTTGCAAGTAGAATGCAGAGAAACTCATGTGACAATATGCAGGGAATTGCAAACAAATTATGATGATTAAGGAAGTGACTTAACTGAAAGGATTAAAAGTGGGGATGAGGGATCCAAATCACCCCAATTTATCCAGGATGGAGTCATAGTTGCAGCCTTGGGAGAAAAAGCAAAACCTACAGATGTAGAAGGGTGCCTACTAACTGAACATAAGCAATAAGGTAACACCATTAACCCTTTCATTGCTTGATTATCACGAAAATGCTGATTTTGTATAGTCCAGCATGTGAAATGTCCTTATGCATAAATTGTTTCTTATGTTTGCTCACCTAGCACAATGGCACAACTCTAACCTGTATACTACACTCACTGTTTATAAAAATTTTAAATAGTTTTGACATTCCTAATTGTTCAGTACTGAATGCAGTAGAGATGGGCAAAACTGTTCTTCTCAGAGAGCGGATCAGAACTGCTCACTCACTGGACTGAACTAGCTCTTTTTCATGAATCACCACTCTACATTCACAAAAATAAACAAAAGGAAGTCCTATTGCCTTTTTAATTTAGGCCATTATGCCCATATTTTTATCTGATTTAGTCTTGTTTTGAAAGACTGTAGAAGGAGATGTAATAATTTTATGTTATTCCCCTAGCAGTTTTTAGATTCAAATCATCTGCATTTCATCTGCTGTAAAAATTAAAAGTATTACAAAAAAATACTGAATACTTTTTATCAATTGAAAAAATTTTAAAAGCAACACTAATTTTCACATTTTCATACAATATAAGAAATATAGCATAACACTATGTAAGAAATATAGCATAATTTTAATTAATGTAAGTATCTGCAGTCTTCATGTACTATCAGTCTGGCAGTATATATATATCCAAAAAGGAAAAAAATTAATCAGTATCATGATTTATGAAAAAAATTTGATCTTTTACCTGAAGTCAGTCAGTTTCTTCTCTCGGTGTATATTTGTCCTCCTATTGAAAGATACACTAACAGGGCACTGACATAGGTGGGCTACATAATACACTCCTGGAAATTGAAATAAGAACACCGTGAATTCATTGTCCCAGGAAGGGGAAACTTTGACACATTCCTGGGGTCAGATACATCACATGATCACACTGACAGAACCACAGGCACATAGACACAGGCAACAGAGCATGCACAATGTCGGCACTAGTACAGTGTATATCCACCTTTCGCAGCAATGCAGGCTGCTATTCTCCCATGGAGACGATCGTAGAGATGCTGGATGTAGTCCTGTGTAACGGCTTGCCATGCCATTTCCACCTGGCGCCTCAGTTGGACCAGCGTTCGTGCTGGACGTGCAGACCGCGTGAGACGACGCTTCATCCAGTCCCAAACATGCTCAATGGGGAACAGATCCGGAGATCTTGCTGGCCAGGGTAGTTGACTTACACCTTCTAGAGCACGTTGGGTGGCACGGGATACATGCGGACGTGCATTGTCCTGTTGGAACAGCAAGTTCCCTTGCCGGTCTAGGAATGGTAGAACGATGGGTTTGATGACGGTTTGGATGTACCGTGCACTATTCAGTGTCCCCACGACGATCACCAGTGGTGTACGGCCAGTGTAGGAGATCGCTCCCCACACCATGATGCCGGGTGTTGGCCCTGTGTGCCTCGGTCGTATGCAGTCCTGATTGTGGCGCTCACCTGCACGGCGCCAAACACGCATACGACCATCATTGGCACCAAGGCAGAAGCGACTCTCATCGCTGAAGACGACACGTCTCCATTCGTCCCTCCATTCACGCCTGTCGCGACACCACTGGAGGCGGGCTGCACGATGTTGGGGCGTGAGCGGAAGACGGCCTAACGGTGTGCGGGACCGTAGCCCAGCTTCATGGAGACGGTTGCGAATGGTCCTCGCCGATACCCCAGGAGCAACAGTGTCCCTAATTTGCTGGGAAGTGGCGGTGCGGTCCCCTACGGCACTGCGTAGGATCCTACGGTCTTGGTGTGCATCCGTGCGTCGCTGCGGTCCGGTCCCAGGTCGACGGGCACGTGCACCTTCCGCCGACCACTGGCGACAACATCGATGTACTGTGGAGACCTCACGCCCCACGTGTTGAGCAATTCGGCGGTACGTCCACCCGGCCTCCCGCATGCCCACTATACGCCCTCGCTCAAAGTCCGTCAACTGCACATACGGTTCACGTCCACGCTGTCGCGGCATGCTACCAGTGTTAAAGACTGCGATGGAGCTCCGTATGCCACGGCAAACTGGCTGACACTGATGGCGGCGGTGCACAAATGCTGCGCCGTTAGCGCCATTCGACGGCCAACACCGCGGTTCCTGGTGTGTCCGCTGTGCCGTGCGTGTGATCATTGCTTGTACAGCCCTCTCGCAGTGTCCGGAGCAAGTATGGTGGGTCTGACACACCGGTGTCAATGTGTTCTTTTCTCCATTTCCAGGAGTGTAGTTTCAGCACTGGATACAACAATTTTCTGGTTTCCCATCAGTTTAAGGAATCAATGTTTCTAGGCAAATATGCCTCAGATAAATGTTTGTCTAATTCGACAATCGCTCCACGTGACTTCCTTGGAGCTGAGAACACACTCCAGACAGCTGTTAATATTCTATCCACAACTGCAAAGGGATATAATCTGTTTGTATCTTAAAGGAAAATGGAAGTTAAGTCTTTCAGGGACCAGAAGCCAATTCCCAGCAAAATAATAATAAATGATCAGAAAATAGCAAATGTAAACTCGTTCAGTCTCTTACAAAATATTATTTCATTCACGATGGAAATGGACATAAAAAAGAAAGTAGAAGGATTTAATTAGATTAATAGAAAAATATATATTGAACCTTCAGAACTAAAGAAAGAAAGCAAACTGTACCCAAGTCCTACAAAACAATGTCAGAACCAACTATGAGATTTGGAAATGAATTTTGGAGTGTCAAAAACTCGAGTAACTGACTTTATAGAGCAGATGGAACAAAAGAAAATCAAATCAACTGTTAAGTAGACCACAGTATGCAACACACTCAGCTAGTCATGGGGAGGTATCCTAGAAAATCTAGGATGAGCTCACGAAGACGAAAGAGGAGATATATAAACAGCAACTACTGGACAGTAGCAGAATGTTGAGAGAGTTAATTGAGAAACTGTGACTAGGAAATGGAAACGGTTTTTCCAAGCAATTTCCTAAATTAAAACTGGAGGGAGAAGTAAACCCAATGTATTTTTATGGTATTTTCTAGGTCACTGGCTAAATGTTAGGACCATTCAAGAAGAATTCCCCATGTTTAGTCATGCATTCTACTCTCTTCAGATGCAATTTATATTGCCCGCATCATGTAGGATGGCACTTCCACACGCAGAGGCGGAGCGGTAGGGAACCGTGAAGGGGGTGAGATCTGTGCATTCGTGGAAGCAGAAAATGGGCAAACAAAGTCCACATTGCTGAACTGTGTTGCTGCAGACAACAGTCAGGTTCATTTGCCTATGGTTCAATGTATTATACGTTCAAATGTATGACCAGAATAATAAATTTTAAAACTGATTTCAATCAGTTATCTTTAGAGAAATCTTACTTCTTGTCTTGGCAATGTTGCGTCCATTGCTCCACAGCTATGGTCTGCACATGGTGTCAGAAGGCGAGAACAGTTGACACAGCTATGTGAAGATGTCAGATTCAATTTTTCTTGAAATTACAACTGTGACAAGGTCATTGAAACTGCTTGGAATAATCGTCATTTGTTGCGATTTGGATCAAGCAGAAACCCTCTAGTTCTAGTCCATGGAATTTTCAAAAATGTATATAAGGCATGTTTGTGTGTTTAACTGTAGTCAGACGTAATATTTTTCGATGTTAACTGGTGTTATGATTGTAAAATAGCTCGTTTGACGTTACAGTGAGAAATGGCATTTTTATTCCATTGAACAAGCAAACAGTTAACCATCTTCTTTGAATAACTCGAGGGAAAGTTGACTGATAACATGGAAAACCACTGATATCTTGATAGGTAACTATCCATGTCATTTTAAAGTATGTTCCAGTTCGCGCTTTGAAAATGACAGGGGTTTAGCTGTGGACGTTTTTCATGAATTTATCTGACTGCATTCTCACATGTTGTTAGAGCATACTACACAGGATACAAATTCATAATCGATAAAGTCTAGGCAGTTTTCACCTACTATGTACGCATCTGATATATTGACACACACATTTTTAAACCATGAATCTTTAAAACCAAATATTATTACTTTACTTTGTTGCAAAGTCTACATCATAATACTATAGTCACTTCTATCTGAGTTTGTGTCTGAACCATCTGACTGTAAATTTACAATGACAGGTTAAAGGCCTATATCCACCTTCACCTTACCATCAAAGCCTTCTTCCTGAAGCTTTGCAGCATGCTGCACAGACTGTGCTCACGCTGCAGGGGGAATGTCGTCTATTGCTTCATGCACAAGCAGTTCATTAGAATGAGATTTCACTCTGCAGCGGAGCGTGTGCTGATATGAAACTTCCTGGCAGATTAAAACTGTGTGCCAGACCGAGACTCGACCTAGGACCTTTGCCTTTCGCAGGCAAGTCTTCTACCAACTGAGCGACCCAAGCACAACTCACGACCTGTCCTCACAGCTTCAATTCTACCAGTACCTCATCTCCTACCTTCTTAACTTCACAGAAGCTCTTCTGCGAACCTTACAGAACTAGCACTCTTGGAAGAAATGATACCGCAGAGACATGGCTTAGCTACACCCTGGGCGATATTTCCAGAATGAGATTTTCACTCTGCAGCAGTGTGTGCGCTGATATGAAACCTGAAACCTCCTGGCAGATTAAAACTGTGTGCCGGACCAAGACTCAAACTCGGGACCTTTCCCTTTCTCAGGCAAGTGCTCTACCACTTGTTAGAGCATTTTCCCACGAAAGGGAAAGGTCCCGATTTCAAGTCTCGGTCCAGCACACAGTTTTAATCTGCCAGGAAGTTTCAAGCAGTTCACTGTCTATTATCTTGAATGATTTTGTTTTTTCTCCCACATAGCTTTTAATCTTTGTCCAAATCAATTCCATGGGCTTATACTGAAAGTGATAGGTGGGTAAATGCAAAACTATGTGGCTGCATTCACTTGCAAGAAAATCACATCTCTACATTCTGTCACGTAATGTATATAAATTAATGAGCTGCAGGAATTACACACGAGTCTCTGGTTCATACTGTGCAAAGTGTTTTTATTTTCAAGCCAGAGCAAAATATCCAATTTTTCTGGTGTTTGTACTTGGTGTTTCATCGGTAACAGTTGAATGATAACTAGTATGGTAAATTACAATTGACCGACTTTGAAGCAAGGTATGGCAAGATTTGTTTAGTGAACCACTTCACGAAAGTGACAGCATTAATTTCCGAATGATAGTCACTGGTTTTTCCTTACACCTAAATACAAGTTTACTCTCAGGAACAAAACTAGAAAAAGAGCCAGCATGCAGAATAATTATCCAAGAACCTATTCCTATGGGGTCTTTAAAACTGCCATCAGCAGTTCTTCCTGGAATGAGACTGATTCACTCCATGTTTCATGAAGTTAATACACTGTTGTACTACCTCCTCTTCTATCATGCATCTTTATAAAGGATGTAGACTATTCTGCACCTGTGTCACTTCTTTCAATTAGAAATTCTCTTCTTAACAAATTTGAAATCGGTATCTTTTTAAAATTCTTATACTTATGAAGTGCTACCTTCGAAGTCAGTATTCTCATGCATAATTCTAACAAGTTTTTGTGAAGTTGGGTACTCACCATTTACATGGGGCACTTTAAAACATCATTTTCAAAACCATCCATTTGTGTTACAGATTTCTAGCGGTTTCAGTGTTTTACAGGCGACACAAAACCAACTTTGCCCAAGGAATCAACAGCTCCGACACTTTCGTTTACAGTTCTCTCTACAGTTCCCTTGCTAACACCACATGCTGTTACAGTCTCTTCTTGTACCTTCACATGTCAGGAGTATGAGTTGTGCTTTCAAATGCACATTTGACAAAGTTATTAATCCCCCTCACCTGCTTTGTGAAGCATTTCATACTTATTGCCATCACCTGACTTTTTTCTTTAACCGTACTAAAACGTTTATAAATACACATTCATAGTTATTAAAAAAATTGAAGGTTTGATTATCACGAAGTACAGCAAGAGTGCAGCATGCTGGAGACAGATTATCGCCATCTGGCTGTAACCCTCTGCTAGACACACGGAGAGAGAATTAATCTTTTTGGCTGCCAGTGGTTAATGAAGGGAGATGCACAGAACGGCTGAAAATTGGGCCACCTTTCTACATGACATAGACTTTAGTAAGAGGGAAATTATCAAACCGCACTGTAGGAGGTAAAGACTTGAGATGTGTCTACTGTCCAAATCCCACCGCGGATATGTCGTGTCGTGTTGAGCACGATGGAGATCATTAAAGATGTGGTATGCCTCATGTTGGCTAGTCAAAGGGCTGGAAATACATGCAATTGTCTTACGTTAAAGGTTGAATAGCAGGTATCATACCATTGCAGTTCTTTGTATTTATTGGCTTACCTGAGGACAGCAGCCTCACTTATGTAATTATTTGTTTATTGCTGAAGGAGAAGAATAGTACCAAGATTAATGTCTGTCCTTCCATGATGTACGCAAATTTCTTTGCCCTGCTGCTGTAGGAAATTTAAATATTAAATAGGATCTAGACAAATTTGGACAGAGACAAAGGTTAAGTTCAGTATAGAATTAATTCTTTACAGGTGCAAAAGTGTTAATGCATGCTACCTCACATAAATACTTGGTTGGGATTTAATACTGAATGAGTAAAATTAAGAGATATTGTCAATGTTCAGTTTTGCAAGCTACTGCTGAAGACTGTTAGTGAATGTGCTATCAATGGTCTGATACAATTACACCTAAGGTCATTTAGCACCATTCTTGTAGGCACTTTTATTGTGATTGCTTAATATATTTAGGATTTACAGCAACTGAGTATTAGCAGAAGTATTAGGGGTCAGCAGAATCCTAATTATTTGATCGCAAAGCAACTAAAACAAAGGAGGAGATAAATTACCTAACAAAAATGAGCTAGGCCCTCAAACATAGGGAAACAGTTCTTTGAATAAGTTACATTAAGAAAGTATGTTATATCAAAGTTTAAATATTAACGCCTCCAAACAGGCCTTGGAAGGCCCAGTGGTACCGACTGGCTGCCATGTCATCCTCAACCCACAGGCGTCACAGGTTGCGGATATGGAGGGGCATGCAGTCAGCACACTGCTGTCCCGGCCGTATGTCAGTTTACGAGACCAGAGCTGCTACTTCTCAGTCAAGTAGCTCCTCAGTTTGCCTCACAAGGGCTGAGTGCACCCCACTTGCCAACAGTGCTTGGCAGACCGAATGGTCACCCATCTAAGTGCTAGCCTAGCCCGACAGAACCTAACTTCAGTGATCTGACAGGAACTGGTGTTACCACCGTGACAAGACCATTGGCCACAGTTTAAATATTAACAACACTAAATTTTAATCCAGCCACTGTACCCCAGATGCATTGTTAACTGAATACAACAGCCTGAATGTTACTGATTCACATAATATGGGAGAAGGGTTAGGCAGGCCCAAATAACTAATGTACCATAGCTAATTATTTGGTAACATCCAGGTTATACCCTAGTGAAGATGATGTATCAATGTCTGAGCTTATGGTATCGCAACACTTGGAGGAGCACTCTTGAGCTGCTGTAGTGGATGTGCAAGTTGAAGATGGAGACATGAGTGCTAGATGCCAAAAGGTATAGATTTCATAAAATGGAACACGGATAGATGCTTCACATGGCACAGGATAATGACCCAGTATATTTGTATACAAGAAAGGTGGGCTGGACTGAAAGGGTGACCCATACTGAAAGGGGAATGAGTGTAGGAATAAGGGACACTATCTCGGTAGAGAATCATAAGTACATAGGGAGTGTGTGTCTCAGTAATATAGAATTACCACGTTTTATTTTATGCATTTTGGAAAATATATGTTTGAGTTGTAGGCCATCTGTTATAAGGTGATTAATTGCTTCTACCTGTGAAATTTTATAGTTCTGTGGAATATAAGAAGTACATGGTTGGCTTTATAAGCTTTTTTCTCTGGGGAGGTTATTTTTAATTTAAAGTAAGTTACCCGTATATTTTCTTATGTAAACTGGTAAAAAAAATGAACACATGAACAAGAGAATGATTCGTAAACACACTTACCAGTTTCTTGAGTGAAACAGGTGGAGGTATGAAGATAGACCAGATGTCCAAAAAGTAGTGATGATGAAGTGGAAGCTGTGAAGAATGGAACATTTGTTTTGAGTGGCTAGTCATTGCAAATTGTGATAAATTTAAAATAGAAAGGTGTAGTGTGCAGAATGTTGTTGTGGCAAGTACTGTTAACGAAAGCGTTTTGTGAAAAGTGATTTATATAAACAGAAAGGCATTGCAATACTGAGTAATTGCTAAGACCTGCAAATTCGAAAGATCGAAATATATACATAGGAATATGGGATTTTGTATAAGCTATGTTCTCATTTTGAAATGAGCTCTAAAGCACTGTAAAATTGTATATTGCAATTTTTTGTGAAAGTAGTTATAAGTAATGCAAAGAAATAATTATTGTCTTTGAGTTAAGTACAAAGTCACTTGTGAAATAGTTAAAGATATTTTTAGTTGTTTAGATGATTGAATTGTCACAATATCCTTCATCTAAGTGGGGGGGAGATATGAGGGGTACCATATCAATTTGAAGAAAGTTATGTGTATTCTCTCTCTCTCTCTCTCTCTCTCTCTCTCTCTCTCTCTCTCTCACACACACACACACACACACACACACACACACACACACACACTCTCACTCTATCTTATGAAGGATAGTCATGATCTTGAACAAGCATTTTTGTTATTTTAGTGAGTGAGTGAGTGTTTGTTTTGGGTCGCATATTGTGTGGGAATTTTTGTTTCTTCTTTGCATGTCATGAGAGTGAAGTGGATGCAGTGTATATGCAGATGTAATGTGCACGTGGATTTCCTGCATATGGAGACAGTTGCTCTTCGGGCAAGTTATTCCATGAGAACGTCGCATCACTTCAGAGACTCATTGCAGACCCCATAACCTTGCCATCCAAGACAAAGTTCATGACGTCACTTGTCAAGGGAGGCTCATAGAATACAGACAGAGCTAGACGTCAAAGGAACATGTGTATTGTAAGCTTTGTTAAAGTTTTGGTGCAGTAAAATCTGATGTGGAATGTATAATAACAGAGGTAAAATATGTGAATGATAAAGAAGCAGCACATGAATGTATTTTGTATCGACTGGTGTTTGAGATTTCCAGCTGGCATGGGCTTGGCATCTTCAATAATGGAGTCTGCTGCCTCAAGATAGAGCAACATGGTCCAAACAGTTAACAGGTACATGTAATGATGACCGCAAAAAGCTTGTTGCCCACATAGTCCACCTCCAAATGACATCTGAACAACGGTAGGCACATGACATTCCAGTTGTAACAGAAAGCTTGCATTCTAGGGAAGTTGTATTATTAGTTACCATCATATGATTTGTAAAACTACAACATAATCTAAATTATTTGAAACTCAGTAATACTACCCGTTCACACACTGAAAGTATGCAAAATAATGTCACTCAAGCTATTATCCTCTCAGATCCAGCAGCTCATACCCCATATAACAGTGATCCGAACTGATTTACCCTATATTTTGAGCTAATGTAGCTAAAATTGACTGTGAAAAAGAAAATGAAACCTCACATTTTCACAAGAAAGCAGAGCACAGCATTTTCTTTCTTGCAGTCAGTTTTAATAGGAAACCTATTCATTGTTGTTTCAAAAAATGCTTATTAAAATACTGGGTAAACTTTTGAAACAAATGTAGAACTTCACAAGATTTTTGAAAAGCCTCTTTATATATTACACTAGCTTAGCATCCACTACTTTTTCCCCCTAACACATATTTATTTATATCTAAATGAAAAGTGAAATACCAGTTATCATAAATTTAGCCTTAAAATTGTTTAATATAAAAAATAAAATTTTTTGTTTTCCTTTAATTGAATTTTTACATTGTTCACAATTGGCATACATGCATGCTGTTTTTCCAGACATACTTCTGACCAAAAATCCATTTTGGTAGCTGGAGTCCAAGATTTTTGATAATCATATCTTTTGATTTCTTGATGTGATATTTCCAAATAAACATTCTTCCCACCAACACAATTTCCTTATATCTAACAGAGAATGAAACACCAGTTTTCTTAGAATTAGCTTTAATTTTTTTTAATATAACAAAATATTTCTGTAAAATGTTCAGCCCATATTTCACTCCCTTATGGGCTGAGTTTCCAAAAAGCAGTGAAACATGCATTTTTTAAACTTTCTGGCAGAGAAGCCAAATACAGATTTTCATAGATTTAGCTTCGAAAATGCTTACATTATGAAATAATTTAATATAACTTTTCATCTCCTATTTCACTCCCCGACGGGATTGAATTTCCTAAAATAATGAAACATGTACTTTTTTAAATTTCCAACCGAGAAGTTAAATACCAGTATTCATAGATGTAACTTTAAAAATGGTTTAATATTCCTAAAAAAGCTTTCACCGTCTATTGTATCCACTTAGTAGTTGAATTTCCAAAAGTATTAAAACATGTTCTCTATTATTTCCGGCTGAGAAACCAAATACGGATTTTCGTAGTTCTAGCTTCAAAATTGTCTTCATAGCAACTTGTTTTCAAAAAGCCTTTCATCCCCTATTACACCCCTTACAGGTGGAATTTTGATCTATCTCGTCTTAAACAATTCCTAGAGTATAAAATCGTCACAGTCTCCAAATTTCAAGTTGATATCCATGGCTTTGGGCTGGGCGATAATGAGAATGTCATGCAGTAGGCCCTATTTCAGTCCCTTAGGGGCTGAATTTCCAAAAATTGCGGACTACTTTTTTTAACCAAGCAGCTAATACAAATTTTCATAAAATATTTCCTCTCGTATTTCACCCCCTTAGTGAAGAGTAGGCTGAAGTTTAAGACATTAATCAGGAAGAATTAATACGCAAAGAAGTGGGATACAGAAGTACTAAGGAGTACCAAGATATGCTTGAAGTTCTCGAAGGCCATAGATACGGCAATAAGAAATAACTCAGTAGGCAGTACTGTAGAAGAGGAATGGAGATCTCTAAAAAGAGCCATCACAGAAGTTGGAAAGAAAAATGTAGGTACAAAAAAGGTTACTGCGAAGAAACCATGGGTAACACAAGAAATACTTCAGTTGATCGGTGAAAGGAGGAAGTACAAAAATATTCCAGGAAGCTCGGGAATACAGAAATACAAGCCACTGTGGAATGAAATAAATAGGAAGTGTAGGGAAGCTAAGACAAAATGTGAAGAAATCGAAAAAGAAATGATTGTCGGAAGGACAGACTCAGCATATAGGAAAGTCGAAACAACCTTCGATGACATCAAAAGTAATAGTAGTAACGTTAAGAGTGCAATGGGAATTCCACTGTTAAATGCAGAGGAGAGAATGGGTAGGTGGAAAGAATACATTGAAAGCATATATAATGGGGAAGATTTGTCTGATGTGATAGAAGAAGAAACAGGAGTCAATTTAGGAGAGGTAGGGGCTTCAGTATTAGAATAAATTTGTTAATAGTGCATAACAGTGTTTCATTCTGACAGTGTGTTAATTCTGTAAATATTAGCTGCTCCAGTTTACTGCATTGTATTAACGTATTTCGACTATCTACCGACAAGTGATCAGGGTAGTAAGTATTATATTCAAATGTTTTATGTTATACTTTCTGACATGTTTCACACCCATGAGAGTCAACTCATTTTTTGGGTCTATGGAACGAAAATTGAATCTAATCTAATCTAAACAGAATTTAAAAGAGCTTTGGAGGACTTAAAATCAAATGAGGGAGAAGGGATAGATATTCCATCAGAATTTCTACCATCATTAGGGGAAGCGACAACAAAATGGCTAATCACATTGGTGTGTAGATTGTATGAGTCTGGCGACGTACCATCTAACTTCCAGGGGGAAAAAAATCACCCATGCAATTCTAAAGACTGCGAGAGCTGACAAGTGCGAGAATTATCACACAATCAGCTTAACAACTCGTGCACCGAAGTTGCTGACAAGAATAATATACAGAAGAATGGGTAAGAAAACTGAGGTGCTAGATGATCATTTTGGCTTCAGAAAAGGTAAAGGCACAAGAGAAGCAATTCTGACATTGCAGTTGATAATGGAAGCTAGACTAAAGAAAAATCAAGACACGTTCATACGATTTGTTGACATGGAAAAAGTTAGACAATATAAAATCGTACAAGATGTTCGGAATTCTGAGAAAAATAGGGGTAAGCTATAGGGACAGACAGGTAATATAAAATATGTACAAGAGACAAGATGGAATAATAAGAGTGGACAACCATGAACGAGAAGTGCTCTGATTAAAAAGGGTGTACAACAGGGATGTAGTCTTACTGTTCACTCTGTACATCAAAGAAGCAATGGTAGAAATAAAATAAAGGTTTAGGAGTGGAATTAAAGTTCAAGGTGATAGGATATCAATGATACAATTTGCTGATGACATTGCTATCTGAGTGAAAGTGAAGAAGAATTACATGATCTGCTGAATGGAATGAACAATCTAATGGGTACAGAATATGGATTGAGAGTAAATTGAAGAAAGATGAAAGTAATCAGAAGTAGCAGAAATGAGAACAGAGAGAAACTTAACATCACAATTGATGGTCATGATGTAGATGAAGTTAAGGAATTCTGCCACCTAGGCAGTAAAATAATGGCTAATGGAGTAAGGAGGACATCAGAAACAGGATAGCAATGGGAGAATGTACATCTGGAGTAGAGCATTGTATGGTACTGAAACATTGACTGTAGGTAAACCGGAACAGAAGAGAATCGAAGCATCTGAGATGCGATGCTACAGATGAATGTTGAAAATTAGGAGGATTGATAAGGTGAGGAATGAGGAGGTTCTGTGCAGAATTGAAGAGGACAGGAATATGTGGAAAACACTGAAAAGGAGAAGGGACAGGATGATGGGACATCTGTTAAGACATGGGGGAATGATGTCCATGGTACTAGAGGGAGCTGTAGAGAGCAAAAACTATAGAGGAAGACCGAGACTGGAATACATCTAGCCAATAATTGAGGACGTGGGTTGCAAGTGCTACTCTGAGGTGAAGAGGTTTGCACAGGAGAGGAATTCGTGGTGGGCTGCAGCAAACCAGTCAGAAGGCTGATGACGCAAACAACAAACAGGTGCTGAATTCCAAGAACACTGAAACACCTATTTTTACAATTCTAACTGAGAAGTCAAATACCAATTTTCATACAAGTAGCTTTAAGAATATTTTAGTAGTTCTTTAATAGTGATTTATTTTTTAAAAAATCACTTGCTATTTCCCCCATGTGCAGGTTAAGTTTCCAGAAACATTGAAAAACATATTTCTGACCAAGAGACCAAATACCAATTTTCCTAAGTTTAACTTCAAAATTACCCTTAGGGGCAGAAATTTGAAAATCCCTTATTAACTAATGACTACGGTATAAGATCAGCACCCTCTCCAAATTTCAGAACACAGCCTTTTATACATGTGGTGTTTCAGGAGGAATGTCACGTAATATTGTGAGGTGATTCTACAAGTGAAAATAAACCAAAAAAGGCCTATGAACATTTGTCCAGTTTTTGATCATTATCAAACTGGAGCAGATTCACACATCTACGAATGAATATGAAGATGAGTGTAAATATTACGTACAAAAATGCTATGAAAACCAGATCAGAAAGGGAAAAGATTTGGCGTTTGCAAAAAGTATTTATGGACTTGCTGGAATCGATGTCTAAATAAAACTTTAAACTCAGGATTTTCACTGGCACAAGACGAGCAATGCCACAACATAGCAGACAATATGAGAAGCACACCAGTACTAGAGTGTCAAAACCAGATGTACCCGGAGACGACAAAACCAGGAGAAAATGAAGGGAGAAAAAACATGAAGATAATGTTATGGAATTTAGAAGGACTGAAAAACGCAGCATGCATAGCTCCAACAGACTTTCTCGAAGGTTATGACGTAGCAATATTCACAGAAACTTTTCTCACAGATCATTGGCAACACCCTAAATTCTACAGCATAAATATGCTGGCAAAGAAAGGAGAAAGGGGGCGACCCCAAGGGGGAATAACAGTCCTACTGAAACCGTGGATAACACCAATTATAGTGACAACAGAACTAAATCACTCCATTCTAATAGAAGTAAAACACATCACAATATTAGCAACCTACTTCCAGCCAAGCGAATCAGCCATAGACATAATTGATGAACTGGGCAAACAAATAAGATGGAGCAAGAAAGAAATCCCTTTACTTATCGCAGGGGATTTAAACTGTCGGTTGGATGTACAGAATCACAAAACAAAATTAGTAATCGAATCACTACAAGAAGAAGGCCTCATCCTGCTAAACGACACAAACGTCCCTACGTACTTCTGCCATAATGGCAAAAGTGCTATTGATATCGCCCTCATAAGAGGAAACATAAAAGGGGACATAAACCCACTTTGGAATGCAAACCACACACCTATAAGAAAACACATCCCAATGAACATAGTCATACAAAGTGATTGGAAGGCAAGAGAAGAGACTGCTCTCAAGGAGACTGGATCCAAGGAAAGTGGAAGAATACCTCGACCAGATAGAACAAATTGAGTCCTTAATCGACAACTCAAAAGTAGAGGAGGCAGCACTTGAACTGGAGAAACTCTTAAAGCAAGCAACTACCCCCAGGAAAGTGAGAAGAGCTAAACCATGGTTCGATCAAGAGTGTTATCAGCAAAGAAAAGAAGTACTCCAAGCCTTACACCGACTAAAAACGGACACAGATAATCACTCACTACTACAAACATATGCTGAGAAAAGAAGATCCTACAAAACACTAACAAGGGAGAAGAGAACGGCACACAGGGAAGAAGACTAGCTGAAGAAGCCAGGAGAGACCCATTCACTGCAATCCGCCCCCGAAAGCAGGCACAGTCACACTATATAAGCATGGAAGAATGGACGAGACATTTCAAAGACATTCTCAACAAATATTGTAGAGAAGGAGCACAGGTAGCAAGTCAAGAGCTCACACCACAAGAGATGGCAGCCTGGTCCCCACTCACTCCGAATGAGATCCGAAACATCATTGAATCAACAAAAAGGAAGAAAGCAGCAGGACCGGACATGCTTTACAACGAATACCTTAAAGACACAGCCCATCTGCTAGCACCAACCTGGACAAAACTTTATAACAAATGCATTGAAACAGCAAAAATCCCAGGCCAGTGGAGAAAATCAATAGTAAGGGTAATGTACAAAGGGAAGGGCGACCCAAAGGACACAAACAAATACAGAGGAGTAGCCTTGGAAAACAACCCTTTTAAGGTATTCACAAAACTAATCACAGGAAGAATAAGACACACTTTGGAAGACCACCTCCCAGAATCTCAATTCGGGTTCAGGGAAAAAAGATCTACTATCACAGCAGTGGAGCTGCTTTTAAAAAACATATGGGAAACCATCGATAAGAAGCAAAAATATTATGCTGTATTCATAGACTTCACAAAGGCCTTCGATCTCCTCGACCGATCATTAGTAAAAAAGATGCTCGACGAAACTCTGGGAAGAGACAGCGTCTGGATGAGGATTATAAACTCCATAAATGAATGGAATGAGATAAGGATCTCGGACAACCTCGATCTGTCTGAACCAATAAGGCAAACAAACGGAGTACTCCAAGGAGACCCACTAAACCCGCTCCTGTTCATTCTGGCAGCAAAGGACATTATGGAAATCGCTCATGACAAAGATGCCGAAGCATATGCCTACGCGGACGACATCGTGATAGGCTCAAAAAACTTAAAGAAACTACAGGAGACTATAGAAGACGTGGAAAAATGGTGTAGAAAACACAAGTTTGTAATCAACACCGACAAAACGGAAATGATGGTATTCAGATCAGGTGGGCAAATCCCAAAAACGACAATAATTGCACTACAAGGAAAGGAAATATCTATCACAAAAGATTACAAATATCTAGGGATAACACTCCAGCCATCCGCAAAGTGCTTCACTAAACACACAACAGAGAAAGCGACGCAGGCCATCAGAGCGATAAACGAAATAAGTTCCATCAGAACACTAAATCTAGACACAGCTATGGCACTCTTCAAATCAAAAATAATACCGATACTGGCTTATGGGATAGAAATCATATGGATACACCTAAATGAAAAGAACTTAGAAACATTGGAAAGAGTAAAAGCAACCTATATCAGAAGAGCATTAGGGGTAACAAAAACCACAAGATCAAGATTAGTCTACCTTCTCGCCCGAGAATCTTTCCTCATCGAGGATCTAAGGACAATGTTCTTACTTCCCAACACATCAGCATCGGAGAACCTACTAAGATCACTACTCAAGAAAAGAGAGGAAGTACCAACGGAATTCTATGGATCCGGGGCCATGATCGACCACACTTGGACAGCAGCAAATTTTGAGATGAGACACGTACTTACAAGACTCGCAGTACACGGATTCCACCATGAAATATGTGCAAATACAGCATACCACGAACCGTCAAACCTTTGCAAGTGTACACTATGTGGGCAGTCTTGTGAGAGATACCATATAGTAACATGCAACAAGAGGACCAGATCAATTAGAGACTATGCAATAAATGGTTCCAATGATAATCTGTTATAATACCTGCACTGAATGTAATCTACTAAGAATTATGCAGACACTCAATACATCCTTGTAATTCACTCTCAAATGATTGTAATCTAATGTAAAACTATAATGGCTATTCTGCTGCAATAAATCGTTCAATAAAACTTTAATAAATATGAATATGAAGCAATCGAAGGCAGATCCCAATATATAGCATAAAAGGGAAAGAGGAGGGATGATAATAATAATTGCAATATGGGTGGACGACTTCTTTATCCTGTCTGAAAACGAAAGTCAAATGACAATTTTTAAGAAACAGCTGCAAACCAAGTTTAAGGCGCATGATTTAGGTATGCAGATTACTAACGATTAAGAAAGACAAGAACTGATGGTAAATCAATCATCATATACAGAAAAAAATCTTAAAGAAAATTGGCAGGAGTGATTGTAAACCCATAACTACTCCAATCGAAGTAGGAGTGAAGATAAATATAAATTAGACAGATGTGATTATGAATGTTCCATATTTGGAATCAGAAGGGAGTCTGTTACATTTGACTTAAAAAATGTCACGACCCGGCACTGCTTATGCCACTAATGCAGTGAGCAGATATTGCAGAGATTTAAAGGAAAAGTACTGGAAATCTGTGAAAACGATATGCCGATACCTAAGAGGAACTTCAAACAATGAATTAAGATACCATAGAGAAGGTAATGCAAAACCAGAAGGCTACAGCGATGCAGACTGGGAGAGTTAATTGGGAGATATGCAATCCACTACTGGCTGCTGGTTTAAATTAATGGGAGGCCTCGTTTCATGGTCCTGTCAAAAGCAAAAAACTGTTGCATTGAGTACCACAGAGGCTGAGTATATGGCGCTGTCTTACACCACACAGGGAGCATTGTGGCTAAGAAGATTAATATGTGAAATAGAACCCTATTTAATAGTGGAACCCATAACGATCTCCTGTGACAATAAAGGAGCCATTAACCGAGCTAAAAATGGTGTCACTAGTACTAGAACAAAACATATTGATATAAGGCACCATTTTATTCGGGACTACATAGAGTGACAGAACATCGCTGTGGAATACCTGCACACAGAAGACACGTTGGCTGACCTGACAAAACCATTGGGCAAAGAGAAGTTTGAAAATATTGCAGAACTTTTTGGTTTATCTTGTGAAGGCAACCACAAAATATATGATGCTGGATGTAGTCCTGTGGAACGGCTTGCCATGCCATTTCCACCTGGCGCCTCAGTTGGACCAGCGTTCGTGCTGGACGTGCAGACCGCGTGAGACGACGCTTCATCCAGTCCCAAACATGCTCAATGGGGGACAGATCCGGAGATCTTGCTGGCCAGGGTAGTTGACTTACACCTTCTAGAGCACGTTGGGTGGCACGGGATACATGCGGACGTGCATTGTCCTGTTGGAACAGCAAGTTCCCTTGCCGGTCCAGGAATGGTAGAACGATGGGTTCGATGACGGTTTGGATGTACCGTGCACTATTCAGTGTCCCCTCGACGATCATCAGTGGTGTACGGCCAGTGTAGGAGATCGCTCCCCACACCATGATGCTGGGTGTTGGCCCTGTGTGCCTCGGTCGTATGCAGTCCTGATTGTGGCGCTCACCTGCACGGCGCCAAACACGCATACGACCATCATTGGCACCAAGGCAGAAGCGACTCTCATTGCTGAAGACGACACGTCTCCATTCGTCCCTCCATTCACGCCTGTCGCGACACCACTGGAGGCGGGCTGCACGATGTTGGGGCGTGAGCGGAAGACGGCCTAACGGTGTGCGGGACCATAGCCCAGCTTCATGGAGACGGTTGCGAATGGTCCTCGCTGATACCCCAGGAGCAACAGTGTCCCTAATTTGCTGGGAAGTGGCGGTGCGGTCCCCTACGGCACTGCGTAGGATCCTACGGTCTTGGTGTGCATCCGTGCGTCGCTGCGGTTCGGTCCCCGGTCGACGGGCACGTGCACCTTCCGCCGACCACTGGCGACAACATCGATGTACTGTGGAGACCTCACGTCCCACGTGTTGAGCAATTCGGCGGTACGTCCACCCGGCCTCCCGCATGCCCACTATACGCCCTCGCTCAAAGTCCGTCAACTGCACATACGGTTCACGTGCACGCTATCGCGGCATGCTACCAGTGTTAAAGACTGCGATGGAGCTCCGTATGCCACGGCAAACTGGCTGACACTGACGGCGGCGGTGCACAAATGCTGCGCAGCTAGCGCCATTCGACGGCCAACACCGCGGTTCCTGGTGTGTCCGCTGTGCCGTGCGTGTGATCATTGCTTGTACAGCCCTCTCGCAGTGTCCGGAGCAAGTATGGTGGGTCTGACACACCGGTGTCAATGTGTTCTTTTTTCCATTTCCAGGAGTGTATTTTACCTGGAAGTGCAAATATAGTTACTGGCACTAAATGTGTTTTACTCACTATTACTTATTCACCTGTGTTGACTCTAACACATTGTAACTTTCTATTTACTTGTACATAGTTGAACATGTTTACGATGTGTAGTGTGTTGCAGCCCGAAAAAAGTTTGCAGACAATCCTGGAACATTTACATATGACGGAATTGTTTTATAATGTCGAGTTTGTGACAACAACTATTCATGCAAAAAAAATAGTTTCAAATATACCAGCATGTCAAGGTAAGTCTTCATGTCGTAGGAATGCAGAAGAAAGGCCCATGACAACAACTTCTGACAATAGCAAGTTGCAGTAGCAGGGATTTGTCCAAAGGTAACGAAAAAAGTCGGTTCAACATGAATCTATGTGAAGCATTCACTGCAAGCAATACTCCTCTTCACACACTCTCAAACCCTATCCTCAAAGGCTTCCTGCACAAATACTGCTTAAAGCAAAATATACCATATGAATCAACATTGTGTGATAATTACATACTCACAATGTTCTGGAAGAAATAGGCAATGAACTCAAGGACAGTGTTATCTGGGTATCAGTTGATGAAACCACAGACACCTGTGGCAGTTACATTGTCAATTTAATTGTTAGTGCATTAAAAGATGAGCCTTCATCTTCCTATTTAGCGGCCTGCAAAGAACCTGAAAAAGTAAAACATTCTATGATCGCCAGATTTGTGAATGTGGGTACTAGAAAAATATTTCCAGAATCTTCTCCATATGAAAGAGTGTTTGTGTTTATCGCTATACGATCAAAGCAGGAAAAGCCCTCTGAGTATTTTATCATAATTTGATTCATGTGACGTGCTTTGGTCATGGAGTACATTGCCTTGCTGAAGAAGTACCTTCCACATTTGTGAATGTAAATAAACTGATTTCAAACACAAAGAAATTGTTTCTAGACGCTCCTGCTCACATCAAGACCTACAAAGAAAAACTACCAAACGTGCCTTTACCTCCTGAACCAGTGAATCGAAGCTGTGTTGTTTTACAATGAACATTTAGTGGCCATTAGAGGGTTAGTAAACGATTTTGGTAGTGCAGAGGCTTTGGCAGTTTGCCAGCACAAGGAAGCTTTTAATGATTCCAGTATTAAAATAGACATTGCTGTGATTAGCACTCATTTTTCCCACATACCTGAAAGTATTAAAAAAAATTTGAAACAAGATCTGGCGTTGAATGAATCTGTTGTTGTTGTGGTCTTCAGTCCTGAGACTGGTTTGATGCAGCTCTCCATGCTGCTCTATCCTGTGCAAGCTTCTTCATCTCCCAGTACCTACTGCTACCTACATCCTTCTGAATCTGCTTGGTGTATTCATCTCTTGGTCTCCCTCTACGATTTTTACCCTCCACACTGCCCTCCATTGCTAAATTGGTGATCCTTTGATGCCTCAGAACATGTCCTACCAATCGATACCTTCTTCTAGTCAAGTTGTGCCACATACTTCTCTTGTCCCCGATCCTATTCAATACCTCCTCATTAATTATGTGATCTACCCATCTAATCTTCAGCATTCTTCTGTAGCACCACATTTCGAAAGCTTCTATTCTCTTCTTGTCCAAACTATTTGGCGTCCATGTTTCACTTCCATACATGGCTACACTCCATACAAATACTTTCAGAAATAACTTCCTGACACTTAAATCTATACTCGATGTTAACAAATTTCTCTTCTTCAGAAACGCTTTCATTGCCATTGTCAGTCTACATTTTATATCCTCTCTACTTCGACCATCATCAGTTATTTTGCTCCCCAAATAGCAACACTCCTTTACTACTTCAAGTGTCTCATTTCCTAATCTAATACCCTCAGCATCTCCCGACTTAACTCGACTAGATTTCATTATCCTCGTTTTGCTTTTGTAGATGTTCATGAATGAATCTATTCAGTTAATAAATAAAATTATTCTAGTGAACTCCTCATTGCTGAAGGTATACCAAGAAAAGTTTGAAAACATTTTAAACAATAACCCAGGCTTGGAACCTGTGTGCCAAATTGATAGTGTTATTAATGGGATGGGTGAACTTTTACCAGAAACAATAAGTGCCAACATAGCACCCGAAATCAAATGCCGCCCATTTACCTCAGTTGATGTAGAATGGTCCTTTTCTGCTTATAAAAATGCTTTGAGTGATTGAAGACACATTCTTACTGCTGAACATTTGTGATAACAGTGGTAGAAAAATGTAAAATAAATTGTAAAAGATGGTTTGGTCCAATAGTATTAATTAAAAGTTAATGCTGTTCAAAAAAATTCATTAATGTATGTTGTTTTTTTAATAAAATACCCCTCTGCGTTGGTCCTGTATATATCGATTGCTTCGCTGCAACTTACTCGCATCGCATCCACTTGTTGCCGACAACAATAGCAAAGAAGGAACAATTCTTGAAACATGGTATGCATCTCCATTTTGCAAATTTTTAGTAAACAATCCCAGACAGTCCCCCTTCCTGCCCCTACCAGAAAGTATTCAGAAATTGATATCAGCGCTCTAAATGTACTGTTTTTTTCGCATGCCTGGCGCTCTTTCTCGTAATTAATATGCACAGATTTTGTGATATAATGCACACAGTGACTATCATGTTTTTTTTACTATTTGATCTCGTGCATGTCGACACTTTTCATGATGCCTATAATCCGATTACCGATCACTTATTCCTTAATGGAATTGTTTAACGAGTTAGTTACTTTTCCTTCAACAGTTCCAGATACAGATAAAAAATATAAATGGTTCTAAAAACAAAGTTTGTGATGCATTAACATGGCTGCATTTAGGTACGTGCAAACTGGAAAGAACTAAGGAACCTGGGGTAACTTTTTCCATTAATTTCTTAAGTGCAAGCTGTACTAATGGTGAGATAAGTAGCCTACTGTTGCACATACGACAACGGATAACGAAGATGATTATTTTAAAAGTAAGTATCAGCAGTCTGAACAGATGTCGGAATTACCACTGGAACAACGTTTACAGGCAATTATAGATGGAATCTTATTTAGTGAGTGAATGTACTTAAGAATATTGGAAGCTATGCATACTACAGTGTTCAGGGGACGACTTAATCCTTAAGAGTATGGAAATTTTGGCATTAGTAAGTGTGTAACACATATGACCAAGTTTTGGTAATTTGATAAGGAAAGTACTGTATTTACCTGAATCTAAGTTGCACTCAAATCTAAGTCACGTGCAAAGAATGAGACTCAAAAGTCAAGACAAAAAAGTACTTGAAATTACGCTGCACCCTAAAAGTGAGACTCAAAACTCGGTAGAGAGAGTTGTAGACCGCACTTCAACATCAAGTTGGTTCACTCTAACGTGAGATACAAATTAACTGGAATTTAACATCACAATGCGGGCGGCAATTATCGTGGAGTAACATCACTTCATACAGTCTTCCTGGTCATTGTTCTTGGATTGCTTTTGTAAGACGTCTCAGTTGTTGCCGATAAACGTCAGCAGACATGGCCGCACCTCAGGGAAGTAATTTGTAGTACACCACACTGTCGCTCTTCTACCAGATGCATAACATTATATTTTGTGGATGCACACAAGGCTTGGTACGGGAAGCTGCTGCTTTGTTTGCATTCAGCCATTCCGCTCTTTTGTTATGTCAGCATAAAGGCACCGTTTCTCATCAACAATAACGATACAGGTTAGGAATGGTCGGCGTTGTTCACGAATCATTTGATGACGAGCAAAGAGATACACATATGGCCAGTTGCTGACTTTTGTAATTTTGGCTTAGAGCATGCGACAACTTCACATCCAATATTTGAACTTTCCCGTTTGCATGCAAATGTCGCACGTTGGTGGGATGATCACGGTTCATTACATTTGCCAGTTCTCGAGCACAGTGACATGGATAATTGTGAATTGATCTTCATCAAACCCCAAAAGTCTGCCAGAACTTGGAGAGTCACTAGTATCAAAAAGATCCTCCCTAAAACGAGATGATCACTTTCTTGCTGTACTCTGTCCAATGGCATTATCCCCACAAACGACGCAAATGTTTCTGTCTGCCTCCGCTGCTCTGTTGAACTCAAATAGAAGAACAGGTGGAAATGTTCCGATTTTCCAACTTGGGAGTCCATTTTATAGCGTCCATAGCTCCACTCACTATTTCCAAATGACAAAATGATAATACGTAAACTCAGATAGCAACAGTGAACTACCATAAAAATGATAATTGATAAATAAAAACATTGCAACCGAAAATCCAACATACTAAACAAAACCTCTACGAACCTGTACACAACAGAAGATATCAGGAAGAGTTGTTAGCAAAAATTTCGAAAAGTTATTGACCGATTTACGTCATATGTTCAACACGGTACTCTAATAGACATTCAGTGGGACATAGGCCCTATGACTTTTTAAACAACAATGTACAGTTTTTTCTATTAAACCAAGTGCGAGGAAACAGTGCTATGCTATGAAAATGTGCAATTTCGTTTCCTTCCTCGCAGTCAGTTTTAATTACCTCATCACAGCATTTAAACCATTAGACAAATTGCTTCGATATATACTTTTCTCATTATTAATAATTTAATACAAAAATTATATACATAACAATGTGCTGTTTTATTTTCTTCCTCACAGTTGGTTTTAACGCAAAAAACAGGAAAATTCTATTTGTGGCTCTTTGGCTTAAGATTAGAATACTAACATGAAATCTGAATTGTCCAAAACTTTGTACTACTATCCATTCGCAGTTTAAACCAATTCAAAATACAGTCACTGAAGCTAACATCCTCAAAGATCCAGGAGCTGTAGAAATCTGTCCCATACCCAGTATACCAATAATCCCAAGTGATTTACCCATTCATCTTAAGCGACTTACATTCCCAAGTTAGGCTTCATTTTGCAGTAATAATACAAGGCTACGGTAGGAGAGACAGGGAAAGAGCAGATGGATAGAGAGAGGGGGGCGAAATGGACATAGAGGGTGTGAAGGAGGAGATGGACAGAGAGGGGGAAGAGGATATGGAAAGAGAGGGCAGGAAGGAGGAGATGAGCAGAGAGCGGAAGGAAGAGATGATGGATAGAGAATGGAGGAGGAGGAAAAGGTGGACAGAGAGAGTGTGGGAGCTGCAGGTGGACGGGGGAGATTAAGGCATGTATCGAATTCCCATACATATTTAGTAAGTGTGAACTATTGCCACGTTTGCTAGCAATATACAAACAGGAAAGATTGTTAGTGAAATCTTGAACAGTTGTTGACTGATTTTCTTCAGATTTTAAGTTATACTCTAATAAGCATTTGGACTGACATAGGCCATACATCTTTTAAATATGTATACTACATAAATATATTTATAACATATGAAAGAGAATGTTGTTAGCCAAAATCTCGTAAAGTTATTGATCGATGTATTTGAAATTTTTAAACTATATTGTAATAAACGTTTGCATCGTCATACAAAAAATCTGCAAAAGCTCTAGATTGATTTACTTCATATATTTACATGATAATCTAACAAATAAACATTCAGAGGTTACATGTTTTTAAGACCAATGGTATATAAATATATACATAATATGTAAAGGGGAGACACTGCTAACAGAAATTTTAAAACCTTCTTGCCGATTTACTTCAAATTTATACACAATTCTGTAATAAATATGTAGATGGACATAGGTTATGTATTTTTTTAAACAGGAATTTACAGTTTTTCTGTTGAAACTACCATTGAGAAAAGATTGTTGTGCTGGGAAAATGTGCGGTTCATTTTCTTTTTCATAATCACAGCATTTAAACCGTTAGACAAAGTTTAAAATGTTTGCAGTTAGGAATTTACTGTGAACAATTACGTTCACTACTCCCAGTCTTTCTAAGATTTAATAAAACTGAGTTTATTCAGCTCAATGTAACACTTATCAGAGGTTAATAATTGTTGATTCTTGAATTAATGAATGTCTGAGTGAAGGCTTAGAACAAACCGTCATATTACGTATCCTGTAGACACCCAAAACTCGGAAAATTAATCAAAATTTGTTAAGTTCACAGTCAAAGCTCCACAACTGCAACATAGATAAATTGTGAGTGCGCGTCACACGAAAATATCCACGGTCAACTCTTTGAGTTAAGATTAATTTGGCTAACACGAAATATTCGAAGTCCACAAGCGACAATATTTCAGAGTATCTGCTAGGGATACTTGAAAATATTACAAGCCCATGATTCAACACTGAAAAATTTCCACATATTTAAAATGTGACCTAATGAAGTTTGCACCTATTGCCTCTGCCATCTCTCGAAACCGACTGTTCCACAGATCTGTACAAAATGCTCGACGAAAATAGCTGCTCCTAAACCCTCGCTTCGACGTGAGTCGAACGCACACGCTTCCAGCTACCACAACATATTTTTAAATGAAGACATGGCCATTTGACTGTACTGCTGTTTATTTAATTACGACCCAGGTTTCGACCTTTTATGCCATTTTCGTTGACTGAGTTTATGTCATTAATATATATTGCAGGGCATCAAGCTTGATTTGGTAATTAAATAAACCAGTACAGTCAAACGGCGGTGTGTTCATTTAAAACTTACGACTGTTGCTCAGTGAAATCAAAAGCAGTCTACCACAACATACTTCAGGACTATAAATTTCATGTTAAACAAGCATATATTAATATGTATGTAAATTTTCTCAGTTTTCAATTGTTGTTCTTGGCTTTTCTCTGGAAATTATTTTGTGACATCAGATACTGTGAACATTCCAATGAGGTCGTTGAGCGCTGGGCGCCAAAAATGTAGTGAACTCGAGAAATAAATGAAATCAGACACAAAGGGTACAAAATTAACGGGTTCATGTATGAATATAAAAGATTGCTTATTGATCAAAACATGAAAGAAATGTATTTATTTTCGTGCTGTTTACACAAAAACCAAAACAAAATTATAAATCTCAGGGCCGATTTGACTGGGCGTGGACATGACTCGGTTATTAAGAGGAAGGAGGAGACAACGAATCGCCTCACCATTCTTCGTTGGCGTTCGTTGTATACTGCTGTCGGCGGCAGGCGCTGCGTCGGAACGGCGCGTCGCCTCAGAGCGTGTGTCGGTTCCCCTCATCAGCAATCGCGGCGTTGCGGAGGGGCCCAAGGTACGATCTCCGCGTTGTCTGCCCTATGTCGGTTGCGTGGCCGAAGCTGTGCTGCCTCGGTGTCAGAAGACGGGTGCTCATGCTGTGTGGAAAAGCGCCCATGTCGTCCCGTCTTTCTCTCTTCTCCTCCCTCTTCAGCCCAACTCCTCTTCGAAATAGTCTTCCTTTCGGCGTTGTCATTGGCGGACGAAATTTCCAATGCAGCCCAATGACAGATCTCCGTTTCATCGCCACGCCTCTTCGTTCTGGGTGGAAATTTTCTATCTGGCGTGGGCTGGCGTGTGGCTCGTGAATCGGCATATTTCTCACGATTTCACACTTTCCTGCATTCCAAGGCTGTTGGGAGATAAGCTAAACAACACTTCTTTATAACCACTCTCTCTGCGTGAGGCCCGGACAGACTCATGTTTGGGCTCCGTCTCAAAATCTGCCGGCGTCCGTAGTTTATAAGGAATGTCCTCACTGTCGAGGAAAATATCATCTTAAGAATGCTGGCTTCTTTCACACGCCTCCCTGCGCCGATTCCCCCGCTTTTTGCACATTCCTCCCTATGCCCACGGGGTGCTGGAATTGTCAGCACATACCTGTTATAAGGCAGATAAAATGACTGCCACCGAGCCAGAAGAACTCCGATGCTTTTGCACTTACATTCTTGGTGTTCCGTCCTAATGTCTGCAGGTGTCCATCAGCTCTCAGCAAACTTCTCAATGTCGGACGGGCCCTGCGCATCGTGTCCCTCGTTGAGCGAGGCAAGGACATAGGCCCGGCTTCCCGCTGTGTGCTTGCTGAATGACTGCAGTGTCCCTCTTCTTGGGAGCTCGCCCCATGGAGTCTGGCCCCTTCCTCCTCCATGGCCGCTTGCGGCGACTTGCCTAAGTGGCTGCAGTCAAATGTATTACAATATAGAGTGGTTATAATTAACTTTTGCTACTTGAGAGGGCCCTAATGAAAAACGAGCGATTGCTTTACAATGAAACTTTGTGCAAACGTTAGTAAGAACGTGCAGAAGAGAAATAGTTACAAACCATTGAAAGACACATTTTAATTTCCACACTAGAGCGTAACATTGGTTAATTGCATACCATGTTTACATTCCAGGCTAGAAACGTTGTTTAATCTGACCATTTTAATTTCATTTTTCATAGTCACCTGATATTTTCTCAGTTAACAGTTGAACCCCCACTCACCAAACGATGTTTGGTGTATGACCAAAGCAAAAATCGCTATCCACGCAAAAAATGCAAGTGTATTTGCCAAAATCTTGCAAGAACACTGGCTAAATTTATATCTTTCTTATTTCACCCATCCCCTACACTTAATCAAATTAAACACATTCAGATGCTGTACAGTAGTACAGCTATTGCTTACTCTCTCTGTCATCTGTAGCTCATAATTTATCATTATACCGTTACACAAAATACATATAGTCAACCCATACAAAAATTCTTAAATGAAATATCCCCAGCAAAATACCCATCCGAAAATTTTTAAACTGCATATAATATATATACAACAAACTGACCCCCAAAAACGTATCCTAACATATACATGCCATCATGACCCCCAAAATCTTTAACTTAACCATAGGAAATTGTATGCTTCATATTTAACTACTACCACTAATTGTAAGCAGCTGCTGCTTGTATGTTCTTGCATTTTCTAATGCAGTCCTTCACTGCTACCAAAGCCATACCTCTAAATATATGTACATAATAATGTTCAAAATGATTTAAATCAACCTGTAACTAATCCCTAATATATTATGTACAATGGCGTACATCTCTGTTTAATTCTTCCCCATTCCTTCTTTTTTTGCCATGTCTCCAGGACTTGGTAGTCAGCTTACGTGTGGTCATCACTTCCACATGTATGCTGACTCCCACCCAAGCCCTTCCCAGTCAAAGCTCTCTTAAATTTAACTTTCTTCCTACTATCTCCAGCATTTATTTCATGTGCCTTTTCTTTATGGTATTTATTTGTTTCATGTTGTATATATTTGTCTCGTATTTACTCCGAAAGTCTATGTCCACAACCATATTTATGCTGGAGTTTGGTACCACAAGGAACACTTGATTGAACAATTCTCCATCACTGTTTACATCTAAAACAGCTTCTTCTGTACTGACTCATTGTAATTCCCAATAGCGTTTTTATTCTCACTCCTCTGACTAATAGTTCAGCTGTAGCTTCAAAGGCTTTCCCAGCAAAATAATTCTTGATAATTCCCTCAGGTTCGCTGCCGGCTTTTGAAATCAACACGATTATTTTGCCGATTCATTTGTCCACCATCTTCAGGAAAACGCTGCTGCTGCTGTGACCACTGAAAACTGATGATAAGGATGCAAATCGGCGTCTTATGTAGACCTCCATACTGCATATGGCACGTGTGCTGCCCGTCACAGTTGCTGCCTTCTAAGACTGGGCTGATGGTGCAGTCAGTAGTACAACAGCACCAATGATGTTCTGCAGTCAAAGACTACTTTCAAACACTCGGGCTGACAGCACTGAAGAACATTGTATTTTAATGCAGAATAGTACAGGGTTCCACGTCCTGCTAAGAGGAAAACCATAGTCTGTATTAATCAAATTGTATGCCAACTTAACTGCAGCGGCCCCTTTATGAATACTGTTCCAACAAACGGGAGTAATAATAACTATCCCAGTCTCGTCAAATTTCTCCCTGTGTCACTAGCTTAAGCAATGTTCTCCTATCGCCAATTTTTCAGGCTGCTTAGGCTTGAGTGACAGCGATGTTCCAACAACTGTCCTGAACTCTGCAAATCGAACGGTTGAAGTAAGCCGTCCCACATTGAGCCTGAATATATGCCAGGCTGCCTAAGTCCCAAATCATCTTCGACAGAGCCGAGTAGTGCCCTAAGCTTGGGAGGTGGATGGAACACACTCTTAATGTTAGAACTACACTCCTGGAAATGGAAAAAAGAACACATTGACACCGGTGTGTCAGACCCACCATACTTGCTCCGGACACTGTGAGAGGGCTGTACAAGCAATGATCACACGCACGGCACAGCGGACACACCAGGAACCGCGGTGTTGGCCGTCGAATGGCGCTAGCTGCGCAGCATTTGTGCACCGCCGCCGACAGTGTCAGCCAGTTTGCCGTGGCATACGGAGCTCCATCGCAGTCTTTAACACTGGTAGCATGCCGCGACAGCGTGGACGTGAACCGTATGTGCAGTTGACGGACTTTGAGCGAGGGCGTATAGTGGGCATGCGGGAGGCCGGGTGGACGTACCGCCGAATTGCTCAACACGTGGGGCGTGAGGTCTCCACAGTACATCGATGTTGTCGCCAGTGGTCGGCGGAAGGTGCACGTGCCCGTCGACCTGGGACCGGACCGCAGCGACGCACGGATGCACGCCAAGACCGTAGGATCCTACGCAGTGCCGTAGGGGACCGCACCGCCACTTCCCAGCAAATTAGGGACACTGTTGCTCCTGGGGTATCGGCGAGGACCATTCGCAACCGTCTCCATGAAGCTGGGCTACGGTCCCGCACACCGTTAGGCCGTCTTCCGCTCACGCCCCAACATCGTGCAGCCCGCCTCCAGTGGTGTCGCGACAGGCGTGAATGGAGGGACGAATGGAGACGTGTCGTCTTCAGCGATGAGAGTCGCTTCTGCCTTGGTGCCAATGATGGTCGTATGCGTGTTTGGCGCCGTGCAGGTGAGCGCCACAATCAGGACTGCATACGACCGAGGCACACAGGGCCAACACCCGGCATCATGGTGTGGGGAGCGATCTCCTACACTGGCCGTACACCACTGGTGATCGTTGAGGGGACACTGAATAGTGCACGGTACATCCAAACCATCATCGAACCCATCGTTCTACCATTCCTAGACCGGCAAGGGAACTTGCTGTTCCAACAGGACAATGCACGTCCGCATGTATCCCGTGCCACCCAACATGCTCTAGAAGGTGTAAGTCAACTACCCTGGCCAGCAAGATCTCCGGATCTGTCCCCCATTGAGCATGTTTGGGACTGGATGAAGCGTTGTCTCACGCGGTCTGCACGTCCAGCACGAACGCTGGTCCAAGTGAGGCGCCAGGTGGAAATGGTATGGCAAGCCGTTCCACAGGACTACATCCAGCATCTCTACGATCGTCTCCACGGGAGAATAGCAGCCTGCATTGCTGCGAAAGGTGGATATACACTGTACTAGTGCCGACATTGTGCATGCTCTGTTGCCTGTGTCTATGTGCCTGTGGTTCTGTCAGTGTGATCATGTGATGTATCTGACCCCAGGAATGTGTCAATAAAGTTTCCCCTTCCTGGGACAATGAATTCACGGTGTTCTTATTTCAATTTCCAGGAGTGTAATTAAAATTCTTCTAATATTAAACTATATGCCCCCAGCATAAGAACAAAGAGAGCAGATCAAGGATCCTCTTCATGTACTTCCAGGGTTGCTCCAAGCTCCGTAGCCCAACGAATCTCCTTCTCAGAGTATCTATTTTCCCTAAACACAGCCATCAACAAATAAGTTTTTGGGTTAAACTGTCCGCATTGGTAATGGCATATGCTCTGCGTACCAGAGTCCTAATAAGGATGCCACTGCGTTTCTGTGATGTATGGAAACTCTCAGCATGCAGATACCAACTGGCGTATGTTGGATTTCGATGAACATTATGTCCCAAAGTACCATCATGTATTTGTAAACCATTAAATCCAGGAATGGAGTTCTCCCATCACTTTCGTCCTCCATGGTAAACGTAATGTTGAGATGAAGACAGTTCAAGTGGTCCAAAAACCTGTCGAGACCATCATGTCTATGACGCTAGACAAAAAAGGTATCATCTATGTACCCTCCAAAAGTATGTTGATTGCAAAGCTGAAGTCCCCAATGCTCTATTCTTGAAATCCTCCGTGAATAAATTGGCGACTATGGTCGATAAAATTCATAGCCACTCCATCAGTCTGATCAAAATTGTTGGCGTTAAATGGAAAACACGTGGATGTCAGCACATGATGACAAAGCTTCGCCAATATTTCATTCAGCTTTACACTAATCAAATTCAAGCATTGTTCCAAGGGGATTCGAGTAAATAGAGATACCACATCAAAACTCACTAGTAATTCCGAACGACCGAACTCAAAGATTTCAACAACCGAATTAAATATACCAAACTGGAAATATGGTTTTGACATTTGCTAACAAATAGGTTAAAAACAGATGTTAAGTTCTTCACCAGGTCGTAAGTGGGTGCACCCAAATTACTAACATTTTGGTGTGAGGCAACCCTTTCCTTACGTGTTTGAGGCAGACCATTCAACCTAGATAGAATGGTAGCCTCAGGATGAGGTTTCATGTATAAATTTTCCGTCAATGTGCTCTTCTTCAGAAGCGAAAGTGTCTTGTGCTTAATCCTACCTGTAGGGTCACTAAACAGTTTTCTGTAAACTGGGTCGTTGAGTAGTGAATCCATTTCTAGGACCTAATCACTCATGTCATAACAGTCGTGACGTTCCCTTTGTTAGTTATTAAAACTACTACTTCATCATCATTCCTATGGGAACAAAAAGCTGCTCTCTCTACAGAAGGAAAAGCTTCTTGCGTTATTTCTTCCACCCGATCCTCATGGAGGCTGTATACTGTTTGAAGCAGGAACGTGTGGTATCTCCGCCTTCAGTCACTCGCGTGCAGTGAACCGGCTTTATCGCCGCGCCCACGCACTATGCTCAAGGGAGAGGCTTGGTGACAAAAAACGACTAAAACTGTTTCAGGACAGGACACATTTATTCTTCCTAGCGTTACAATAAATGACAAATACCATTCGTCGCTAATGTCCGTCCGTACAGGTCCGTTGCACTGGCGGCACGGCTCGATCACCGATCCCGGAGGGTATACACTCCAGTGACGAGCCGTGGCGCGACCGCGTGGACCGAGCGAGACAAAAGGCCGCGTCACTCAATGTTCTGCTCCTGGCGCGATTGGAGGCGCCGTAACGTCCGCGAAGGAGCGAAAGACACTTTAACAGTATGGCGCACACTGCGGAACGGCGACTGCGTTTACGACCGCGCGTACGCATTTACAGCGGAGTCACGTTGACTCGACGCATGTGGTCCGTGGCGGGAGAACTGAGAGACACGTGTCGCGTGGCGTCGGCTAGCTCGCATTGTCCGCCTGCTTTTGACCCCGTGCGGTCCGGTGTGCCACGCACCGTTGCCGAAATTCGGCGTAACGGTACAGCTGCCCCTACCTGTGTCGGCAGTGCCTTAGTTCAGCCCTTCGTGCGTTGGACGGTGCTGCCGCCACACAGATCCCCCCTCGGAGAGTGGAGCTCCGTAGCCGCGAAAACGCGGCGATCGTTCGGTGGTGCGCGTGTGTTTAAAGTTCGCGCGCTGCGTGATGGCAGTGCGGCCGCGTTGGTGGGGGTCGGTCCACCATCACCTCTTTAGGTGGTGGTGGTCGGTCGGCGTTGGAAGGGCGGCGGCCCGTGACGTCAGCGCGCCGGACCGGCGAGCGTGCGGTGGCGTGTCCTCGCGCTGTCGGCTAGTGACAGCGGCAACAGGCACTGGCTCCAACTGTCCGTACCAATGCGCGTGAAGGCGCGCGTTGCAGGTCATTGGTAGTGACGTCTCGAAGGCACTTGCGCGAGTGCGTTAACGTCGGAACTCGAACGCGGGTCTGGGAGCTGCAACGGACAAGCCGGGCGGTGTGGAGCGCGATGTCCGGAGCCCGACGGCGAAGCGAATGCGGTAAACTGGCGCGGATGCCGATCCGGCCTCAACGCCCGACGCGGCGGAGGCAAAGCGACGCGCACGCGGGTCCAGGAGCTGTGACGAATGCAGGAGACGGTGTCCGGGGCTCGACTGGAGTTACCGGCGGAAGGCACTTGCAGCTGGAGGCCGGTTCTCTACAGTGGACGGCCGCTCGTGAGCGCCGTATTCTGACAGCGTTCGGCGGCTGGGGCGCGTGATTGCTGGTTTGGGTGTCGTGGCGCGCTGGCGACGCAGCACGGCCGTTTGAATCGGACGTGGCGGCCGGCGCGCGTGACGTAGTCCGCTGGCAGCTGCGGTGGGGGCGACCGGTGCGCCTGTGATGGGCGCGGTCTGGGCGGCCGTGCCAGCTGCCTGGGCGTGGTGGTGGGAGGCGCACGTGGCGGCGCGATGACAGCAGGCTGTATCTGTGCGTCACCGGCGGCTACGGGTGCGGGTTCCGTCTGACCGCTGGCAGAGGGAGTGTCGTCCGTGATCAGATCTTCTGCCGGGTCGAAGAAATGCGTGGCTGATGGAGCGGGCAAGACGTAGGCTGGTTTGACGTGGTCGAATGACACTGTTGACGGCTTCCCGTTGCACTCGATGACCAGCGTTTTGTCTCCTCGGGCGATCACGCGGTGCGGTCCACTGTAGGGCGGTCGGAGAGGTGGCTGTACTGCGTCGGTATGCAACGTAACGCGCGTGCAGCGCTGCAGGTGGGCGTGGACGAATATCTTCCCGGTGCCATGCCGCATCGGTGCGTGCGCTCGGAGGCCGGCCATGTGACTGCGCAGATGTTCTGCCAGAGTGGGTGCCACGGCGTCACGTGGGAGTCTTACATCTTTTACAAAATCACCCGGGATTGTCAGAGATTGCCCGTAAACGAGGTCGGCAGGTGACGCGCCGATCTCCTCCTTTGGCGTTACTTGCAGGCCGAGCAGCACCAGTGGGTGCGCCTCTGGCCATGAGGTGTTGTGGCAGGTTAGAGTGGCTTTCAGAGTCCTGTGGAACCGTTCGACCATGCCGTTCAACGCCGGATGGTAGCTGGTTGTCCTGTGTAACCGGGTGCCACACAGTCTGGCAACGTGCGTAAACAACGCGCAGTCAAACTGGCGGCCGCGGTCAGTTGTCACGTGACTGGGACATCCGAAGCGTGCCACCCAGGTGTCAACGAATGCGGTGGCGATGGTCTCGGCTGTGATGTCCGCGACAGGCGTTGCTTCTGGCCAGCAAGTGAAGCGGTCCACCATAATTAGGAGGTACCGCTTGCCTTGTGAGAGAGGAAGCGGGCCGACGAGGTCCATGTGAACGTGCGCAAATCGGCGTGTCGCATCCGGGAAGGTGCCCACGGGTGTATGGGTGTGCCTCCCGATTTTGGCTCGCTGACATGCTGTGCAAGTGCGTGCCCATTCGCGACAGTCCTTCCGAAGCCCGGGCCAGACGAAACGTGCAGCCACGAGCGTCGCACTGGTGTTGGTGCCGGGGTGCGACAGTCCGTGGACACGGTCGAAGGCACTGCGCCAGAATTTCTCCGGGAGGAACGGTCGGTGCGTGCCAGTTGAGATGTCACACCAAATCTTCCGTGCGGAGCTGGGGACAGGCACCAGCTCTAGTTGCAGGCCGCTGGAAGTGTCGTGACGGAAGCCGTGCAGTTCATAATCACTCTCCTGTACTTGGGCCACATCCTCAAAGTTCACAGGGGGTTAAATAACGGCACACGCTCGGGACAAACAATCGGCGACGATATTGTCTATCCCCAAAAGGTGTCGGATGTCTGTCGTGAATTGCGACACATACTCTAACTGCTGGAGTTGGCGCGGTGAACACTTAGTGTGGTTGTTCTCGAACGCGTGGGTAATGGGTTTGTGGTCGGTGAAAATGTGGTAAGGATGGTCGGAAGTTTTTCACCGCCGCGTACACCGCAAGCAACTCTCGGTCATAAGCGCTCCAAGCACGTTGCGAATCGGAAAGCTTTTTAGAGAAAAAACCGAGAGGCTGCCAACTCCCGCCGACGCGCTGTTGTAACGCCGCGCCGATGGCGGCCTCGCTGGCGTCCACAACTACAGCTAAGTCCGCGTCATGTTCCAGGTGCGCGAGCAGCGTCGCTTCCACGAGATTCCTTTTTGAGTCCGTGAAGCTCTGCTCCATTGCGTCTGTCCAGTTCACGAGGGTCTTTCCTTTTGAGGTAGGGCCTTGTAACGCCCTAGTCAGTGGCTCTTGCACAGCTGCGGCGTTGGGCAGGTTGTTGTTGTTGTGGTCTTCAGTCCTGAGACTGGTTTGATGCAGCTCTCCATGCTACTCTATCCTGTGCAAGCTTCTTCATCTCCCAGTATCTACTGCAACCTACATCCTTCTGAATCTGCTTAGTGTATTCATCTCTTGGTCTCCCTCTACGATTTTTACCCTCCACACTGCCCTCCAATGCTAAATTTGTGATCCCTTGATGCCTCAAAACATGTCCTACCAACCGAGCCCTTCTTCTAGTCAAGTTGTGCCACAAACTTCTCTTCTCCCCAATCCTATTCAATACCTCCTCATTAGTTACGTGATCTACCCACCTTATCTTCAGCATTCTTCTGTAGCACCACATTTCGAAAGCTTCTATTCTCTTCTTGTCCAAACTAGTTATCGTCCATGTTTCACTTCCATACATGGCTACACTCCATACAAATACTTTCAGAAACGACTTCCTGACACTTAAATCTATACTCGATGTTAACAAATTCCTCTTCTTGAGAGACGCTTTCCTTGCCATTGCCAGTCTACATTTTATATCCTCTCTACTTCGACCATCATCGGTTATTTTACTCCCTAAATAGCAAAACTCCTTTACTACTTTAAGTGTCTCATTTCCTAATCTAATTCCCTCGGCATCACCCGACTTAATTTGACTACATTCCATTATCCTCGTTTTGCTTTTGTTGATGTTCATCTTATATCCTCCTTTCAAGACACTGTCCATTCCGTTCAACTGCTCTTCCAAGTCCTCTGCTGTGTCTGACAGAATTACAATGTCATCGGCGAACCTCAAAGTTTTTACTTCTTCTCCATGAATTTTAATACCTACTCCGAATTTTTCTTTTGTTTCCTTTACTGCTTGCTCAATATACAGATTGAATAACATCGGGGAGAGGCTACAACCCTGTCTTACTCCTTTCCCAACCACTGCTTCCCTTTCATGCCCCTCGACTCTTATAACTGCCATCTGGTTTCTGTACAAACTGTAAATAGCCTTTCGCTCCCTGTATTTTACCCCTGCCACCTTCAGAATTTGAAAGAGAGTATTCCAGTTAACATTGTCAAAAGCTTTCTCTAAGTCTACAAATGCTAGAAACGTAGGTTTGCCTTTTCTTAATCTTTCTTCTAAGATAAGCCGTAAGGTCAGTATTGCCTCACGTGTTCCAACATTTCTACGGAATCCAAACTGATCTTCCCCGAGGTCGGCTTCTACCAGTTTTTCCATTCGTCTGTAAAGAATTCGCGTTAGTATTTTGCAGCTGTGACTTATTAAACTGATAGTTCGGTAATTTTCACATCTGTCAACACCTGCTTTCTTTGGGATTGGAATTATTATATTCTTCTTGAAGTCTGAGGGTATTTCGCCTGTCTCATACATCGTGCTCACCAGATGGTAGAGTTTTGTCATGAGTGGCTCTCCCGAGGCCATCAGTAGTTCAAATGGAATGTTGTCTACTCCTGGGGCCTTGTTTCGACTCAGGTCTTTCAGTGCTCTGTCAAACTCTTCACGCAGTATCTTATCTCCCATTTCGTCTTCATCTACATCCTCTTCCATTTCCATAATATTGTCCTCAAGTACATCGCCCTTGTACAAACCCTCTATATACTCCTTCCACCTTTCTGCCTTCCCTTCTTTGCTTAGAACTGGGTTGCCATCTGAGTTCTTGATATTCATACAAGTGGTTCTCTTCTCTCCACAGGTCTCTTTAATTTTCCTGTAGGCAGTATCTATCTTACCCCTAGTGAGACAAGCCTCTACATCCTTACATTTGTCCTCTAGCCATCCCTGCTTAGCCATTTTGCACTTCCTGTCGATATCATTTTTGAGACGTTTGTATTCCTTTTTGCCTGCTTCATTTACTGCATTTTTATATTTTCTCCTTTCATCAATTAAATTCAATATTTCTTCTGTTACCCAAGGATTTCTATTAGCCCTGGTCTTTTTACCTACTTGATCCTCTGCTGCCTTCACTACTTCATCCCTCAGAGCTACCCATTCTTCTTCTACTGTATTTCTTTCCCCCATTCCTGTCAATTGTTCCCTTATGCTCTCCCTGAAACTCTCTACAACCTCTGGTTCTTTCAGTTTATCCAGGTCCCATCTCCTTAAATTCCCACCTTTTTGCAGTTTCTTCAGTTTGAATCTGCAGTTCATAACCAATAGATTGTGGTCAGAATCCACATCTGCCCCAGGAAATGTCTTACAATTTAACACCTGGTTCCTAAATCTCTGTCTTACCATTATATATCTATCTGATACCTTTTAGTATCTCCAGGATTCTTCCAGGTATACAGCCTTCTTTTATGATTCTTGGACCAAGTGTTGGCTATGATTAAGTTATGCTCTGTGCAAAATTCTACAAGGCGGCTTCCTCTTTCATTCCTTCCCCCCAATCCATATTCACCTACTATGTTTCCTTCTCTCCCTTTTCCTACTGACGAATTCCAGTCACCCATGACTATTAAATTTTCGTCTCCCTTCACTACCTGAATAATTTCTTTTATCTCGTCATACATTGCATCTATTTCTTCATCATCTGCAGAGGTAGTTGGCATATAAACTTGTACTACTGTAGTAGGCATGGGCTTTGTGTCTATCTTGGCCACAATAATGCGTTCACTATGCTGTTTGTAGTAGCTAACCCGCACTCCTATTTTTTTATTCATTATTAAACCTACTCCTGCATTACCCCTATTTGATTTTCTATTTATAACCCTGCAATCACCTGACCAAAAGTCTTGTTCCTCCTGCCACCGAACTTCACTAATTCCCACTATATCTAACTTTAACCTATCCATTTCCCTTTTTAAATTTTCTAACCTACCTGCCCGATTAAGGGATCTGACATTCCACGCTCCGATCCGTAGAACGCCAGTTTTCAGGTGTCGACTATAAAAGTTCAACATGCCGAGGTAATGTCGTAATTCTTTGTGCGTCTGCAGACGTAGCATGTTCAGCATTGCTTTCACTTTCTCCGGTAGCGGTGTCGATCCGGTGGGCGTAATTAAATGGCCGAGGAACTCGATTTCTGTCACACCGAACTCGCATTTAGCGGGGTTAATAACGATGTCGGCTTCACTCAGGCGCTGAAAAACGGTCGTTAAGTGGCGGCGGTGGAGCTCGGGTGACTTGGAATACACCAGGATGTCGTCAAGGTACGCGAAACAAAATGGCAAGCCTCGCAAGACGCCGTCCAGGAACCGCTGCCAAGTGTGGGCAGCATTCCGAAGACCGAAAGTCATAAACAGGCTTTCGAAAAGCCCAAAGGGCGTTACGATGGCTGTTTTTTCAATGTCTTTGGGCGCCACCGGAATTTGGGTGTACGCCTTTGCGCAGTCTATCTTGCTGAACACCACGCAACCCGCCAAGGCATAGCTGAAGTCTTGAAGGTGTGGGACTGGGTATCGGTCCTGCACTGATCGCGAATTAAAGGCGCGATAGTCCCAACACGGGCGCTACGAATTGTCTTTTTTGGGCGCTAAATGCAACGCCGATGACCTTGGGCTACTTGATGGTCGCACGATGCCTTGCCGCAGCATGGCCTCGAAGTCTGCTTTTGCTGCTGCAAGTCTGTCAGGCGCAAGTCGACGTGGGCGACACGATGTGGGGGGTCTGGGTGTAGTTATTATGTGGTGCACTGTCGAATGTTTGATGTCTCTCAGTGCACCGGCTGGGCGGGTGAGGTCAGGGAATTGTTCAAGGATGTCAGCGTACGGTCTGGGGCACTTCACAGGTTTAACACTGTAGTATGCAGCCTGCCGGCGCTGTCCCGCTATCTTTAAATTCGTTGTCACGTCGATGAGCTGGCCGTTTGCGATGTTGGCTAGCAGCCCGTAGTGGCCGAGAAAGTCTGCACACAGGATCGGCTCATTGACGTCGACCACAGTAAAAGTCCACGAGAACGTGCGACGTAGGCCTAGATCTATATTGCGGCTTTGTGTGCCGTAAGTTTTAATAGCGGAATTGTTCGCCGCTGTAAGGCAGAGTGCCTCGGCCCGCCTGCGGTCTCGTAACATAGAATGGGGGAATATCGAGAAGTCAGAACCCGTGTTGACGAGGTACCTCACACCTGCCCCCCGTTCAACAACAAACAGACACTTCGATATCACACTGCAGCCGGGTGTGCATAGGTCCAGTCACAGCTGGCGTTCGGGTGCGAGCAAGGAGCGCGGCACCTGGTTGCGTCGTTGCCAAAGCGGGTCTGGTACCAGCAGTAGCAGCTTTGTGCGTGCTCTGACATCTGCGGGGTACCGTTGGAGCGGCTGTTGCTGCGTTGCCGGCTGCGTGAGCTGCGCCGCCTGTCGCCCGGTCTGCTGCCACTGCGGCGCGTGCTGCCCTCTTGCTGCAAGCGCGCCAACCGGTCGACTTGCGTGGATAGAGCTGCCACCTGTGCGGTCAAGTTTTGCACTAGCTGGTGCAGGTCGGCATCCGATGCAGGTGCGGGAGTTGCTTGCCACCACGGAGGTGGGGGGACACTGCGGAACGGCGACTACGCTTACGACCGCGCGTACACATTTACGGCGGAGTCACGTTGACTCAATGCACATGGTCCGTGGCAGGAGAACTGAAAGACGCATGTCGCGTCGCGTCGACTAGCTTGCACTGTCTGCCTGCTTTTGTCCCCTTGCGGTCCGGTGTGCCACGCGCCGTTGCCGAAATTCGGCGTAACGGTACAACTGCCCCTACTTGTGTCAGCAGTGCCGTAGTTCAGCCCTTCGTGCGTTGGACGGTGCTGCCGCCACATGTTTGTGTTACAGAGCAGAATAATTCTGTAACAGGAAGTGTCCTTGAAGTGTGAGCAAAATTTAAACCTTTCTCCAATGACACCACTTTGGGCCTAACCAACTCTTTATTAGAAACATTAATCACAGTACATCGACGTTTACCCCTTTCTGATGTTGTTGGATGACAAAGAAGCAGTTCAAATTAGGAAGGATGTCTGGCAGCGGTGCTCCTGCATAACCAATCCGACAGTGTCCATGTGGAACCATCAACCACAAATCTCTTGAAAATTGCAATGAGAGGTGCAAATGTAAGTAAAATAAGCCTTTGGAAATAATGTCCATCCATCTACATATAAAACGAATGCGTTCCCTAACCAGTGCTTCACTGGCACGCTCCTTAATCCTATTAGCCCTTTTTCTATTAATAAAATGAGAAAATCTGGTAATAGGACGAACTATAACTTTGTCATGCCATCTTAACAAGAAGGCGAGTGTACTCAACAGCTTTCATTTCTTCCTCTGAAGTTTATCCAGCTTCGGTATAAATTTGATCATCTTGATGAGGCTTTGTATGCTTTCCCAGCGTAATAATTCTTGTTAGTCTCCTCGGGTTTGCTGCCAGATCCTAAAATCAATAGCCACTTTTACTTTTCAAAACGATCACATTATACAGGTAATTTTATTTTGGTGCAGCCATTCCACCTAGGCTCTATGGTTGGCGAAAAATATATGAGGATGGGGTCCTCTTATGCCCTGTTGTTAGAAATTTGGATGCACCCATTTACAACCTGGTGAAGTATTTAACATCTATTCTTAATCCATGTGTTGGCAAGTGTGAACATCACACCTCCAATTAGGTAGATTTTATTTGACACTTGAAATCTTTGAGGCTGGCTTACTTGGTTTTACTAGTGAGTATTAGTAGTAGAGAACCGGAGTAACCACCCCACTCTGCATTTTTACCAAATTTAGTCAAGATAGTGGCCCTCCCCCATCACTCTCTCTCACCCCTTAACCTATTTTTCTGTTAATTGATTTATGGCCCCCTGGGATTCATTTACCATGTCCTGGGGTTAATCCATCCTACTGAGAAACCCTCCTCCCCCTCCACCTCCCCCTCCACCTCCCCCTCCACTCAGGGAACTCAACAACCCATCTTTCCTCCCTCTCCTTGGTACAAGCACACTTTTGATATCAAATTAATTGACTAATTAATCAAATTGGTAAATTAAGTAATCCTTATCTGGGGAATTCCTAGTCACCTCCCCTCCCCTACCTGGAAATTGGCAGGAAAAAGATTCAATCTCTGCTGGAGAGGAAGAATCTCACGTTACTAAATTCAAATCAATCTCAGTTACATAGCAGAGGTTATACCGTTTCTTTATAAATTCAGTTCGCAGGGGCTGGATCTCTCTTTTATCAGTGAGAAAATCTCATCGTTCTCTGTGGTTTATTTAATTTTGGAAGAAGCAGGTCTTTTAAAATACAATGAACACAAGTCATTACATTGAAGAGCAAAAGAACTTGCTACACTTGCCTAATATCATGTAATACCCTTGTGAGCACACATAACTGCCACAACACAAAGTGGAATGGACTCGTCTAATGTCCGAAGTAGTGCTAGAGGGAACTGACATCATGAATCCTGCAGGGCTGTCCATAAATTCGTAAGACTACGAGTGGTGGAGATCTCTTCTGAACAGCACATTGCAAGGCATCCAAAATATGCTCAATAATGTTCTTGTCTGGTGATTTTGGTGGCCACCAGAAGTGTTTAAACACCGAACATTGTTACTGGAACCACTCTGCAGAAATTCCGGACATGTAGAATGTCGTATTGTCCTGCCGGAATTGCCCCAGTCCCTCGGAACGCACAATCAAGATGAATGGCTGGAGGTGATCAGACAGTATGCTTAAATACATATCACCAGGAGACCCACATCACTCAAACTCTACATGCCCCACACCATTACAGAGCCTGCACCAGCTCGAACAGCCCCCTGCTGACATGCAGGGTCCATAGATTCATGAGGTTGTCTCCATACCCATACACATCCATCCCCTCGATACAATTTGAAACGAGACCCGTCCAACCAGGCAATGTGTTTCCAGTCATCAACAGTCCAATGTTGGTATTGACAGGCCCAGGCAGTTTTGTGTCCTGCAGTCATCAAGGATGCACAAGTTGGCCTTCAGTTCCAAAAGCCCTTATCGATGATGTTTCGTTGAATGGTTCATGTGCTGACACCTGTTGATGGACCAGCACTGAATTCTGCAGCAATCTGTGGAAGAATTGCATTTCTGTCATGTTGAATGATTCTCTTCAATCATCATTGGTCCCGTTCTTGCAAGATCTTTTCCTGGTCGCAGCGAAGTCAGAGATTTGATGTTACCTGATTCCTGATATTCACGGTGCACTAGTGAAATGGTCATGTGGGAATATCCTCAGTTCATTACTACCTCAGAGATGCTGTATCCCACCACATGTGCACCAACTAAAATACCACGTTCAAACTTATTTAAATCTTGATAACCTACCATTGTAGCAGCATTATCTGACCTAACAACTGCGCCATACACTTGCTATCTCATACAGGTGTTGCTGACCACAGCGCCGTATTTATTACATATCTGTGTATTTGAACTTGCATGCCTATACCAGTTTCTCTGGTCCAAGATTGTTGCAGGAATGGGAATTACCTGGTAAGTACATGTTTAATTTCATAGCATGAGATCGGAATTTGTAGTGTATACTTTCGTAAAAAATATATAATATTCTGCTAAAAGACAAAAAAATGTCATTGTATACATAAGATATGTTGCACATTCTTTGTAGATGATTTCTAGGAGCAAGAGCAGGGAGGGATGGAGGTTGTGATATCTGCGTCACTGTTATCATGTAAGTACATATTTGCTAACCAAATTTTTTCTTAGTTTTGTGTGTTTACAATTTTTTATTAAATCAGTATGTTGCTGCTGTAGGTGATTTTGGAGACCTCAATCGATTGATCCATGGTGGTTCAGGTGAGGAGATGCCTGAGTGAGTGGAGGAGATGGAGAGGGAGCCGTGTTGCCATGAGGAGATGCCAATGACACCTGGGATATGTCACGGAGCCAGAGCAATGTAGATAATACGTGCTTACTCTGCTTACAAATAACCAGTATTCCTTTCTTCCTTGTACCAGCAGGCGATGTCTGGAATGACGTAATTATTTTTCATTATTTTTCCTCAACAGCACCACCATCTACGCAGAATGCAGTAGCGCAAATACTGGGGACAGTGAAGAAACCGCCAACAAGACGCGGTCTGTGCGACATGTTTGGCTGTGTGCGATTGATCTTGTCACTACGTGGGAAGCCACTGCAACTGCTGCCAACCCTGTCCCCACACCAGCTCTGCTCTGGCCTCCATGATCAACCCTCCCTCCAACAACTGGCTCAGGGTTGTGGAAACAGCAATCATCTGTACAGCCATGGTCAGACTGCTCATACTGGGCAATCTCGTCCTTACCCATGTTCTTGCCCAAACCAAAGGGTACGTTCACCTCTCTACTTCTTCATGCATCCAGCAGACCGGCATCGTCAACTAGTTGTAGTTGTAGTTATAGTAATAATAGTAATAATCCTGTGGCTAATGGCAGTTCTCTCTCCCATTGTTTTAGTGAAAGACATCAGGTCAGTAACAGCATACCGCAATTACAATACCCAGTGATTGCGCGCGCCTTTGAGCCTTTGAGGAGTGAGTCTCATTCACTAGGATCGAGAATCCAGCAGGAGGATACCGTGACCCTGTGGGGTTTCTGAAAGTGTGCCTTCCTGTTCTGGAAAGAGAGCTCCTCAAGGTTGTTAATAATCTGTGGTATCCCACCATGAAATGCAGCACTGTGCTGTGTATTTAACTGTTGCAGCCCCCCCCAAACAGGCCATCTTTGGGGGGAAATTAGCATGATAATGCGGAGCACATCAATCGCCAATTGGTTTTGTGAGTCCACCTGGAATGCTATATTGGACCAGTTTTCCGAGGTGGAAAGCACTCAGCTGAATACTACACCTTGACATCCACATGCACGCCTATGATCCAGTAAATGGAGGGTCCAGCTATATCAAGCCTCCCAAAGATACAGCTGATAAGAAGGCAGGCATTAATGTTAAGAATAAATCCGACCATGATTGTTTTGCGTGGTCAATCCTTGCTTGCAAAAGAAATATTAAACAGAATCCACAGCGCATGTCTCGATACACAGATACCTTGACATTCATAAGTGTTGTAACTTTGATGGCATCGAGTTCCCCATCAAGTTCCAAGACATTTCTAAATCTGAAATGCAAGATACCAGAATATGGGTTCATGTTAACAGCCTGGAAAAACGCAAGTCTGGTGAGCATAACGAGCATATAGACGTTGGATGTCTCCATTTCTCAAAATTTGCAGATGAGTGTAAGCTGCATGTAAACATGTTGCTATTCTCGGATGAGAAAAATAAATACAAGGCAATTATCATTACTGCTTGATCAGGGGCATGTCCCAACTCCATTCCTCCCAATTGTCAAGTAAATGTGTAAAACATATTTGCTTTAAGGTGTCTGAATGCCTTTTCGACATGTGAATTTCTAGCAAAGCATCTTGAAGACTGTGCTTCTAAGGACCCAGTACGTGTTATTATGTCAACTGAGGAAAACAGATTCATGAAGTATAAGAATGCTCACTATCAGGAGCGACGCCCATTAGTGTTGTGTGGCGATTTTAAAAGCCTCCTCACTCTAGCGACCCACTGTGAAGGTGACCATACAGCCTCACACACTTCTTTCACACAAAAACACATACCATATATAGTTGTATTCCAAATTGTATTATCCTGTGATTAAAGTCTAAAACACTACAAATCTTATGTCAGAGATAATCCTGCTGCGTGGCTTCTTGGTGACCTTGAAAATTTTTCAAGGGAAGTTAATAAGCTTTACAGTAACAATGTTCCCATGACCAAATCAAAGGAGAATGAACATTTGTACAATAACGCGGTTATCTGCCATATCTGTGGGTTGCCATTAGACAGAAAAGCGGAAACTCCTCATAGGGATCACTGTCATCTTATGGGGAGGTTCCGTGGTGCAGCTCACAATACATTCAGCTTAAAGTACCAGTTACCAAGGCACATATCCGTCTTCTTTCATAATTTAAGAAGGTATATAACGCTCACTTTCTTGTTGTGCAATCAGCTGATCTTGGCTGGAAGAAAAATCAGGTCAGTGTCCTGAGAGTGTTGAGAAATAATTTCATTCTCTAAATGAATGATGCCATGAATTACACTCCCCTTCCTTGACTCGCTCCGTTTTATGCAGACACCACTCCAGAAACTTGTTGAAACTCAACTTAGGGAGGAGATGCATATCACTCAAGCTCCATTTGCTGACAATGTAAAATTTTCAACTCGTGTGGTAAAACTCACAAAACCAGGCATTCTCAAGCAACCCTACAGTTGAAGCCATAACAGTTGTAGAGTATGAGCATGCTGTGAATGTTTTATGCAGACACCACTCCAGAAACTTGTTGAAACTCAACTTAGGGAGGAGATGCATATCACTCAAGCACCATTTGCTGACAATGTAAAATTTTCAACTCGTGTGGTAAAACTCACAAAACCAGGCATTCTCAAGCAACCCTACAGTTGAAGCCATAACAGTTGTAGAGTATGAGCATGCTGTGAATGTCTCACGGGAATTCAAAATTTCCATTTTAGGAGAGTACGCACAGCTTCACATGGACACAGAGGTGCACTTGCTCGTGAACATTTTGAGAAATTTTGGATTCTATGCATGACCACACATTCTCTGGATCGCACCTTATATTAGGCAGCACCTGGGCTGTCCTGGGACTCTATGCTCAAGAAAACGAAGCACATCATCGAACCATTGACTGATGTGACACGCTTGCTTTCTGTGATCGAAGGATCCGTGGGTGACTTTGCCATTGTGTCCGTAGGTAGGCCAAGGTAAATAATCCATGTATGGGTGAGAGGTTCAATGCATCCCCTCATTCGAGTTACATCATGTACTTGGCTGCAATAACTTATACACACAAACCATCAACAGCCACTGCCGATTGGGGAGTCTTGATGGGTGCCCAAATCCAAATGCAAGGAATTAGGTGGAAAAATTGAGGATATGACAGCTGATTCTGTTGTGGAGGCAGAACTCACATACCTTATTATTTTGCATGATGTGCATGCTGATTTGCTGCTGTGTCCAGAGCAACTAGTTCCGCAAGGAGGCTCCACCCCAAAATTGATGAAAATGCTGGAGGATTAGTGGATATACACAATTCGTTATTGTAATCTCCAACAATGTCTCAGCTTGGGGATGGAGCTGGTTAGGATCACGCATGCTGTCTCCTTCAAGCAATGCCCCTGAATGAAGGAGCATATTCATCTGAATATGACAATGAGGGCTTCTGTGACATGTAACTTTGAGAAATATTTTTTTAAATTAATGGATGATTCAATTTTCGGTAAAACAATGGAGAATTTGAAGGAATTGCATGAAATTTTGATTAGAACCGAAAGGGATAGGCATCGGGGCGTAAGAAAATGCATCGCCAGACCGAATTTTAAGTGGTTAACAATATTCAGTGAGAACTTTGTTGCTGTTGAGGTGGTGATGGCTGCAGTAGTGTTCATGAAACCTGTCTATGTGGGGATATGCGTACTAGATCTATTCAAACTCCACATGTACCACTTTCATTACGAGTCTCATTTTGCTGATCGAAATTACTTTATATGGATACAGATAGTTTCATCTATTGGGAGAAGAACTGCAATCCATATGAAGTAATAAGGTAACACTGCAATGAATTCGACACATCCTCATACATGACCAATAACTGTTATGATATTGTTCTGCAGAACAATAAGGTTGTTGGCCTAAAGAAAGACGAGGTGAATGGATTGCCGATTGTGGAGTTTGTAGGTCTGCAAGCAAAAACGTGTGTGTATCACTCACTGGAAGGTGTCACATAGAGCTCGCCAAAGGATGTGCATTGTGTGACATTGAGAGTCCTCTCTATCAAAGACCATTTGCAGTGTCTGTACAGTGGTGTTCATGGTGCTCCACCCCAGCCGCAACACATGGTGCAGTAATATAGTACTCGATCAAGAGGACACAAGGTGTACAATGTGCTGCGACCTGAGGTTGGCCTGTAGTCTCATGACGAAAAAAGGGCCATTTGTGATGATGGGATTGTAACTCTCCCATACTTATACCATGCATTTGTTGAGAGAGAGGGGGTGGGAGACTCTGATGATTGAATGAGAGGGAGAGAATGAGACTGGGTGTAAATGCTGCCGACTAATATGACCCTTTCATCATAGTGGAAGTAATAGTGGAAGTAACATTTGTGTGTATGTGTGTATGTGTGTGTGTGTGTGTGTGTGTGTGTGTGTGTGTGTATGTCCCGTGTACACTTGTAAAAAGAATAGTTTTTAAGTTTCTCCTGCCATCCATTAGTTGTAAGCATACTTAGTCCACAGCCCATGAAAATTTTTGTTGTTCATCCAACTGCTATTATTGGGACTGTTGTAGTGTAAGAATAAAAGTATCTCTGCATTAGTTTTTTGCGAAAATTGTAAATATTTCAACCAGTGAATGTTTTGTTTATTATTGTTAAAAAAAGTATTATGTGAAAAAGATTAAAACTGTAATCTCAAGAACTGAGTTGTAATCTCAAGAACCAAATTAAATCTGTGTGAATTGAAGAAATGAAAAAATTCATTACCATATGTCTGTTTGTTGTTACTTAAAAAAAAAGAAACAATCCCAATTTTATATATAAAGGATGTACAGGACACAAATGACATTAGTTTTGAACAGGAAGGTGAGTTTAATATAGAAGATAACAAAATATATAGAATGGTTGCATGGGATTATGCCTATGAAGCTGCATGAATTGGCTTATGAGAGGAGAAGGCATGTGACTTTGTCCATTTCCAAAGTCATATAGCAAACATGTCTAAAATTATATCACCAGTATTTGGGTAAAACGGTATACTGCCAAGTGAGAACAGAGTGTAGAGAAATCATACACATGTTGCAAGATAAAAAAAAGCGTTTATTTTTCATCCAACTTAAAAGTAATTTTTTATTTTCATAAGCAGATGCAACACTATTTTCAATACTCTTCTTCTTTGTCTTGAGTCAATGGAGAGCATTACACCTGTAGAATTCCAGTTCTTGAATAACAACAAATTTGAAGATTCAACATATCCAGGAGATCTTTTCCTTCCCCTTCACATAGATAATGGTATCTCTGTGGTTGAATAATCGAAGCGACATCACCATGTCTTTATAGGGTATGTCACGATTATCCCAATGAATTCCATTGTAGAAATGTGTTAACCACTTTGCACCCCTCCATGTTTTAGCGCACTTCACACTCTTGAAAGACCTCAGTGATTCACTGTTTGCTGAAAATGTCTCTATTATTCTGGCATCTTCTGTGCATGCTGTGAATGCAACATATTTAAATATGAACTGTCTAAGCTCATCACCATAGAAAGCCTGAGCGTCTGCAGTAATATTCACACCTTGAGATGCCATTGTGAAATGGTCTGGATATAATGCAGCACCGGTTCATTTTGAATTGTAGTTTATTAGTCTCATAATGTACATAATCTAAATCATTTGAATCAGGCACAGGAGACACATCAAAATTTTGGTAAAGTTTTACCATATACATACAACACCTGATTTTAATAAATGGTACCATAACAATAATACAATATAAAAATACACATACAATAAAAAACGAACAATTAATTACAACAACTGATTTTAACAAATGGTTTCATAATAATAATACAATTTTGTTACACATACAATAAAAGACTAACAAGTAATTACCCCTTGCTCAAATTATCATGTCATCCTCTATGAATTCTTCTACTGAATAGTAGCATTTATCCCATAGAATCTGCTATAGCCTTATTTTTAGACTCTCTGGCTTCATATTAAATATATTTTTGCCCACTAGCTTGTTATACAGGGTGATTCAAAAAGAATACCACAACTTTAGGAATTTAAAACTCTGCAACGACAAAAGGCAGAGCTAAGCACTATCTGTCGGCGAATTAAGGGAACTACAAAGTTTCATTTAGTTGTACATTTGTTCGCTTGAGGCGCTGTTGACTAGGCGTCAGTGTCAGTTGATGCTAAGATGGCGACCACTCAACAGAAAGCTTTTTGTGTTATTGAGTACGGCAGAACTGAATCGACGACAGTTGTTCAGCGTGCATTTCGAACGAAGTATGGTGTTAAACCTCCTGATAGGTGGTGTATTAAACGTTGGTATAAACAGTTTACAGAGAATGGGTGTTTGTGCAAAGGGAAAAGTTCTGGACGGCCGAGAACGAGTGATGAAAATGTAGCACACATCCAGCAAGCATTTGTTCGCAGCCCAGGAAAATCGACTCGCAGAGCTAGCAGAGAGCTGCAAATTCCACAATCAACTGTATGGAGAGTTCTACGAAAAAGGTTAGTTATGAAACCTGAACGTCAACTACCCGAGGCGATGGATCGGCCGCCAGGCAGTCCGTGACAGAGCACTTCATCACTGGCCTCCAAGAAGCCCTGATCTTACCCCTGCGATTTTTTCTTATGGGGGTATGTTAAGGATATGGTGTTTTGGCCACCTCTCCCAGCCACCATTGATGATTTGAAACGAGAAATAACAGCGGCTATCCAAACTGTTACGCCTGATATGCTACAGAGAGTGTGGAACGAGTTGGAGTATCGGGTTGATATTGCTCGAGTGTCTGGAGGGGGCCATATTGAACATCTCTGAACTTGTTTTTGAGTGAAAAAAAACCTTTTTAAATACTCTTTGTAATGATGTATAACAGAAGGTTATATTATGTTTCTTTCATTAAATACACATTTTTAAAGTTGTGGTATTCTTTTTGAATCACCCTGTATATTGTCATCCCCATATACTGTGGAGTTTGTGCATATAATTTCAAATGGTGTGTGGGTAACATAAAATTATTTTTATTTCTTGTGTTGTATGTGTGGTTAAAATGATTTTCCTCAAATAATTTTTGTCTGCTGTGTACAAAGATTATAATTTCATAAATGTATATGGAGGGAACTGTTAGGATTCGCAGGTTCCGAAATAATGGGCGACAAAATTCTGTTTGTTGTGCACTACACATATATCATATAGTTTTCTTTTGCAGTTTCAGTATTTGAGATACACTACTTGAATTTCCCCAGAAAATGATACCATACCTAATGACAGATTCAAAATAACTATGATATGCTATTTTTCGTGTACTCATGTCAGTAGAGTTTGCTAGTATTTGCATTGCAAATGCAAAGCTGCTTAGTTTATTTGATAGGAACTCAATATGTGTACTCCAGTTTAAGTTGTTGTCCACATTTAGTCCTAGGAATTTGACTGTGTTAACTTCTTCAATAGGATGATGTATCCACACATTTCAAATGTTTGGTTTTGAAATGTACCATATTGGTTTTTGCACTGTTCAGTTTCAAGCCATTTAACTGGAACCGGTTTTCTAGAGTACCCATTGTGCTCACAACGGAGCTCTGAATTTTTTCTGCATCATCTTCAATTAAAACAGAAGTGTCATCCGCAAACAGAACTGACGGGGAATTTATATTTATGGGCAAGTCATTTACATACAATATGAACAGGATTGGCTCCAAAATGGAACCTTGAGGCACACCTTGTGATACTGTACTCCATTTAGAATAATAATTCACTGCATTTGATGTGACACTTACTCTTTGCTTTCTGTTGTGCAAGTATGATGTGAGCCATTTCAGAGCTTTGTACTTAATCCCATATTTGTTTAATTTGTAGATAAGCAAGTCATAGTTCACTGAGTCAAATGCTTTTGATAGATCGCAGAAGATACCTGCGACTTTACTCCTCTGATCCAATGATTTGCATATCTTCTCAATAAAGTTATTTACTGGATCTAGTGTGTTTTTTCCTTGTTGGAATCCAAGTTAGTTACTTACAATAATATCATTTTTTACGATAAAATTTTTGATCTGATTTGTAGCTATCTTCTCTAACACTTTTGACAGGATTGGGAGAGGGCGATGGTTTCCCATATCTTCCCTCGACCCTTTCTTGAACAGAGGTATCACTTCGGCATATTTTAACACATCAGGAAAGCACCCCTGTTCAAAAGATTGGTTGATTATTTTAGCTAGCAGGGGTGCTGTTATGTCATATACTGCTTTAATCACTTTACTTGCTGTCCCATCCCACCCAGCAGAATTTTTTATTTTTTAATGACAATATAACATTTTTCACATCCTTTATTGTGACTTTTTTAAAATCTGTGAGATACTCAGCTTCTTGGTCAAGTGCAAAGGGATTTACTTTACTCTGATATCCTGCTAATCAACTTCTGACTTTCCTACATTTATGAAGAATTCATTTAAACACTCTGATATTTGATCTGGGTTTACAACAACATTATCATCTACTTTAATCTGACTGTCCATTTATTCTAGTGGGTTGCTGCATGAAGTTTGCTTTGAAGCCAAAGTTTTTTATTAAGTCATTGAATTTGGACACATCATTGCTGTCAGCTATGATATTAATATTGAAATCAGCAGCTATTATAATATTTTTCCTTTTCTCTTTATTAAGATTTTCAATAAGGCACTTAAATTTGAACAGGAAAGCTTCAGTTGTAATTGTGTCTGGTACTCTGTAAATAGAAACTACTAAGACATTTAGGTCCCTTAACTCGATACAACAGCTTTCAAATATACATTCATCATTCAAATCGTTCCTTACTTCATATTTAATGTAAGAATGAGTAAGTATTCAAGAACCTCCATGTGATTTCTGTAGTCTACAAGAACTGTTAGCTAAATCGAAATGTTCGATTTTATTAAGAATTTTAATATTACCACATGTAAGCCAATGTTCATTGAGACAGATAACTTTAATATTTTTAAATTCTGAGAGAATAATTTGTAAGTCGTCAAGTTGATGATTTTTGTTTGAAAAGTCGGCACTGAGACCGTTTATATTTAAGTGCATTATACATGGACACACTTTTTTATTTATGGCTTCAGGCATAGGCCTATTCTTTCTTGGGTACTCTTTCGGTCTCGCCGTTTTTGTCAGCAAACACTGTTTCCCATCCCCATCATTACTTACAAGTTTCCCTTATTATTCAGAATTTTACATGTATCAGCGAACATTTTACTGAGAATTCTGGATCCTAGCCTATTTAAATGAAGACCGTCTTTACTCAAGCATTTATTGTTTAAGAACTTGTTCGGATTTATAAACACAGCTCCTAGATTGTTACAGATTTCGTTTGCATCACGATTTATTCTGTCTATGTATTGATCACTGACGGATCGTCTGTATACAATACCACTCACTACAATTCTAGATGTTTTGTAGAGATTACTGGCTGGTCGAATTAAGTTTTTTGTTTCACTTACAATTTTCTCTTCAGTGTTGCTTCTAAGAGAATTTGTACCTACGTGAATGAAGACTCCTTTATAATTCTTCCGAGAAGCCTCTGCTGGACCATTCTGCGACCTATGTATGTATGTTGCTGAAGTGTTTGTTCAACTGGTGAGTCTTGATTCCTGGACGAACGTCTACTTTGCATTTTGGAACTACCACATTTTTGAGCAGAGAATCGCCAATAACAAGGAAGTCATTTGTTTCGTTTTGTTTTTCGTTACTTCGAATTCTTTTTACTGTATGTTACACTAGTCCACTTATATTTGTTTTCGGTTTTTGAGACTTTCGCGTGGCTTTCTTCCGTAGGTGCAGCAGAATCGTCGTTTAAGCGAACAGATGTACCATTCCGCCTGTTTTCGATATTTTCATCCAGCACCTTAACTGTTTTGCAAAAACATTTTTTCCCGCGCGTCAGATCACTATTTTCTTGCTTCTGCACTGATAATTCTGCTTTTTTAAAGTGTCAGTGTCGCTACGCAGCACTTAAATAATTTCTTCCTGTGAGCTAACTGTGGAAGCTAGTTTCGTGTTTTCGTCATGCAAACAGTCTAGGCATGACCAGTGAATATCGTCGCTAATAAATTTCAAGCAAAGTTTTGCGCACCTTTCATGCAGCCAAAAGTTGCACTTCACACACAGAATTCCTTTAACAATCCGTTTCTGACACTTTTTACACGATGCACCATTTAACTTTTGCCTATTTACGAGCGTTGTGTCACTGCACTTTTCAGTAGGCGCCATCTTATACAGCTCATTGAATAACGCCAGTCATACAGAGTGCTGCAGTGTGTTCTGGGAAATTTGCCAAAAATTCAAATTCAGTTTGTACATCTATAGATTCAGGTTTAATTATGCCATTCTGTTTTGAACAGTCTATTATAATTATTGGTGCCAGCTCCTTGAATTTCCATGGAGTGATTAGGCATCCTTTCTCTTCATAGTATTAAGCACGGAACCTCGCATACATGTCATATACTAGACTGTATACATTTTCATTCCACTGCAGGCATAAATTATTATATGTATAGAATTCAGAGTTCAGGTAGACTCTGACTTGTTTAACACGTTATTGTCAAATTTGGTGGAATCATTTGCTATATCCCCTCTTCTATGGGTCTGAAATGCCAGTATGATGAACATGGGCATCTCCAGTTGAGTGGATGTTTTAATAGACCATGTTTGTCTGCTTGAAGTCAGGAGTACTGAGTACTTGAAAACCTCCCATGAACGGAAAGGTAACGATAGAAATACACCAGCATTCAGACCTTATGAAAGCTTCAAACGCTGCTTATCCAATACAGTGATGTGTGGCACTTTCCATACTATTTTAGTTACCCGTTGCACTCCAGACCAGAATAAGTTCCTGTTTAGCATTCAGAACAATTCACCGCGTGTCCTCAAAGTATCCCCTAAGCAATTTTAGAGATAAACATGCAGTAAATCTCTTGTACTCTTCTGCTGTTCTATCTACTAGCTCATCTATGAACCCTTCAGCATTTTCTAAACAGTTCAGATCTGAGAGTTGATGTTATGCCTACGTTGCATGTATGGTCAATCTCAACCCCGTTCACCTCATATTGTATCTCATGAAACAGGAATGCTAAAGCATTATGTGCATGATTTGATACCACTTTAGCAGTACCATCCCTTTTCGTAGATGGTACATCAAAATATATGAAATTCTTACATAGGAGGGTTAAAGCACCTTAGTGTTGAATGACAATCCCAATTTCATCATTCTTGTTAAATGTGATTGATGATAAGGATTATGCAAGAAGTATTCCTGGCATATAATACACTCATCATATTCCACTGAACTAGTTATATCAAAGAACGTCGCTGCGCTGCTTCACACCTACTGATTTAAGAAACTCTTGGTTTGCACGTTATCACCTTGCTGTTCTTTTGTTAAGCACTGTGCTGTGCATTGTGCGCTTTAGTTTTATACCTTCGCCAATCCTGTCTTCATTGACAATACAAGGACGCTACAAACCCTGACTGGTTGAAGCTTGCCACCGACACCACTGGCCCGGCAAGTTAAAGGTAGTTGCTTCTGCTTCCATCAGGTTCCAGCTGGTTGAAGGCCACTGCTGTCACTTCTGGGTCTCTGCACGTTCAAATAGTTTTTTTTTTTAAATGAGACGTGGAGCCCCTCCATGCCCACACCGTGATGATGGCCAACACAAAAGGTCTACTGCCATCTCAGCGAAAGGGTTAGTTTTCACTAAAGTGGGGTCTCGTAGGATGTGGGCACTGTGATGTTTGCATACATCTGCTTAAGGTTAACCATCAATACATGCTCATCTGGAAATAGATTGGGTCGAAAGTTGAATGAAGGGTAGCAGTTTGAAGGGCAGACGGAAAAAAGTGCCAAGGCAAGAACCAAGGGGGAAAAAAAAACCTCTGCGATAGTTGGGTCAGGTTGAAAGAGCAGTAGCGATTTTCTTGGTGCATGCAACAGATCATACAAGGTTAGGCTTTGTTAGTAGAGGGTATCATGCAGGTCGATACCTTTGACGGTGTGCAGTGGTGTTACTCGGTGGCTGCCATTGGGTGCCAATGTTGATTTCTCGATCAGCATCAGCATAACTGTAACAGTTAGGTTCATCACTGTTTTGTGTCCGATGGGTCATATATCAGATTCACATTGTAGGGTAATGTTGACAGTTTGTGTCTCAGTATGCAAGCTTGTTGGTTTCTCTGCTGCACCCCATCAGTCAGATTTAATAGCATCTGGCATATCCAGTCAACATTGCTGATATGCGGGGGCTTGCGGATGTTGTCGCTTGTGGGTGTGTGTTAGCTTGCCATAGGTGATTATGCCCTAGCTAGTAGTGTCTTTGGCCACTTATGCTTCCACATATGGTTGTGTTTCCCACAGTAAGGATGAAAGGACTGTTCAAGTGTCTCGAGTTCCTGTATAGTCATGTGGCGCAAGTGTGTTGGAGCTGGGGGGCTCAATGCTCTTATACTCTGTTCCCACTGATGGGTAGAATCCGTAAATTGTATGAATCAATAAGAGTTTTTTGAAATGTTACACCCTACACAGATTGTACTGATGGCAAATATATCCACACACACACACTGACTGCAAGTATGTCCACTGACTGGTCAGATCTGCAGAATTTATTAGAATCTTCCTTCAAAACCTGTCCTTTCTTGAAACCCAGTAGCTATCTTGTTGAACCTTCCTGGTTAAAGTCAATTGTTGCACTCATTGTTTTTATTTCAGATTCAAGTGTACTGATGTTCGTGTGTAGCACAGTCCCTTTTCCAGGACATTTTAAAACTTAACTTAAATTGTCAGTATTATATGCACCAGGTTCTGCTTCCACAATTTCTTTTCCACCATTAACTTCCATATAAAATTTATTGTTAGCCTCTGTGATATTCAGAATGCTGTTGTATGCATAAGAACCTCAACTGATGGGGGGAGATGCTTAATGCACCTACTTACATAATATGCTTCTTCATAAATGTTAGGCGGAACATGATACGCAGATGTCTGCATAAGTAGGTATTACAGTCTTGGTAGCAATGAAAACTGTAGAACAAACGTCTTCTGTTGGTGAAGTATCATCGTAACTCTTCTGGTAGCTGCAGTTCTCCAAATGGGTTTAAATAATAGAACTTATTTGTATTGTTCCTAACATACACCATCCAGTGGGTTCCTGATCTATCAGCAACTTCTAAGTTCACAATTCCGCATTCTCTGGATTTACATATAGTCTTCGGCGATGTATCCTGCATAAAAACACCACAGAATCTTGGAATGCTGAATTTTTTCCTAACAAATTTGAGCAGATCTGTATTTGTAATTGGTCTATCCAGTGGAATAACTAATGGGCTTTTTTTTATTATTATTATTATTGATGAAGTGACCTAGTCCCTTCTTGTATGATTTTAGGTATAGCCCTTTTCCGATGGCTGCTGATTACATTGGGTAGGTATGCTACTTGCTTCCTCTAGCTGTGTATTCTTGACTGTTCTGGCAATAGCCAGAGCACCACCAGCCAGTGAACCCATCGCTGAGAGACCTGAGAAGGCTGGAATGAGGAAGGAGATAATTCCACCTGATATCTTGGGTATTGGCAGTACCTGGGGTGCTTTAACCAGTCCTTAATGCTTCAGGGCACTTTTAGCTGCATACATCACTGTGAGGATACAGTTCTTAAACACTCCTTCTTCCTCATCTTCTTCTTCTCCTTCAGTGCATGACATGCAGTGCTCATAACTTGCTTGAAATTCATCTCCAAACACAACTGAATTTTACCATGGCATGGTTTTATCAACTACAAATGCTGCAGTGCGCTGCCCTATACCAGTATCCTTTCTCACATGTATTGTCTTGATTTTATCAGCCAAAATTCAATCATCAGCATGACATCCTGGAGATCTTTATGTTTTGCATATGCAATTCGTGTTCCAAATATGTCTCGTCAACCAGGCTAATCCACTTATCATCACAAAACTAAAAAAAAACTCCACCCAAACAGGCGATGAAGGCCCAATGGTACCTACCGGCCTCCATATCATCCTCAGTCCACAGGCGTCACTGGATGCAGATATGTAGGTGTATGTGGCCAGCACACTGCTCTCTCAGCAATATGTCAATTTATGAGACCAGAGCTGCTACTTCTCAACCAAGTAGCATCCCAGTTTGTCTCACAAGGGCTGAGTGCACCTCACTTGCCAACAGTGCTCGGCGGTTCAGACGGTCACCAATCCAAGAGCTAGCACAGTGCAACAGCGTTTAACTTTGGTGATTTGAAGGGAACTGGTGTTATCACTGCACTAAAGACATTGGCACTTACCGCTACAAGCCAAATGTTTTTGAAGTTTTGTACCAGGTCCACAGTAATTATACCCTGGAATGTGCTATTTGACGGGAAGTTTGTCAAGAATACCACCACCTCCTATAATGCATCTCCTATCACACATGATATGCTACTGTGCTGATTGTGCCCCGCATACCCCATTATACAGCAAATTGTCAGCATCAGTCCAGCTGTTTTGCACTGCAAGAAAACCAAGCCATTTACTTAGAGTTCTATTCCCTTGACGTCTTACGACACACATTACGAGAAACACGTGATCTTTAGCTCTTCTGCATTTCCATGGTGTAAATGCATAATGAAATTTCAGTGCAACTGCTATCCCTTAAGATATAAATTCTGGGATTTGTTTTCTGCACTTTGGAAGCTGTGAGTATCTCACTTGACCAGTTTGGGAGGAATAACTTCTCAAATGCTGTCTTGTATTTTAAGATATGTACCAAACCACACATTAAATTTCTGTTTAGCATTTCAATACAATTATACATCATATCCATGAGTCCATTATCACAAACATCGATTGATCTCATTTTTTTGTGCTATGTTTGGTTCGATTATGCTGTGCAGTTATTTCTGGGAGGATATTTTTCAATTTGTATGAGCTGCAAAGATTAAATGCATCCACATTTGACCTGTTTAGACGATCCATGATACACTGGGGTGAGCGAATGTTGAGTAGTGGTGTATTTCATACCTCTGCATCACACTCTTGTAATAACTACTGTAAAACTCAATACCTACTTTATAACTCCCCACCATGATCAATTTGGAGGTTGTCTGGTCACCGATTCATCTTTGATGGCAACAAATGCTGAAACACCTCTGTGACATGCCTCTCCATTGTTGTTTTAACAGGTAAGGCCCAGGCAAATTTTGAGTATTTATCAATAACTATTAAAATATATTTGGCTCCATTATTCTCATGAGAATATTCCCTCATATCTACAAGATCAGCGTGTCATAATTCATGCAAACCTTTAATCATAACATGCCTACGAAGATATGTTTTGTGGGCTGGTTTGTGCAGTTCTCAAACTACCATCTCCATACTAATTCAATTATATGGCTCTCTCTAAGCTCTAAAATTATTGAGACAACCTCATTTGAATGAATGTTATTGCTTGCAGCAGCTGACGCCATGAGCAGTTGTAGCCGATCTATTGCCTCATTGAGGTTGTCATAGAATAAATACTGATTGGGCTGATTGCTGACTCTTTTGAGCTGAACAATACAATCACCACTGCTACACTGACTGTCCAATAATAATGGTTTTATAATGTCTCTGTATTTCACACTGTGTTGGTTTCCTGCTTTCCTGCATACACTGGTCAATTGTATTATTTCATCATACATCTTCAGATCCTTTGGGTGAAAAATTTACTGTTTTTGAGGGTTTTGGGAAAATGAGGTTCAGTGGACATGGTGTTCTTTGAAAATCACTATCTTATCTGCATCGTTTTTTCATTTAAACTTTTAGGCTGTGTGCTCAACATGTATGGTTTTTCGCCACTGAAATGGAATATTTTGTCCATCCTATCACCACTATACGATGAGATAAAAGATATAATTCAGATAATCAAAGAAGATAAAATTTAATAGTCAAGCGGTACTGGAATTCGATAGTAGGGAATGGAAGAGAAAGAAAAATAGTAGGTAAATGTGGATTGGAAGAAAGTAATGAAAGAGGAAGCCACCTGGTAGAATTTTGCACAGAGCATAATTTAATCACAACTAATACTTGGTTTAAGAATCATGAAAGATGGTTGTATATGTGAAAGAGACCTAGAGACACTGGAAGGTTTCAGACTGATTATATAACGGTAAGACAGAGATTTTGGAACCAGATTTTGGATTGTAAAACATTTCCAGGGGTAGATGTTGACTTTGACCACAGTTTATTGGTTATGAACTGTAGATTAAAATCAAAGAACTTCGAAAAGGCAGGAATTTAAGGAGATGTCATCTGGATAAACTGAAAGAACAAGATGTTATTGAGAGTTTCAGAGGGAGCATTAGGAAACAAAAGAGAAGAATAGAGGAAATGAATGCAGTAGAAGAAGAATGAATAGCATTGAGAGATGAAATAGTGAAGGCAGCAGAAGATCAAGTAGGTAAAAAGATGAGGGCTCATAGAAATTCTTTGGTAACAGAATAGCTATTGCATTTAATTGATGAAAAGAGAAAATATAAAAAATGGTGCAAATGAAGCAGGCAAAAGGGAATACAAATGTCTAATAAAGGAGACTGATAGGAAGGGCAAAATGGCTAAGCAGGACTGGCTAGAGGACAAATGTAAGGATTTAGAAGCATATATCACTAGGGGAACGATAGATGCTGTCCACAGGAAAATTAAAGAGACCTTTGGAGAAAAGACAACTGGCTGCATTAATATCAAGATATCAGATGGAAAATCAGTCCTAAGCAAAGAAGGGAAAGGTGGAAGGAGTATATAGAGGATCTACACAAGGAAGATGTACTTGAAGGCAATATTATGGAAAAGGAAGAGATGAAGACAAGATGGGAGATATAGTACTGCATGAAGAATCTGACAGAGCACTGAGAGACCTAAATCAAAACAAGCATCAGGAGTAGACAATATTTGCTTAGAACAACTGATAGCAAAACTCTTCCATATGGCGAGAAAGATGTATGACACTGGCGCAATACCCTCAACTTCAAGATGAATGTAATAATTCCAATTACAAAGAAAGAAGGTGCTGACATGTATGAAAATTACCGAACTATCAGTTTAATAAGTTACAGTTACAAAATACTAACATGAATTCTTTACAAAAGAGTGGAAAAACTGGTAGATGCTGACCTTGGAGAAGATCAGTTGATTCCAGATAAATGTAGGAACATGTGAGGCAATACTGACCCTACAACTTATCTTGGAAGATGGGTTAAGGAAAGCCAAATTTACGTTTATTGCATTTGTAGGCTTGTAGAAAGCTTTTGACAATGTTGAGTGGCACACTCTCTTTCATATTATAAAGGTGGCAGGAGTAAAACACGGGGAGTGAAAGGCTATTTACAATTTATATAGAAATTGGGTGGCAGTTATGTGAGTTAAGGGCCAAGAAAGGAAACTAGGGGTTGAAAATGGAGTGAGCCAGGGTTGCAGCCTATCCCTGATGTTATTCAGTCTGTATATTGAGCAAGCTGTAAAGGAAACAAAAGAAAAATCTGGAGTAGGAATTGAAGCCCAGGGAGGAGAAATAAAAACTTTGAGTTTGCTAATGACTTTGTAATTCTGTCAGAGACTGCAAAGGACTTGGAAGAGCAGTTAAATGGAATGCACAGGTTCTTGAAAGGAGAACATAGGACGAACACCAACAAAAAGCACAGCAAGGATAATAGAATGAAGTTGAATTAAATCAGGTGGTACTAATAGAATTAGATTAGAAAATGAGACACTTAAAGTAAGAGATGAGTTTTGTTATTTGGGCACCAAAATTACTGATGATGGCCGAGATACACAGGATATACAATCTAGACTAGCAATGGCTAGAAAAGCATTTCTGAACAAGATAAATTTGTTAACATCTAATATTTTTCTTTTCAATTTTTAAGTCTAAAGGAAAGCCACTAAAATGTTCTGGAAGAACACTTTCCAGGCTGTCATCTACAGAGTTCTTTTTTTCAGCACTATAATCACTTCTGCCATTGTTTCCACCTTTTTTTCCACACGGCTTCAGTTTTATCTGGAATCATCTCACTTTTTTCCTAAGGACCACAATTCTGTGAGCACCCAAGATTCTTCAGTATGTTTCGATGGAGTTCAGTATTCCGTTCAAAGTGCATGCACCCATTTCTTTAAAAGCTGTGGATGTGAGTGAGGAAAATTGAAAAGATTTTAGATGTCTTTTTACAGTATTTGAATTTCTCTAACACTATTTCCTTTACCATATATTAAAGTATATACAGAGTAATGATATGAATATAATAGAGGGGAACCTAAATGTGTTTGCCTCTGTAAGTTAAGAAGCAATAGGCGACGGAGATATTTATTGTGGTAGGTCACCATAAGAAACGTTACACTGTCTGCGGAGCTATGAACATAGTTTATTGTGTTATTATCCAAAGAGTTGCAGTAAAAAGATGCAATTTTTTAAATGGAACAATAGTTGTTTCTATAATGCACTGGAATCATTAACACCAGCTGTGTATGCATCAATTTAAATTACATTCCTATCACTTTCAGTTTGGGAGCTACAACCCTTCAAAGTTTCAGGGGCAGATACCACACACACTTGCACATACATTATCAATTTGTTGTGTCCATAGTAGTTTGCTATCTATGCATATACATAGGAATTTACACTCACTGCAAATTTTCCCTAAAATATTACTATCTTGAGAATCAATACAAGTTTGCAAATCACCAACATTGAAGGGGATTATATTTGTTTTTTTGTAAGTTGACTGTTAGATTGTCATTTTCAAACTTTTCCTCTGCAATATCTATAAATTTTTTTACCTCTATGCTGAGAATTTCATTTCCCCAACAAAGGCCTAAAGTGTCATCTGCATACACTGTAATGAAGGTCTCATTGTTTGCTACCTTTGGGAAGTCATTGACATAACACATAAGATAGATTAAGGAAAGGCAAATCTACATTTCTAATATTTGTAGACTTAGAGAAAGCTTTTGACAGTGTTGACTGGAATACCCTCTTTCAAATTCTGAAGATGGCAGAGGTCAAATGGAGGGAACGAAAGGCTATTTACAATTTGTAGAGAAACCGGACGGCAGTGATAAGAGTCGAGGGGCATGAAAAGGAAGCAGTGGTTGGGAAGGCAGTAAGACAGGGTTATAGCCTATCCCTGATGTTATTCAATCTATATATTGAGCAAGCGGTAAAGGAAACAAAAGAATAATTTGGAGTAGGAATTAGAGTCCAGGGAGAATAAATAAAAACTTTGAGGTTTGCTGACGACATTGTAATTTTGTCAGAGACAGCAAAGGACTCTGAAGACCAGTTGAATGGAATGAACAGTGTCTTGATAGGAGGATTTTAGGTGGACATAAAAAAAAGCAAAATGAGGATAATGGAATGTAGTGTAATTAAATCAGGTGATGCTGAGAGAATTAGATTAGGAAATGAGACACTTCAAGTAGTAGATGAGTTTTGTTATTTGGGAAGCTAAATTACTGATGATGGTTGAAATATGGAGGATATAAAACGCAGACTGGCAATGGCAAGAAAAGCATTTTTGAAGAAGAGAGATTTGTTAGCATTGAGTATAGATTTAAGTGTCAGGAAGTCCTTTCTGGAAGTATTTGTACGGAGTGTAGCCATGTATGGAAGTGAAACATGGACAATAAACAGTTTAGACAAGAAGAGAATAGAAGTATCTGAAATGCTGAAGATTAGATGGGGTCATAACTAGTGAGGAGGTACTGAATAGAATTTGGGAGAACCCAACTATAAGAAGGGATCGATTGGCAGGACACATTCTAAGGTATCAAGAGATCACCAGTTTAGTACTGGAGGGGAGTGTGGGGAATAAATCTGTAGAGGAAGACCAGGAGATGAATACAGTGAGCAGATTCAGAAGGATGTAGGTTGCATTAATTATTCAGAGATGAAGAGGCTTTCACAGGATGGAGTAGTGTGGAGAGCTGCATCAAACCGGTTTTTGACTGAAGACAACAGCAACATAAATTCATTGGTGTTATAGAATGTTTCTTTCAACCATGTCTGTACCACTGTTTTGAGTTTATTTTTATGAAATACCCTTATCTCATGCGGTATATTGTTGAGAAATATTTTGCCAGCCATTAAAAAATTATTTTGAACTTAAATTAAATGAGTCCAAGAAATGTCCAGTAAGTTCCTGTTTCCAGTTTCATATGATTGCACATCTGATCTCCTTTCATACATGTGTACATTCTGTTTGACATGCATAAATACTTTTTAGTATGTATTTATTGGGGACTGTTAGTGTTTTGTGCTCAATAAAGTACTTTCTGCAAAAAGTGAAGTTGCTTAAATCAGAAAAATGTCTGAAACTCATTCACAAAGAGAACAGTGGGGCAGAAGTTGGTAGGTGTATGTGTCGACTGACTTTGATCTGCTCACATGTTGCATCCGGCCGCTGCCATTCTCAGCAATTTAATACAGAACACTGTGTGTGTAACCACTGTGAATTGACTATTGTACTGTGTTGAGTTCCTTGGTAAAATAATAAATCTCTTGATGAGTGACATCGAAGCAGCACCTGGCCAATCATGGGTTAAAATGCCAGATACTCCTCCTACTCCTCGGAGAAGAGCAATGGGCAGCACGTTATGTTGCGAGGCAGGAAAAATATGTAATTAATAATGTTGTTGCATGTTGTGATCAGGAGTAACAAGTTGTTCTGTCCTCTCTCGCAGCTGACAAGATATGCAGTTTCATGCACAGGGCAAGTTTCAGCTCTGTAAAAAGAATTCGCAGATTTTACAAAGAGAATCTTGGAAAATCACCAGAAACTCCTGGCAAAAAGAGATAAATTTCAGTTCAATTTTTTCTGTTTGACAGTGTTTTGAAACTGCCTTCCACTTTGTCTAAATTGCTTTAAAGTGGTCATTTTGTTTTGTGTGTAAAATAAATGCCTGTCATGCAGTAGGTGGCTCAATATGTAATAAAAAAGAAGAATTTTCAGCTGCCATCGTATAGTTTAATAGGTAGATGACATAGTAGTACAGTGTGTTTGGTCAGAGGGCTGGCTGCCCTCCGTTCACACACACACACACACACACACACACACACACACAAACTGAGTGAACGGCAAGAATTACTGCTACTTGTGAGGCCTTTTTTTTTTTTTTTTTTTAATGTATCTTGGAAAAAAAACTGCTTCAGCTGTATGAAAATCCTTTTTATTTGACATTTACTGTGAGTTCAATAAAAAAGGATGTTAATGCAGCTGAAGCAGTTTTCGATTTTCCAGAAGGCCTATCCACAGCTGTAGTTGCTCTGACTAAACAGTCTTTTGTAACAGAAATAACTGCTATCATTACTTTTATTCAATTACTTGTGGCTGCACTGTATGATACTTGGGACCATAACTTACACTACTTTATAAGTGGTTTCAAGAAGTCAGTTATTCCCTTGGAGGCCTCTCCTTGTTTCTTGTAGCTATATATTCTGCATAAAATCAGATTCTACTTTCTGACTTTTTTATGCTCTTTCACTTAGGCCAATAACTGCTGGGTAAATCCAGTTTGATAACTTCGTTTAGGGTGTCTTGAGAAAAACAATCAGAGAATCCTATTTGGTGCAGAAGATTGTTCTCAATTTGTGGAAACTTCAACCAGTACTCAAGGAAAAGATTGGTAGAACTTGGGGTCTTATGTGTCTGTGGAATATTTTGCTGTCCATGGGATTTACCTGGGAAAAAGTGCAGTATAGGAGCATGGAGACATTATGGATTGATAGTCTCGTTTCATTGTAGAAATGAAACATCAGCAAACCGGCCCCAGAAATATTCTGTCTGGATGACAGATAGTACAGGTTGGCAAAAGGATGATGATGATGTCAGTGTTATGGGGTGCGGAACCTCCTCTAAAAGACTTATTATTGCAAGTGTGGGATCGAGGATGGGGTTTGTAAGGGAAGCCCATTTAAAATTCTAGGCTCAATTCACAAAATTTGATTACCATGGTCAAATGAACTCTGGAAACTGTAAGGTGGTTTGCAAATATGATTCTCCCAAATCTTCCTCCAAAGTCAATCATTGCGATGGTGTGCAACATTTCAGGAAATGTGCCCAAAGAATATCTGTTTAAGATTGCAAGTGAATCTCTTCTCTCAACAATAGATGTTGACTGGGAATTTTACAGTACTGCAGGAAAGTGCAGCAACTGGGTAAGATTAGTGGAGGTGCAATAGTGTGACAACGAAATTGCAGTAGTTGAAATCATTATCAGTACTGGTAATGCTGAATGAGACAGTAACAATAATGCATTGTGTACAGACAAGGAACTTAATGAAACTGAGTCAGAGTGATTTCATATGTGAATACATGTTCAGAATTTTATTCATTCTCGTTTTATTGGCACAATGTAAGTTTTACTACTGGTTCTTTTTAGTGCAGAATTATCTGTGAGAGTGGATATGGAATTAATAATAACAAGCACCATCATTCAACATGAAACTACCAAATTCAAATTCACAAATCCTGTAAACTTTTATTAAACCCAGTGGAGTTTGGTGGACTATGGGCATAAGTCTGAAAAATGCATTTCTAGTAAAAGAGAGTTGAAGATTTGTGTATCTATATCTTATCAATAAATAATGATATTTCAGTGATGTAATAATTCTGTCTTAGACCATACTTTTTACATACAGAATCATTCCCTACGACTGAAGATATTTCTTCTATTTGTGATATATTATCCAAAATATAATGAGTGGTTTATGCCCCTTTTCCATTAAGCCATGATAACTCTACAAAATATCATGAAAATTGAGGTGAAATGTTGCTTTTATTATTTTATTATTCAGTTAAACTGTACATCAACAAAAAATACATGTTCATGACCATTATACCATATTTACTCGAATCTAAGCCGCACTTTTTTTCCGGTTTTCATAATCCAAAAAACCGCCTGCGGCTTAGAATCGAGTGCAAAGCAAGCGGAAGTTATGAAAAATGTTCGTACGTGCCGCCACAACTAACTTCTGCCGTCGAATATACGTAGCGCTACGCAGGCATGCTTTGTAGGCACAAAGATAAATACTGGCGCCAAAACCTCTGCGTCAGTAAATAAATTTTTTTAAAAAAAATGGAAGACGAGCTTTTTTTTTCTCCACCGCGAGTTTCGACCACTGCATTTTCATACATTATCCAACGAAGTAAATACAAATTCCATATTGTTCATCTTCGAATGTAGCACAATTTCAGTGTACTATGAAAATCTGACTGGCAAGACTGTTTGGGATGTTTGTCAATATGACCAACTCTACGTTCTGAATTTTTTCCTATCTGTGAGAAGAGATGGTTGCTAATAGGAACCTGATGAAATTTGAATCACATACAGTATTCTCTTCACCATAAGAATAATACGAATATAAACATTTTGCCATGTATTCTTTCGTGTTTGCTGCTATCTCACTTAAATCCTGTCTGCCTAATAAACTACAAAACTAGAGCGAGACAACAGCAAACGCGGAAGAATATACGTATCGTGTCTTGTTTATATTCGTATTATTCTTATGCCTAATAGTGATACTGTCAGAAATGAAGCACGGCAAGTGACTAGATTTTTAAATCTAAGATGACTCTAATTTCTGTGCAGAATTTGATGTAATAAAGAAGCGGCCGCAAAGATTTTCAAACGGAGAAAAATTTTCGCCCAACTCTCGTTCAGAACATGTTCTATCATACGCAGTCTATTATTTGATTCTTGTTGATCATTATCAAAGAAAGCAGCTGTGTAAGTAACAACAAATAGCAGTCTCTTGCCATTGTTTCGCTAATGAGACGATTCCTCTCTCTCCTTTTTTTTTGTACGCGGCAGTAGCGCGCACAAAAGCAAGCCATGCCGCGACCCGCGACAGGCCGTAAACACGCACTATCAGAATGCGACAAACAATGCATGACACAGTGCAGTAATGCATTTTCAGCTTAAGAGTGACGCAAACACCTATAACAAAGAAAACGGCATTTATCAGATCATAGCAAAATAAGCAATCGATTCAAACCAAACGAAGCACGTGAAAAAGGAAGGGTATCCGTATAAATACGGACGGAGCGCCTGATGCATAGCAATGGCTACGTGGTAAAGCTTAACTGCTAAGCATACGACTCGAACCAAACTACTGTAGCTGTATCGTCATTCATTCAACCTAAATTGTGTCTCATATTACAATGGACCAACTTTGTTTCGATTTGGAGGTGCGGCCTAAAACTTTTCTCTCCCCTTGAATTTCGAGTCTCAAATTTCAGGTGCGGCTTAGATTCGGGAAATTTTTTTTCCTTTATTTCGAGTCTCATTTTTCATGTGCGGCTTAGATTCGAGTGCGGCTTAGATTCGAGTAAATACGGTAGTTTATGTTACTTTTCAGGATCAGTAGCTGCTTTACTGTTTACTTTCTCTAGAAGTTCTTCGTACAGCCTTTTTCTGTATCACAGAGGAAGTGCAAGTCTGGAATGTCCTCAACTTTGCTGCTGCTACAATTGGTTTCTCTATTAATGACAAAAATGAAATATTTTCAGGAAGTGTTGTTGATTTCTTAATGAACTTAAAGGGTATAAAGGTCTTAAAATATGATTTTGAAGTGCAGATTGGCCATCACTGCCACAGTGCATCCTCACAAACAACTGCAACTGGAAAGGAAATTTCCCCTGTGGCTTTGATGAGTAGTAGTCCATTAAACTTTTCTTCCAATCTTTAATAAGTTCACTTCCATCAATGCCTTGAAATGGCTCTGGTTTCTCCTTGCATTGTTTAAGGAGTAGGACATATTCTTCCTTTGAATGTACATTTTCCCTCTTCTTCAACTTTTTTTCATAACTGCCAAAATTCTGGTTGCACTGACTATATGAATGGCCATGTACTGGGAAAATGTGTGATACTTGTATTCCAAGTGTTTTTGCTAACCATGGGCAGAAAGCAATCATAACAAAGTTTTTGTTTTGCCCTACTGCAGCATCAGAAAAAATATATTTTCTTAATATTCTTGGAGTCTTCAAGCTTCTTTAATATAAAGTCATGGAGGAATGAGAAAACAGAATTTGGACCCTTCTTCCCTCAAACTCCAGAAAATAGTAAAAAGCAATTGAACCATCATTAAGGCAGTGCGCATTAAAAACGTACATTCAGAGCAGTCATTTATAAAACTGTGCATTCACTACCAGTTTGGTAATGGAAGATTCTGTGCATAATCAAACTCTAAGCACAGCATACTGTCATCTGATTTACAACGTGCAATAACCAGTTTTTTCTGCATAATAGGCCTCAACAGATTATTTGTGCAACTGTATGTTTGAGCTCCTTGTTTTCTTCACATTTAAGCTTTGTAGCAGTTTCAGAACAAAAGTCACAAATGTCTGACCTAGATTATCTGAACAGAAAGTTTGATGTTTTTAAGAACTTATAATAGGTATGATACTTCATATTAAATTTACTACTATATTTTGCCCGGTAGTACTCTTTAAAGAGGGTGAATAATATCCTAATACTTAAATTTTTGTTCTCAAAACACAACTCGCTTGATTTTGATGCTGCATTATGTGAACTGCTTGAAGTGGTGATTGTTTTGCAGTGGGCAGACCTAAAAACAAAATTTAACAAGAAGTACTGGTCTGTACTTGCTCAAGTGAAGTTAATATCAGATCCATGGGATCTGGGTGGAGTCACATATCCCCCAGGGATGTTAACATTTTGAGTTAATCGGCGGAGTGACGATTGTCAGATTCTGAGTTGTATTCGGTGTTTCTTCCAAAATAGTTTTCCTGCACCAAATTCCTTTAAAATCTTAAACTAATCTGTCATCTATTCCTAACATCTTAAAGTATCCTATAATCATAGTACTTAGAAAACTGGATATGACTTCAAGATAAAGAAAACTTAGGAGAATCACAGAATAAGAAAGAATGTGATATTGACATAAAATAAAATGAATAGAGTATTATATTTTTGGATAATATAATATGAGGTGAATAATTAAACAACTGTGATACCATATTGTATAAATTTTTTATTTTGTATAGAGTATTTTATACCTTTTATGATATGTGATGTAAATGGGAGGGTTTGTATAGGTTTTGAAAGGGGTGGGTATTGTAGATAAAACCATGGTTTACAAGAACAGACATGGCTAACACAAAACTTACATCACACCTTTCAAACAACCTTCACAAACAAGTGTGCCTGATTCTTCACCATTTGTCTTTTCCATACGGTTGCTAAGATTTCCTTTGGGGACCTAAAGTGTGAAGGTGGGAATGTCCATTCTGTAGGAGACAATTTAACACCAAACCTCCTCCGGTGTCTCACCCAAGTATCTGAGGGGTAACGCTCCTGGAGAAGGGGGGTGGTAAGGGTTTCCTGCCTTTGGGGCTGTCTTCTTTCTCTTCTTCAATCTTAGCAATCATTTTATTTATTTCCTTCCTTACTTCTCATTTGAGGACCTATCTATTTTTTCCCTCTTTCTATGTTCATCTACTTCTATCACAGAAGTCCTTCCTGGATAACACAAAATTCAAGCTTTCGCAACCAACAGTTGCTTCATCAGGAAAGAGGGAAGGAGAGGGAAAGATCAAAGGATGTGGGTTCTAAGGGAGAGGGTAAGGAGTCATTCCAATCCCGGGAGTGGAAAGACTTACCTTAGGGGGAAAAAAAGACAGGTATACACTCGCACACACACACATATCCATCCGCACGTACACAGACACAAGCAGACATTTGTAAAGGCAAAGAGTTTGGACAGAGATGTCAGTCAAGGCGGAAGTACAGAGGCAAACAGCAACTTGAAATTAGCGGAGGTTGAGGCCTGGCGGATAACGAGAAGAGAGGATATACTGAAGGGCAAGTTCCCATCTCCGGAGTTCTGACAGGTTGGTGTTAGTGGGAAGTATCCAGATAACCCGGACGGTGTAAAACTGTGCCAAGATGTGCTGGCCGTGCACCAAGGCATGTTTAGCAACAGGGTGATTCTCATTACCAACATACACTGTCTGCCTGTGTCCATTCATGTGAAAGGACAGTTTGTTGCTGGTCATTCCCACAAAGAAAGCTTCACAGTGTAGGCAGGTCAGTTGGTAAATCATGTGGGTGATTTCACACGTGGCTCTGCCTTTGATCATGTACACCTTCTGGGGTACAGGACTGGAGTAGGTGGTGGTGGGTGGGTGCATGGGACAGGTTTTACACCGTGGGAGGTTACAAGGGTAGGAGCGAGAGGGTAGGGAAGGTGGTTTGGGGATTTCATAGGGATGAACTAAGAGGTTACGATGGTTAGGTGGACGGCGGAAAGACACTCTTGGTGGAGTGCGAAGGATTTCATGAAGGATGGATCTCATTTCAGGGCAGGATTTGAGAAAGTCGTATCCCTGCTGGAGAGCCACATTCAGAGTCTGATCCAGTCTCGGAAAGTATCCTGTCACAAGTGGGGCACTTTTGGGGTTCTTCTGTGGGAGGTTCTGGGTTTGAGGGAATGAGGAAGTGGCTCTGGTTATTTGCTTCTGTACCAGGTTGGGAGGGTAGTTGTGGGATGCGAAAGCTGTTTTCAGGTTGTTGGTGTAATGGTTCAGGGATTCCAGACTGGAGCAGATTCGTGTGTCACGAAGACCTAGGCTTTAGGGAAGGGACCGTTTGCTGTGGAATGGGTGGCAGCTGTCATAATGGAGGTACTGTTGCTTGTTGGTGGGTTTGATGTGGACGGACGTGTGAAGCTGGCGATTGGACAGATGGAGGTCAATGTCAAGGAAAGTGGCATGGGATTTGGAGTAGGCCCAGGTGAATCTGATGGAACCAAAGGTTGTTTGTGTTTGTTTGTATGTCTATCAACCTGCCAGCACTTTCGTTTGGTAAGTCACATCATCTTTGTTTTTAGATATAATTTTCCCACGTGGAATGTTTCCCTCTATTATATTCATATCATTAATTTGAACCCAACAATTACGTTTGTTATTGTCACTGTTGCATTTAGAAATCTTTTGTGTCATCTTATTTTCTCTTTCTGTTTTTGCAAGTAGTTTCACTTTGTATTCACCTTCTCCTTTTTACCATAATCTACCATACAATTTTATCCCGCCTATATATACTCAATAATACGCAACCTACTTCCAAAAAAAAAAAAAAAAAAAAAAAAAAAAAAAAAAAAAAAAAAAAAAAAAAATCCGCTTTCAACACTACCTCTGCTATAAAATCCACTGTTTCTAGTTCACAAACAGTTCCTTTCACCTATTAAACAACCATTTCGGCTAGTTCTAATAACTTTCGCTTTGTTTCCATTTCTGTTTTCCCACATCACTGATCATTTTTAGCTGCTTCCCACAGGTTTTAACGTCATTATTTCTTCGCCAGACAATTGTTAGCCTCATTTTCATAATCTGCCACCACAAAACCACTCCTTTTAATACATTTACACGCAGTTTTTTCGAAATTTTCCCGAATTTCTCCACCCTTTAATGTGTTTTGGCGGTAACACAACCACCTAACCTTTGTGCACATCGTTGTCTACCAACCCAAGTTCACCACAGGATCAACACAGCCCAGCTTTAACCAACACTTTTTCGCCTTTTTTCACACCAGATCTCCAGTTGCTTTCTAGTTCAACTTTATCTCTCCCCATATATTTTTATTTTCGTTTTCATTCATGTTACACTTTCCACCTTCTAATACCATGTCACCCTCACAACACCCCCACAATGACCCCATTAATTTTTATTTACATTCCCTCTGCAAACATGCCTTCGCCCTAGCCAGATTACGCTCCAATATTTTATTTTCTCAGGCTTGTCTGACATTTGGCATTACCCCGAAAGGCCTCACACTTAAAGTTCCCATCTCTGGCTGTAACCCTTCTTTCCATCAGTCCCTATACCAGTTCCAAACTGAACAATCCATTGCCCTCACCCACCTAATACTTCACCTACACATCAACTCAGCCAATGAACACACCCGTCAACTCCTATCCTTAATAAAAGTCCTCAATCTTTCCTCTCCCACATCCACACCGGCTGTTCAGAGCATCCTCCTACAGGCCAACCGCAAATTAGAACAGCATGCCACCCTCCACCTGAAAAAACTATCCAATCTCCTGGTTTCCCACCTCCAGAAAGGCAACTCACTCACCCTTCACAACCTTTCCAGCAAACCTCAACCTCCTCTCATTGCACAAAGACCCAATCTCTTCCATCTACTCAATCTCCCACTTCCAGCTCCACTCCCCCCCAAAACCTCAAAATTCCAGTCAACACAATCTGGAACCACAACACCCTAATTCAGTAGTTAACCTTTCCACCAAACCTCTCTCCCATTCCAAAACCTCTGACCTATCCAAAGGCCTCACCTTCAGCCCCACTCCCAGATTCAACCAAACAGCCCTCATCAAAGACTTACTGTCCTACACTCGTAGTCTCTGCTGGAAATATGACTTTGCCACGAAGAAAAATGATCCTAATCCTACTCCTAATGATCAAACTCCCCAAGACACTATCCAAATTGAACCCTGCCTGGAACAGTTCCGTCCTCCGTCACAGCGGGACCCACCTCCTCTTCCTCAAAATCACTCTCTCCAAACCTTCCAGGAATTTCTGACTTCCAGCCTTGCCTATCAATCCTTCTTAAAAAACCTTAATCCTACTCCCAACATCACCACTGCTGAAGCCCAGGCTATCCGTGATCTGAAGGCTGACCGATCCATCGTCATTCTTCTGGCAGACAAGGGTTCCACGACCGTGGTACTTGATCGTCGGGAGTATGTGGCTGAGGGACTGCGTCAGCTTTCGGACAACACTACATACAAAGTTTGCCAAGGTAATCCCATTTCTGATGTCCAGGCGGAGCTTCAAGGAATCCTCAGAACCTTAGGCCCCCTACAAAACCTTTCACCTGACTCCATCAACTTCCTGACCCCACCGACACCCCGCACCCCTACCTTCTACCTTCTTCCTAAAATTCACAAACCCAATCATCCTGGCCACCCCATTGTAGCTGGTTACCAAGCCCCCACAGAACGTATCTCTGCCCACGTAGATCAACACCTTCAACCCATTACATGCAGTCTCCCATCCTTCATCAAAGACACCAACCACTTTCTCGAACGCCTGGAATCCTTACCCAATCTGTTACCCCCGGAAACCATCCTTGTAACCATTGATGCCACTTCCTTATACACAAACATTCTGCACGTCCAGAGCCTCGCTGCGATGGAGCACTTCGTTTTACACCGATCACCTGCCACCCTACCTAAAACCTCTTTCCTCAATACCTCAGCCAGCTTCATCCTGACCCACAACTTCTTCACTTTCAAAGGCCAGACATACGAACAATTAAAGGGAACAGCCATGGGTACCAGGATGGCCCCCTCGTACGCCAACCTATTCATGGGTCGCTTAGAGGAAGCCTTCTTGGTTACCCAGGCCTGCCAACCCAAAGTTTGGTACAGATTTATTGATGACATCTTCATGATCTGGACTCACAGTGAAGAAGAACTCCAGAATTTCCTCTCCAACCTCAACTCCTTTGGTTCCATCAGATTCACCTGGTCCTTCTCTAAATCCCATGCCACTTTCCTTGACGTTGACCTCCATCTGTCCAATCGCCAGCTTCACACGTCCGTCCACATCAAACCCACCAACAAGCAACAGTACCTCCATTATGACAGCTGCCACCCATTCCACAGCAAACGGTCCCTTCCGTACAGCCTAGGTCTTCGTGGCACATGAATCTGCTCCAGTCTGGAATCCCTGAACCATTACACCAACAACCTGAAAACAGCTTTCGCATCCGCAACTACCCTCCCAATCTGGTACAGAAGCAAATAACCAGAGCCACTTCCTCATCCCCTCAAACCCAGAACCTCCCACAGAAGAACCTCAAAAGTGCCCCACTTGTGACAGGATACTTTCCGGGACTGGATCAGACTCTGAATGTGGCTCTCTAGCAGGGATACAACTTTCTCAAATCCTGCCCTGAAATGAGGTCCATCCTTCATGAAATCCTCCCCACTCCATCAAGAGTGTCTTTCCGCCGTCTACCTAACCTTCGTAACCTCTTAGTTCATCCCTATGAAATCCCCAAACCACCTTCCCTACCCTCTCGCTCCTACCCTTGTAACCTCCCCCGGTGTAAAACCTGTCCCATGCACCCTCCCACCACCACCTACTCCAGTCCTGTAACCCGGAAGGTGTACACAATCAAAGGCAGAGACATGTGTGAAAGCACCCACGTGATTTACCAACTGACCTGCCTACACTGTGAAGCTTTCTTTGTGGGAATGACCAGCAACAAACTGTCCATTCGCATGAATGGACACAGGCAGACAGTGTTTGTTGGTAATGAGGATCACCCTGTGGCTAAACATGCCTTGGTGCATGGCCAGCACATCTTGGCACAGTTTTACACCGTCCGGGTTATCTGGATACTTCCCACTAACACCAACCTGTCAGAATTCCGGAGATGGGAACTTGCCCTTCAGTATATCCTCTCTTCTCGTTATCTGCCAGGCCTCAACCTCCACTAATTTCAAGTTACCGCCGCTCGTATCTCACCTGTCTTTCAACAACATCTTTGCCTCTGTACTTCCGCCTCGACTGACATCTCTGCCCAAACTCTATGCCTTTACAAATGTCTGCTTGTGTCTGTGTATGTGCGGATGGATATGAGTGTGTGTGCGAGTGTATACTTGTCCTTTTTTCCCCCTAAGGTAAATCTTTCCGCTCCCGGGATTGGAATGACTCCTTACCCTCTCCCTTAAAACCCACATCCTTTGATCTTTCCCTCTCCTTCCCTCTTTCCCGATGAAGCAACCGTTGGTTGCAAAAGCTTGAATTTTGTGTGTATGTTTGTGTTTGTTTGTGTGTCTATCAACCTGCCAATGCTTTCGTTTGGTAAGTCACATCATCTTTATTTTTAGATATATTTTTCCCACGTGGAATGTGTCCCTCTCTCTCTCTCTCTCTCTCTCTCTCTCTCTCTCTCTCTCTCAACAAAGATGATGTGACTTACCAAACGAAAGTGCTGGCAGGTCGATAGACACACAAACAAACACAAACATACACACAAAATTCAAGCTTTCGCAACCAACGGTTGCTTCGTCAGGAAAGAGGGAAGGAGAGGGAAAGACGAAAGTATGTGGGTTTTAAGGGAGATGGTAAGGAGTCATTCCAATCCCGGGAGCGGAAAGACTTACCTTAGGGGGAAAAAAGGTCTATATATATATATATATATAAACTGTGTCGATTTCACATCGAGAAAGTATATATAAGAAGGAGGCATGAGTAATGAAAGAGAACGCAAGCAAGATTGAAGTACTCATGATGATTATTTAAGGAAAGTCAGTGTAGCAAATACTCTGACAAATTGAGGAGTTGTAGGATAGTGTTTGCAAACATATTACTTACTGAATAGTATATAGACATGAAATCTATTAAGCATATAGAAGTTGAAAAGTAGAGGAGGACTCCAGGGATTAGATAAAGTATTAAGAAGTAAATACGAAGTGTAGAATAGATTTTTTATCTTTACCAGAAAATATTTAATTATAGTATACATAGAAATGGATACTGGGGGTAATGAACCATGCGGCCTAATTCCTATTCAGGAATGTTGTATAAAGAGGCATACCTACCAGAATGGAAAGAGGAAGTGCACTTGTATGGTGAACCCACAGGCAAGGTATAGATACTGATCCTAGGGGAAAAGGTCAGTATCATGACAGAAGTCACACATTATATAGGGATTATTCTGGTAAGTTTGAATTCTATACACAATCAGCATTATTACATTTTATGTAAGTTTACGAGTGTCCAAAGGAACACTTTTATGTTGCCCAAAGTTCCTCCAAACTACATAAAATATTAGAAGTAATACATATTTAGGAAAGGTAGTATTAAAGATGAAAACAGAAAATAGATTACTCAGGTGTCACAAATCCCTGTAGTTTATGATTGAAAATAAAAATAAAGTCTAACATTCCCTGAAATACTAGTCTGGCTAACTGAATCACTAATGAGTACTGAGGTCTGGATATCAAAGAATTGCTCAATGTATACTGTTAAAATGTGAATTGTTATTAAGTGTGAGATTAATGTACATGATGATTATGTACAAAATATCGCATGTTCGTTCTGAGGAGGGGGATATGTAGTGTTTCGAGAATTTCCACATAAATTCTAGAACCACTCGGAATTCTACCGTCTTGAACACATGATATTTTAAATATAAGTGTGAGGGAGCCTATCTACTGCACGTTGCCTGTCTGTGTGTGCAGGTCCGAACTGTGTAGTAAGAAGACTGTAGACATGGCGGTCAAATGGCACCGACAAGTGTTTGTCAGTCGCGCCATGGAAGTTTAATGAAAGAACACGGCAGACTCAAGGAACTTCTGTGTTATTCCGCGCTGTTTTATAACTTTGACTACTGTAGTGAAAAAAAGAACAGTTGAAAAATTGTTAAATGAATGCCTGTCTTGGACTTGGAGAGAGCATGAGAATGGACTTGATTTTTTAAGCCAGCTTTCTCTTATGTGTAAATGAACTTTGTTTCTAACCTTTGGATACACAAAGAGACTTACTTGACAGTGTTTGTTTATGAGGAGAATTAGATGTGTAAAAGTTTTGATGTTTGAATATACATTGTTAAGTGAAGCAAAAGAAACTATGTACATCTGATTATTTTTTTATAAGTAGAAAGAGTCTTGAGAAATTCTTGTACCTAGCAAATATACTTTGGAGAAGAAGAGATAAGGAGGTTGTAGCAGCAAGCTAACCAGCAATGAAAGTTGGCTGTAAATCTCAAGTAAATTGTATCGTTAAAAAAGTGGGAGTTTACACACATACTTCACCACTTTAAGTCATCCAAAGCATTAGAATATGTTCAACATGTCATTCACATAGACAATAAATTAGTAATTGATTAGAAATCTCTGTGTTCAACAATATTATGCCCGTGGCTATCGGATCAAAGATCAGAAAACATTGAAGTGCAGGTTCTAATTAAGTTGCTAATTATTATGAATACTAGAGCTCATTACTATAATTCACACCAGACAAGATAATACACAGTATCTACTGTAAATTTCAGCTATCTCAGGGGGATATATAGTTTTTAAAAGTATTTCCCTCATACAAGACAGAATTGCAAAGCTCAGAGTAATTAATTAGTTTTCATGAATTCAAGGAAGGATCTACTCAAATTTAAGCAGAAATTATGTTATAGGATATAGGATCTTATTACATCACACCTTCCATAATGAACATGAAGACAACAGTGAGTAAGTATTATATCATAAAGATAAGTATATTATATACATATATGACTAGAGTCAGCCATGTACAAAAGATGAATAAGGATGAGATATATACATTCCATGATTGTTTGTTGTATGCAACACAGATCACAATGACACAGATCACATTGACACCATGTGTCAATGTATAAAACAGACGGAATTTGCTTACAACATGAAAAGAGACAAAACAAGCAGACACTGTTATAGTGAAGTAAGTAGTTGCATTATTCTTCAGCATGATTGGCACAATTAAATTGTAAATTGAAAATCATTAATTCCATTTCATAACAATTCTTCCATTGGTTATGTTTATTAATTTTGATTTTGAGGTATAATACTGAACATACATGTGTGTGTGAGGTTGACATATTACATATTCTTTTTGCATAAAACATCATGCTCTCAAACAAGGTTTCGGTACACATCTGGCAGACGGTGCCCCCGCACACCTCCTTTTCCCTCACTGTAAACATTCCTAAAATAGGAGCCCTCTGGTTGTCACTTTGGTGTACAGTACTTTGCACTTGGGTGTTAGGCAGGTGTAGAGGGCCAGAGTGAATGACAAACAACCAGCATGCACAAAGTTTAAAAACCATATCTTTAGAAGGACATAATTGTGCACTATCATAATTATGGACCAAATTTGCTTTCAGGATCAAGTGCTGGGGCAGATATTTTGCTAGTGTGCCTTTTTCTCCATAAAACACTGAAGCAGGAAAGGGTGGTTTTCGCTGCATTCAAGTCCTTCGGGCAGAGAGCCGACTTTTTCTGCCACACCCATGCGCTGAATTCAGGGGGTAGGTTTTGGTGACAGTAATTGATCAAACACATGATTAAATAATAATATACACTCCTGGAAATTGAAATAAGAACACCGTGAATTCATTGTCCCAGGAAGGGGAAACTTTATTGACACATTCCTGGGGTCAGATACATCACATGATCACACTGACAGAACCACAGGCACATAGACACAGGCAACAGAGCATGCACAATGTCGGCACTAGTACAGTGTATATCCACCTTTCGCAGCAATGCAGGCTGCTATTCTCCCATGGAGACGATCGTAGAGATGCTGGATGTAGTCCTGTGGAACGGCTTGCCATGCCATTTCCACCTGGTGCCTCAGTTGGACCAGCGTTCGTGCTGGAAATGCAGACCGCGTGAGACGACGCTTCATCCAGTCCCAAACATGCTCAATGGGGGACAGATCCGGAGATCTTGCTGGCCAGGGTAGTTGACTTACACCTTCTAGAGCACGTTGGGTGGCACAGGATACATGCGGATGTGCATTGTCCTGTTGGAACAGCAAGTTCCCTTGCCGGTCTAGGAATGGTAGAACGATGGGTTCGATGATGGTTTGGATGTACCGTGCACTATTCAGTGTCCCCTCGACGATCACCAGTGGTGTACGGCCAGTGTAGGAGATCGCTCCCCACACCATGATGCTGGGTGTTGGCCCTGTGTGCCTCGGTCGTATGCAGTCCTGATTGTGGCACTCACCTGCACGGCGCCAAACACGCATACGACCATCATTGGCACCAAGGCAGAAGCGACTCTCATCGCTGAAGACGACACGTCTCCATTCGTCCCTCCATTCACGCCTGTCGCGACACCACTGGAGGCGGGCTGCACGATGTTGGGGCGTGAGCGGAAGATGGCCTAACGGTGTGCGGGACCGTAGCCCAGCTTCATGGAGATGGTTGCGAATGGTCCTCGCCGATACCCCACGAGCAACAGTGTCCCTAATTTGCTGGGAAGTGGCGGTGCGGTCCCCTACGGCACTGCGTAGGATCCTACGGTCTTGGCGTGCATCCGTGCGTCGCTGCGGTCCGGTCCCAGGTCGACGGGCACGTGCACCTTCCGCCGACCACTGGCGACAACATCGATGTACTGTGGAGACCTCACGCCCCACGTGTTGAGCAATTCGGCGGTACGTCCACCCGGCCTCCCGCATGCCCACTATACGCCCTCGCTCAAAGTCCGTCAACTGCACATACAGTTCACGTCCACGCTGTCGCGGCATGCTACCAGTGTTAAAGACTGCGATGGAGCTCCGTATGCCACGGCAAAGTGGCTGACACTGACGGCGGCGGTGCACAAATGCTGCGCAGCTAGCGCCATTCGACGGCCAACACCGCGGTTCCTGGTGTGTCCGCTGTGCCGTGCGTGTGATCATTGCTTGTACAGCCCTCTCGCAGTGTCCGGAGCAAGTATGGTGGGTCTGACACACCGGTGTCAATGTGTTCTTTTTTCCATTTCCAGGAGTGTATTTGTTGGTAAAAAAAAGAAGAAACCCGTGCAGAACTAATGTCAGGAGTGTGACTCTGGTAAATAACTTGACCACTTATCCCAGAGAGTACATACTCCTCAATTATGAAGTGCATAGTATGGTCTTACGGCCATGGAGAGACAAAGGGCGGGCTTATGTCTGGCTGAATGTGCAAATTACTTCTCATCTAACGGGGCACTGTTTAATTTGTGGAAGTGATGGAACAGAGCAAGTGACTGATGCCTGTTCAGCGTTGGCAGGAAACGCTTTTACTCAACCTCACATGGCCTGTGGCTGACATAATTCGTGATTGGTGTGAACATCCACAAGACACGGAGGTCTAGTTCATATTGGCTTTTTGCTTTGTCTCTTCCACACCTGCGGGCACTGCACTGTTGCCAAAGCTTGGCCTAACAGTAAAATCTGTGATCGCGGGTGAATAATGGCAAGCTGCTGTCCATGTAATTCTGTGGTACAGCTGCCACACAGATCCTCCATTGGAGACTAGAGCTCTGTAGCTGCAAGAAATGAAAGTGATTTGTGTGAGGCTAGTTTAATTTGAGCCTTGCGCACTTCGTACTGAAATCAGTGCAAGCACAATGGTGCCACGCTGGTCAGCACTGATTGGGCTGCAGTCTATGACATCACATGTGGCTGACTGGGTGTGTGGCGGGCATGTCTTCACATGGCCTGCTAGTGACAGTAGTGATGGACAATGCTGTCCAGAAGCTGTCTGTGGTGATGCGTGGCAGCTGACATCAATAGCCCCTTCCCTTTCTATTCCTTTCTTTTCTCCCCCTCCATCTCCAATTTATGTACAATGTATCATGTCTGAAATATCAGACACCACACATTTATATAATTAATTCACCTCAATGGGCAAGAAATCCACCTTCTTCTGCTGGATGCACAATCATGTCTGACCTTCTGCGGGAATCTCACAGTATCAAGTGTGGAGGACATGGACAAGGACTGTGGATAGGTGGCACTGAGTGGGACTGTGGTTTGGTTGAGAGGAATGCCAAGATAGTTCACGCAGCTGCAATAAACACTGTGTCTGGAGGGGGCATTGGTTAACACAACTTCTTAGCAAGTAGGAGAGCCCGGTATTGAATCCCAGTCAGTATACTTTTTCACTCATTGCTGCTGATTCCATGGAATGTTTTGATGCAGCTGACATCAGTAGCCTCTTTCCTTTCCTTTCTCCCACTCCATCTTCAACTAACATAAAATAATAATCGCAGATGACCTACTTGGCAAGACTGCAATTAAATTCTGCATTTCTATACACATTGCATACGATGAGATATCATGTCGCCTGTTGTTACTTCAAAGTGTCATTCTTGTCACATGACAGAAATTTTTCTTTTTTATCTCCCACTTGTGTTTTTCTTGTAATCACCCATTTCTGTATATTGCCTGCAAGAGAAAAACTCCAGTCTCTGTTGCCTCTGTTACTCTTTTGGCATCAAAACCTTTGGCTTGGGCAGTCAGTTCATACATATTCATGGAACTGAGTCAGTAGTCAGTTTATCAGATGATCTGAAGTCCCATTCCCCCTTAACATTAGAGTATGTGAGTGACTTATCAAAAACTGTTTGATATATCTTTTAATGTGCATGAAACATGTGATACTCTCACTTATGTTTCTTTATTGGTACCAACTTTTTTCTGGTATGGGACACGCAAAATTCTTGATTGTGATCCACACTATAAAGGCCTTGCATTTTTCCTTGGATCTTTTAATCTAACTGCTTTTCTGTGGAGTTGTTCGACCACCTCCCACAGCCCACTGAACTTGGGAAATATGTTTTACAGTCATTTGTTATGCTTTGAATTGTGTCTGTGTACCTTTACCATCACAAATTCACCTTTGTATACATTCAGCTCCATAGCTCGTTCATGTTTTGTTCAAAAGTATCTTTGCATTAATTTTCAGACTTTGGTGTACCAAATGACTGATTTATTATAAATTGTATTGATTTGCTAGTGCCAGACTAATCTAGATAATAAGGTCTTGTGCCATAAATTGGGGAAAGTCCCTTCAAGCATTTTTTTTAAAAAAAACATTTGGTGGATTTTCCCGTTAGATAAAAACTTCAGGAACTGACTGGACATATCATTATTTGCTGTCAGTATGAAATTCTTCCCGCTGTTCATGAGCTCAGTGTGAGGCTGGTCTCTCGTTATCAAATATACATTCCCTCCCCTATTATTTGGTTTTTCTCTCAAATGGGTCTGTGGTTGAAACTCAGTTGCTCCCCTCCTACAGACCAACCTTGAAGCTCCTGATTACCACCATCATCACTATTATCTCCTGTCTGAAAATCAGTTCTTTCCCTTTCCTAAAGAAAATGAACTTGGTCTTTGCTCTCCCTCTCAAAAGACAGCTGCTGTGGAATAAGACTAGTGGCCCCAAACATATTTGTTACCACTTTAATTTTATTTTGGTGCTGCCTTTTGTAATGAGTTTCCATTTCCTCCCATGACCTGGGCTTATTATACAGAGGTTAGTTAGACCATTCCATATCAGTTTCTTTACATTCTGTTGTCAGATATCTGACTTCCATTTCTAACTCATTTTTGCTGACAATACAAGGAAAAGATAGATTGATACTTACTGTAAAGTTGACGTCTTAAGTTGCTGACAGGCACAACAAAAAGACACTTTCACATTAGCTTTCAGCCAAAGCCTTTGTCAGAAAAGGAAGCACACATACATTCATTTACACAAGCAATCACACATGACCACCATCTCTGATAGCTCAGATCAGTCCAAGCTGCCAGAGGTGGCAGTTATGCAAGTGTGAAATGAAATGTGCTTGCTTGTGTGAATGAATGTGTGTATATTTCCTTTACTGATGAAGACTTTGGCTGAAAGCTAATGTGTAAGTATCTTTTTGTTGTGCCTGTTTGCAACTTAACATGTCATCTTTATGGTAAGAAGCAATGTATCATTTCTTTATAGTGTTGATATTCCAACCTGGAGTTTCCATTGTTTCATCTTTACTGACTTGTATTGCTGAATATGTGCTACAACCTTTTCATTCAAAATGTCATGCTTATTCAGAACAAAACTTACGTTGTCTGTTACTTTATTACGAAGTCCACTTTCTACCTCTGTCACTTTTTCCTGTAAATCATTTACCTGACTACTAACTCATTCTTGGTCTACCAGACTGTGTATCAGTAGGATCCATTTCCTTAAGCTGAGTGCTGTAGTTGGTCAAATCCGCTGTGCAAATTAACCTTAAGTTGTCCCAACAATTCACTTAATCACTCATGGACTCCTTCCTCCATCATGATATATTATATTTTATCTCACTCTGTACTAGTTTAACTCAGTCTCATTACACTATTTTTATAAACACTCTTGTACTGTCAGGGACTCTACAGTATTAACAATGTTTGTTTCTTATCATGTCTAACACTGCAAATCACTATGACTCACTGGATTGATAAATAATTATTGATGACAATGTTTGACCAAGTGGCTGCTGTGCAGTGGCACCAGCAAACGGCGGCTGCAACAGCCAGAGGAAGTGGCAGTGAAGCCAGCTGCGACAGTGTTGGTAGCAGCAGGAATGAATGCAGTAGCTGCAGCAACAATGATTTCTGGCATTGAGTTACATCACTGTCAGAACTCAAAGATTCACTTCCACATTTAAAATCTTCTCCCTGCACTCTCTGCACAGCATCCTTTATCATTGTGGTGCTGGTCACACAGGGAGTCACTTATGTAGTGTTTGACTTGACGTAGGTTTAAACACATTTTGGATTTTGTTTCTGCATTTAGATGTTCAAGTAAGTGTCATGCAGCTTTGTCTTACAGCACAAGAAGTCAGTAATTTGCAGTAAGAAGACGCAGAGAAGTTGACAATACAGTAAAAACTCCATATTTATTCTGCTGTCCATTTTCTGCACCTACAAAATGGCTGTGCTGGCAAAGAGATTTTATAAAAACTCCAAATCCTTCAATAATTTTTTCTGGGATTTTTTCTTATCTAGTGTTATTAAAACATCCTCATTCAATCTTCTCTCACTAAATTAATCTTAAATAAATTTCTGAAGCTGCTGCAGAATGGGAAACCTGTAAATCTACCTCAGCAGGTAATTAAGAATCAAACTGGAATTATCCTATTACTACACTGTATCAACAGTAAGTTCTCCACACACCTGACTCCATAACACAATGTTTATTGATCAAGGGTATGACAAAGGCTGAACACACCTTTGTTAGTCGTAAAAAGGAAAGTTCTGATAACAGTTTTACAATTCTTTGTGTAACTGCTCGTGTGAATTTCATATACAATGCATGAATATCTTAAGAATCACAGTGGCCATAGCTCACAGAGACTGTCTGCCAGATATACATGGCCTGATGCACTCCCAAGATGTGCCACACATTTCCATTGTTGTCCAACAACAAAATGTACAAATTGACACCTCCTTCTGCAACATCATACACATGAGTATGTGCCAAGCAAGATCGTAAGAGATGGAAAAGAGCCACTGTGGTACAACAACCATGTTAGAAAACTGCTGCGGAAGCAAAGGGAACTTCACAGCAAACATAAACATAGTCAAAGCCTTGCAGACAAAAAAAAAAAAAAAAAAAAAATTACGCAAAGTGAAATGTAGTGTGAGGAGGGCTATGCAAGAGGCGTTCAATGAATTCGAAAGTAAAGTTCTATGTACTGACTTGGCAGAAAATCCTAAGAAATTTTGGTCTTATGTCAAAGCGGTAGGTGGATCAAAACAAAATGTCCAGACACTCTGTGACCAAAATGGTTCTGAAACAGAGGATGACAGACTAAAGGCCGAAATACTAAATGTCTTTCTCCAAAGCTGTTTCACAGAGGAAGACTGCACTGTAGTTCCTTCTCTAGATTGTCGCACAGATGACAAAATGGTAGATATCAAAATAGATGACAGAGGGATAGAGAAACAATTAAAATCACTCAAAAGAGAAAAGGCCGCTGGACCTGATGGAATACTAGTTCGATTTTACACAGAGTACGTGAAGGAACTTGCCCCCCTTCTTGCAGCGGTGTACCGTAGGTCTCTAGAAGAGCATAGTGTTCCAAAGGATTGGAAAAAGGCACAGGTCATCCCTGTTTTCAAGAAGGGACGTCGAGCAGATGTTCAGAACTATAGACCTATATCTCTAACATCGATCATTTGTAGAATTTTGGAACACGTATTATGTTCGAGTATAATGACTTTTCTGGAGACTAGAAATCTACTCTGTAGGAATCAGCATGGGTTTCGAAAAAGACGGTCGTGTGAAACCCAGCTTGCGCTATTCGTCCACGAGACTCAGAGGACCTTAGACACGGGTTCACAGGTAGATGCCGTGTTTCTTGACTTCCGCAAGGCATTTGATACAGTTCCCCACAGTTGTTTAATGAACAAAGTAAGAGCATATGGACTATTAGACCAATTGTGTGATTGGATTGAAGAGTTCCTAGATAACAGAACACAGCATGTTATTCTCACTGGAGAGAAGTCTTTCGAAGTAAGAGTTATTTCAGGTGTGCCGCAGGGGAGTGTCATAGGACTGTTGCTATTCACAATATACATAAATGACCTTGTGGATGACATCGGAAGTTCACTGAGGCTTTTTGCAGATGATGCTGTGGTGTATCAAGAGGTTGTAACAATGGAAAATTGTACTGAAATGCAGGAGGATCTGCAGCGAATTGACGCATGGTGCAGGGAATGGCAATTGAATCTCAATGTAGACAAGCATAATGTGCTGCGAATACATAGAAAGATAGATCCCTTATCATTTAGCTACAAAATAGCAGGTCAGCAACTGGAAGCAGTTAATTCCATAAATTATCTGGGAGTACGCATTAGGAGTGATTTAAAATGGAATGATCATATAAAGTTGATCGCCGGTAAAGCAGATGCCAGACTGAGATTCATTGGAAGAATCCTAAGGAAATGCAATCCAAAAACAAAGGAAGTAGGTTACAGTACTCTTGTTCACCCACTGCTTGAATACTGCTCAGCAGTGTGGGATCCGTACCAGATAGGGTTGATAGAAGAGAGAGAGAAGATCCAATGGAGAGCAACGCACTTCATTACAGGATCATATAGTAATCGCAAAAGCATTACGGAGATGATAGATAAACTCCAGTGGAAGACTTCTCAGGAGAGACGCTCAGTAGCTCGGTACGGGCTTTTGTTAAAGTTTCGAGAACATACCTTCACCGAAGAGTCAAGCAGTATATTGTTCCCTTCTACGTATATCTCGCGAAGAGAACATGAGGATAAAACCAGAGAGATTAGAGCCCACACAGAAGCATACCAACAATCCTACTTTCCACGAACAATATGAGACTGGAATAGAAGGGAGAACTGATAGAGGTACTCAAGGTACCCTCCGCCACACACCGTCAGGTGGCTTGCGGAGTATGGATGTAGATGTAGATGCAGATGTAGATAATAATTAGTAAACACAATCCACAGGCAATTCAGTCCACAGAAACAACCCACAATACAATGAAATGAACCAAACAGACAGCAGCTAAGCCAATAAGCTGGTACCTGGATAAATTTGGGTCAGTATGAATGTTCTCCTTTATGGTGTATGAACAAACTAACTACATACTGTATCATCCACATCAGACTGCACTTAGCTCCAATATTTGACGACAGAAATGTCTACAGTATACCTGTATATCTTGTTAACCATTCATAAAGTCTTTATACATTCAATTGTACTTATTATGACTTTTTCTGAATGTACGTGGCTGAGAATTTCGTCTCACCAATAACTGTTCAAGCTTCATCTTGCGGGTACATTCATCTTAGTACCATTTCTAAGTCTAATGACATGAGTTTATCTCCACTGAAGATCCTTTACATTTGCACATTATATAACAGGCCTATGTTTTACCACATAATTGCACACACCTCTTTTGTGGGTGTATTTGAAGTCCGGTCCATTTGTGTTTTCATTTTACTTCCAAGATAATTAGTTGGACCAAGTCACATTAATATGATCTCTGCCTATGTTCAACATCAATCTGCAATGACCAATAACAGCACTAGCAGCACTAGCAGTGGAGGGTACATAAAGCATCTCTATGAGACATAGATAATAGTGTAGTTTTTTATTTATTTATTTATTGTTCCGTGGGACCAAATTAAGGAGAAGACTCCTTGGTCATGGAACGAGTCAATACATGAAATTATAACACGATATTAGAAACAGATAAAATGAAATATATAAAAAAAAAAAAAAAAAAAATTCAGGTGACAAGTTGTAAATTTAAATAAAGAAAATCAACAATGTAACACTGGAATTCGCTTAATTTTTTAGCTTTTCCAGGAGCTCCTCGACAGAATAGAAGGAGTGAGCCATGAGGAAACTCTTCAGTTTAGACTTAAAAGAGTTTGGGATACTGCTAAGATTTTTGAGTTCTTCTGGTAGCTTATTGAAAATGGATGCTGCAGAATACTGCACTCCTTTCTGCACAAGAGTCAAGGAAGTGCATTCCACATGCAGATTGGATTTCTGCCTAGTATTAACTGAGTGAAAGCTGCTAACTCTTGGGAATAGGCTGATATTGCTAACAACAAACGACATTAAAGAAAATATATACTGTGACGTTAATGTCAGAATTCCCAGACTATTGAATAGGGGTCGACAAGAGGTTTTCGAACTTACACCACATATAGCTCGAACAGCCCGTTTTTGAGCCAAAAATACCCTTTTTGAATCAGAAGAATTACCCCAAAAAATAATACCATACGACATAAGCGTATGAAAATATGCGAAGTAGACTGCTTTTCGTGTTGAAGTGTTACTTATTTCAGATACTGTTCTAATGGTAAATAAAGCAGCAATTAGTTTCTGAACAAGATCCTGGACATGGGCTTTCCACAACAGCTTACTATCTATCCGAACGCCTAGGAACTTGAACTGTTCCGTCTCACTTATAATATGCCCATTCTGTCTGATCAAAATATCGGTTCTTGTTGAATTGTGAGTTAGAAACTGTAAAAACTGAGTCTTGCTGTGATTTAGCATCAAATTATTTTCCACAAGCCACGAACTTATTTCATGAACTACATTATTTGATACTGTTTCAATATTACACACAAGATCCTTCACTATCAAGCTGGTGTCATCAGCAAACAGAAATATTTTTGAATCACCTGTAATACTAGAAGGCATATCATTTATATAAATAAGAAACAGCAGTGGCCCCAGCACCGACCCTTGGGGAACGCCCCACTTAACAGTGCCCCATTGGGACTGAACATCACTACCACTCTCAATATTGTGGAGAATTACCTTCTGCTTTCTGTTCTTAAAGTATGAGGAACCAATTGTAAGCTACTCCCCTTACTCCATAATGGCCCAACTTCTGCAGTAATATTTTGTGGTCAACACAGTCAAAAGCTTTCGTTAAATCAAAGAAAACACCTAGCATTCGCAACCTTTTATTTAATCCATCCAAAACCTCACAGAGAAAAGAGAATATAGCAGTTTCAGTTGGTAAACCATTTCTAAAACCAAATTGAACATTTGACAGCAAATTATGTGAATTTAAATGCTCCAGTAGCCTTGTATATACAACCTTCTCGATAACTTTAGCAAACACCGATGGCATAGAAATAGGTCTATAATTGTTATAAATATCCCTGTCTCCCTTTTTATAAAGTGGCTTCACTACCGAGTACTTTAATCGGTCAGGAAACTGACCACTCCTAAAGGAAAAGTTACAGATATGGCTAAGTACTGGGCTAACATACATAGAACAATTCTTCAGTATTCTGCTAGATACCCTGTCATATCCATGAGAGCTCTTGGTCTTTAGTGATTTAATTATTAATTCAATCTCCCTCTTGTCAGTATCATGGAGGAGCATTTCAGGTAACAGTCTCGGAACACTTTTTTCTAAGAGCGCTATATGATTCCCTGTTGGGACTAGGTTTCAATTTAGTTCACCTGCTATATTCAGAAAGTGATTATTAAATACTGTACATATATGCGACTTATCAGTAACACGGACATTCCCACTACGCACTGATTCTATATCCTCGACCTGTCTCTGCAGACCAGCCACTTCCTTTACGACTGACCATATGGTTTTAATTTTATCCTGAGACTTAGCTATTCTATCTGCATACCACATACTTTTTGCCTTCCTAATAACATTTTGAAGCACCTTACAATACTGTTTGTAATGGGCTGCTGCATTTAGATTTTGACTGTTTCTAACGTTTTGATATAATTGCCACTTTGTTCTACAAGATATTCTTATCCCTCTAGTCAGCCACCCAGGCTGCCTGTTTGTGCTAGTACCCTGTTTTGAACGTTCTGATGGAAAGCAACTTTCAAAGAGCATGAGAAAAGTCTTGAGAAAAGCATTATATTTATTGTCTACTGCATCAGCGCTATAAACATCTTGCCACTCTTGTTTCTTGATAAGGTTTACAAAGGTCTCTACAGCAACTGGATCAGCTTTCCTAAACAGCTGATGACTATATTTAACACGTATTGCAGCACAAAAATCTTTTAGAGTTGAAATTGTGCATCATGATCTGAAAGGCCATTCACCTTTTTGCTAACAGAATGCCCTTCTAGTAATGAGGAATGAACAAAAATGTTGTCTATGGTTGTTGTACTGTTCCCTTGCACTCTCGTTGGAAAGAATACGGTTTGCATAAGATTATATGAATTAAGGAGGTCTACCAGCATCCTCTTCCTTGCACAATCACTTATACAATTAATATTGAAGTCACCACATATAACTAACTTTTTGTATTTCCTATAAAGTGAACCAAGAACCTTCTCTAGCTTTAGCAAAAATGTTGTGAAATCGGAGTCTGGGGATCTATAAATAACAACAGTTAGAAGTTTAGCTCTGTTAAATTTAACCACACCTGCACAACATTCAAACACCTTTTCATTGCAGTACTTTGAAACATCAATTGACTCAAATGGGATGCCGTTTTTCACATACATGGCTACTCCCCCACACCGCAAAGAGCTCCTCGAAAAGCTGCCAGCCAACCTGTATCCTGGTAAAGGAAGCCTCTGAATTTTCTCCTTATTTAAGAAGTGTTCAGATATACCAATAATGACCAATAGTCATTGTCGCAACGCAGAAACAGAGCAATTTATTTGATGTCTAAGAGGCCATGATCGTTGGCTTTTGGGTCAAGGATAGAAGAATTTCCAAAATGGATAAGTTTGTAAACTGTTCACATGATGCCATTGTTAAAGTGTACCATACATGGCAAAATGGTCCTAACCAAAACTGGTGCCGAGGCAACTGTAGTGCACGTGAGCCATAGATGACAGAGGTGAATGATGGCTGTGGAGATGTGTATGGGCAAATAGATGTGCACCTGCTGAGCAGCTGACAACTCAGATGGATCAAGGGGCTACCAACAGAGTCTCCTCAATGACTGTTCAGCAACCGTTGCTGCGAATGAGCCTCCACCACAGACGCATGTTTCTTTCACCCCTGTTGCCTGCTGCTGATTGGCAACAGAGGCTGCCATTGGCAAGCTAATACCACAACTGGATTTCCACTGAGTGGCAATAGGTGGCTTTTTCAGATGAATCACGTTTTATGCTCCATCAGTAGTAAGATTGTTGGAATGGTCTAGGCCAGAGGAGGGAGTGTTATGGTCTGGGGATATTTTCATGGTATTCCCTGGGTAATCTCATCATTCGGGAAGTTGCAATGGTCATCATAGTTATGCATCTCTCCTTGGTGACCATGTTCATCTTCGCATGCAGTTGTTTTTCCTTGGAACAATGGCATCTACCAGCAGAACAATGAAACATGTTACACAGCTTGCACTGTATGTGTGTGGTTCAAAGAGCACCTGGATTTGTTTTTGTACTCCCCTGACCATCAAATGCCCCAGATTTAAGCTCTATTGAGAATTTGTGGGAACACCTCAACTGGGCTATGGGTTGTCAACTGAGAAACCTAGCATAGCTGCACTTGTCACTGGAGTCTGCTCGGCTCCACATGCCTGTCAATACCTTCCAGAATGTCTGAGCAGCGTGACTGAACAGTGAATTTTCTCCACATTGGACAATACACATGTACATCAACTCAACACTGATCACTTTACATTATTAAATAGAGCCAGTGATAATCAAACATGTATTGGATCAGTGGCTACTTCTTGTAGAGTGACATTTACGTATCATTTAGGGCAGTGTTGGTTTGAGGGAACAGCAGTCAAAACATATATTCATTTTAATTGTATGAATATAATAGAGAGAAACATTCCAAGTGGGAAAAATATATCTAAAAACAAAGCTGATGTAACTTACCAAACAAAAGCATTGGTATGTTGATAGAGACACAAACAACATACCAACGCTTTCGTTTGGTAAGTTACATCATCTTTGTTTTTACATATATTCATTTTGTTATATTATCATTATCATCAGTATCTATTATGTCAACTATATAAATGTTCATACACCATCAAGACACTCTACTTTGTATGAATGCTATCAATGACCTTACGCATATTCCAGAATGAAATTTTCATTTTGCATGGGAGTGTGCAATGATATGAAATGTGCTGGTAGATTAAAACTGTGTGCTGGACCAAGATTCAAACTCGAGACCTTTGCCTTTCCTGGGCAAGTGCTCTAGTCTGCAAAGTAGGAGACAAGGTACTGACAGAAGTAAAGCTGTGAGAACGGGTCATGAGTTGTGCGTGGGTAGCTCAGTTGGTAGAGCAGCCTGCAAAAGGCTAAAGCCCGAGTTCGAATCTTGGTCTGGCATGAAGTTTTAATCTGCCAGGAATTGTCACACATGCTGAACATACATTATACACAACATGTATCAGTTTGTCCATTTGATGCTCCACTGCATTCCTATAAGGAGACATAAGCTTTTTTTTTCCACTTATGCATTCTTCTTGGGTGATGACTGACCCTCTTTTTTTATTTTGGCATGTTACTGTAATATGCCTAATATATGATCTATGTTGCAACTCCTAGTTGTCTGTCTTTTTCAACACTTGCTGTGCAGATGTCTTTTCCTCTTATCAAGCAAATTTCTTAGCCTCCTACTCATAGTTACACTTGTGCTGTCAGCTGTACACACCAACATGTTTGTGTTAAGCATTTTGATTCAAGTTTTTTCAATCATGGCTGCTGTACATCTGTCAGGAACTGGGCTCTTCAACAAAAATCTATGTTCAGTGCATTCTTAAATTTATTTTATTCTCATTATGCAACAGTGATTGAAAGCCATTTATTTTTATGGTGCCTGTTTGCTGCTCCTGGCCAACTCCGATATGATTTCTAGTTCAAACAATGGTTGAGAGCTATTTAATTGTGTGAAATCCATTTATCATTCCTGGCCAGTTCCAATACACTTTCTAATTTAAGCAATGATAGAGAGTCTTTTAATTGTGAGGTGTCTGTTTACTGTTACTGGCCAATTATAAGTGTCAGATTTATGACCAATGTTGTCATACCAATATACTGTTCATGTTTAAGAGATATTTACAAACTCGCATATATGGATTTGAACAAAACCTTATGATTCTCCACAACACAACTTAACTACTGTTGTTACAGTATCTGAAGAAGTCCATGAATAATATATGTATACTATAGCTGAGTTGCAACTTCAAACATATTGTTCACATTTATGTCACCAACGTATATTTTCTTTGATTCAGTCTTATTGCCTATGAATATATGCTGTACATAACACATGCCATCTATTTGATGTTATGATTAACTTACAACTATATGCATTTTGTTTTATAAAATCATGTAGATCAGGAGAATTTGCACAGTCATAGCAATATAAAAACCCAGAGCTTTGTATTGTGGTATGCCCCTGAAGGGTCAATTATTATTACATTCCGTTTGCATAAGTTAGATGCTACTCATTACACTGTAACCATCTACTTGCTGCATATCATTATGTTGTCAAATGGGACATTTTGTTTGATATGTCATACATGTAGTCATTCATAATTTCAACATGTTACTATTAACTTGCGACTAATAATGCTCACCAGAAGTCAACAAATTATCCGATGGGATAACTCTGTTCCGTGCAAACTAGAAACATCAATCCAAATGTGGATCTCTTGCAATGCTAGCACTGTACTATTTATTTATTTGTTTTGCACACACACTATTATATTAAACATGTGAATGATTAAGTTGCATATTAACAAAACTATGGATGGTAACTATCATAATCAAGTGTCATGGACATTTTTCTAGCTGAGCCATACATTATGAAAATCTATCTCATGAATACTAACATTACTTATCTTTAAAGAAAAATACACCATCACTATCCACATGTTGCTTTATACTCTCACTATGCATCAATAACACTGTTATGTTACATTGCTGTCATATGCTCAAAAGCTCTTTAACACCTGCTTGCACTATAAGTACAAACATTATGTCAGACAGAGAAATATATAGCACTGATGACTGATGTCATTGAGAACTCATATTTCCTAAAAATAAGTTGTTGTTGTTGTTGTGGTCTTCAGTTCTGAGACTGGTTTGATGCAGCTCTCCATGCTACTCTATCCTGTGCAAGCTCCTTCATCTCCCAGTACCTACTGCAACCTACATCCTTCTGAATCTGCTTAGTGTATTCATCTCTTGGTCTCCCTCTACGATTTTTACCCTCCACGCTGCCCTCCAATGCTAAATTTGTGATCCACTGATGCCTCAGGACATGTCCTACCAGCCGATCCCTTCTTCTAGTCAAGTTGTGCCACAAACTTCTCTTCTCCCCAATCCTATTCAATACCTCCTCATTAGTTACGTGATCTGCCCACCTAATCTTCAACATTCTTCTGTAGCACCACATTTCGAAAGCTTCTATTCTCTTCTTGTCCAAACTATCTATTGTCCATGTTTCACTTCCATACATGGCTACACTCCATACAAATACTTTCAGAAACGACTTCCTGACACTTAAATCTATACTCGATGTTAACAAACTCCTCTTCTTCAGAAACGCTTTCCTTCCCATTGCCAGTCTACATTTTATATCCTCTCTACTTCATCCATCATCAGTTATTTTGCTCCCCAAATAGCAAAACTCCTTTACTACTTTAAGTGTCTCATTTCCTAATCTAATTCCCTCAGCATCACCCGACTTAATTTGACTACATTCCATTATCCTTGTTTTGCTTTTGTTGATGTTCATCTTATATCCTCCTTTCAAGACACTGTCCATTCCATTCAACTGCTCTTCCAAGTCCTTTGCTGTCTCTGACAGAATTACAATGTCATCGGCGAACCTCAAAGTTTTTATTTCTTCTCCCTGGATTTTAATACCTACTCTGAATTTTTCTTTTGTTTCCTTTACTGCTTGCTCAATATACAGATTGAATAACATTGGGGACAGGCTACAACACTGTCTCACTCCCTTCCCAACCACTGCTTCCCTTTCGCGCCCCTCGACTCTTATAACTGCCATCTGGTTTCTGTACAAATTGTAATAGCCTTTCGCTCCCTGTATTTTACCCTGCCACCTTTAGAATTTGAAAGAGAGTAAAAATAAGTTATCAGTGTAAAATACAAATTTCAAGAATTATTATAATATAGAATTGTAATAATATAATTATTGTATGAATGAGAAAGTAATTTTGCCTGTTGAAGCCACTGACCTAGCTTTAGGAAAACTTAATGCTGTCTATAAAATATTACTTGTGTTTTCTTACTTAAGTTCACATTTTATGCTTTCAGTTTGTATTTCTCACTACTATGCAATCTGGAATGAGAACTCTGCTTTGAGCAATTTTAGTCAGTAGAGAATGTAGAAGCAAGGAAAAATATTTAGGAGATCAAGTGTAGTACATTAACTGTATCTTTCACAACTAAATATACTTCTGCACACAGTAATTTCATTATAAGTTCCATTTTGCTATCTAATAAGTAGGGGAAGTGTACACAGTAACCATGCCTGTACACCTATTTTTCGGATGCTGTTGGTTTACTTTCTAATGAACAGCTAAGGGAGTGGTGAAACTGGTAAGTGTGTGAATGAGGAGGGGGTTATGATCTGAATGCTTTCATTTAATGTATCTGACTTTAGTGGGAGAACATTAATTTGGTTTGCATATAAGTAAATGTGTGATTGATCATGATGCATTCTTTTCATACTAAAAGAACATCTAATACCTTAATATTTCACTACATCTGTAGAAAGTTACAGTTACATAAAGGTCTGGAGTAAGTTTGTGTAATGTAAGAAGCAGGCTATTTGTGCATCAGTTTATTGAAAGGTGATCTAATAAGAAAATGGAATTATTGTATGAACACTGTTGAACTATAATGTAATGAATGAACACTCTATTCTTTTATCAAGTCAATTCTGTAGGAAAAGATTATGGTGAAATATTGAGGTTTATTAATGAGAATATCTTGTGAGATGAAATAATGATGAATCTGTGGTTAGGTTATTTATAAATGATATTACATTGATCATGTGGTTAGAGATTATTATATGTGAGAAGTTCTTAGGAATTGAGAATGAAGTTGTAGTTAGGGTATTGCTAGTGTAATATTGTACATTCATAGGAGAATAACAGATTGTGTATATGTTGACGTCTTAACTAATGTTTTCAGTTTGGGATCTCTTGAGAGGAGCAGTCATCCAGACACATATATGTCTGCGTTGAATTTAAATTTCCTTTCACTGTTACCTTTGTATTGACGTATTTAATACTTTTACATCACTGCAAAGACATGTGTATCTACATTACTATTTACCCACACCCTTTAAGATTGAAGGAACACTATGTTAACATGTATATTTACCAGAAAGCGGGGTGACTTTGAACATTTTAAATTCATTTTTGTAAATTCAACAGAAACTACCAAAAATACTGACATGAAACTTTTTGGAAGTTGCTGAATATGAGAAAGCAGATTACACATTTTTATCCCCCACGCCTAGTTTTTTTTTCCCACCCCATGGGTCGAGGTCACTTTGAACATGGAAACATTTGCCTGTTGTGTGGGAGTCATGTCAATTACTGTTAAATGACAGCCCTATTATATGAAACAGAATGATTTTTGTATATAAATATAGTTTTGAAAGTAACTTATTTAGAAAAATTTGAGTATTTTTTGAGTTTTCTTTAATCAGCTGAAACTGTTCATATGATTATGGCTTAACTTTGCTAATAATGGAAATGGGTGTTGAGCTAGTTATTAAATAAGAAAATTATTTAAAAACAGATCTTTTCAACACAGTCTGTATGGCATTGTTGTTGTTGTTGTGGTCTTCAGTCCTGAGACTGGTTTGATGCAGCTCTCCATGCTACTCTATCCTGTGCAAGCTTCTTCATCTCCCAGTACCTACTGCAACCTACATCCTTCTGAATCTGCTTAGTGTATTCATCTCTTGGTCTCCCCCTATGATTTTTACCCTCCACACTGCCCTCCAATACTAAATTGGTGATCCCTTGATGCCTCAGAACATGTCCTACCAACCGATCCCTTCTTCCTGTCAAGTTGTGCCACAAACTTCTCTTCTCCCCAATCCTATTCAATACTTCCTCAATAGTTATGTGATCCACCCATCTAATCTTCAGCATTCTTCTGTAGCACCACATTTCAAAAGCTTCTATTCTCTTCTTGTCCAAACTATTTACCGTCCATGTTTCACTTCCATACATGGCTACACTCCATACAAATACTTTCAGAAATGGCTTCCTGACACTTAAATCTATACTCGATGTTAACAAATTTCTCTTCTTCAGAAACGCTTTCCTTGCCATTGCCAGTCTACATTTTATATCCTCTCTACTTTGTCCATCATCAGTTATTTTGCTCCCCAAATAGCAAAACTCCTTTACTACTTTAAGTGTCTCATTTCCTAATCTAATACCCTCAGCATCACCCGACTTAATTCGACTACATTCCATTATCCTCGTTTTGCTTTTGTTGATGTTCATCTTATATCCTCCCTTCAAGACACCATCCATTCCGTTCAACTGCTCTTCCAAGTCCTTTGCTGTCTCTGACAGAATTACAATGTCATCGGCGAACCTCAAAGTTTTTATTTCTTCTCCATGGATTTTAATACCTACTCCAAATTTTTCTTTTGTTTCCTTTACTGCTTGCTCAATATAGAGATTGAATAACATCGGGGAGAGGCTACAACCCTGTCTTACTCCCTTCCCAACCACTGCTTCCCTTTCATGTCCCTCAACTCTTATAACTGCCATCTGGTTTCTGTACAAGTTGTAAATAGCCTTTTGCTCCCTGTATTTTACCCCTGCCACCTTTAGAATTTGAAAGAGAGTATTCCAGTCAACATTATCAAAAGCTTTCTCTAAGTCTGCAAATGCTAGAAACGTAGATTTGCCTTTCCTTAATCTTTCTTCTAAGATAAGTCGTAAGGTCAGTATTGCCTCACGTGTTCCAGTATTTCTACGAAATCCAAACTGATCTTCCCCGAGGTCGGCTTCTACTAGTTTTTCCATTCGTCTGTAAAGAATTTTTGTTAGTACTTTGCAGCTGTGGCTTATTAAACCGATTGTTCGGTAATTTTCACATCTGTCAACACCTGCTTTCTTTGGGATTGGAATTATTATATTCTTCTTGAAGTCTGAGGGTATTTCGCCTGTTTCATACATCTTGCTCACCAGGTGGTAGAGTTTTGTCAGGACTGGCTCTCCCAAGGCCATCAGTAGTTCCAATGGAATGTTGTCTACTCCGGGGGCCTTGTTTCGATTCAGGTCTTTCAATGCTCTGTCAAACTCTTCACGCAGTATCGTATCTCCCATTTCATCTTCATCTACACCCTCTTCCATTTCCATAATATTGTCCTCAAGTGCATCGCTCTTGTATAGACCCTCTATATACTCCTTCCACCTTTCTGCTTTCCCTTCTTTGCTTAGAACTGGGTTTCCATCTGAGCTCTTGATGTTCATACATGTGGTTCTCTTATCTCCAAAGGTCTCTTTAATTTTCCTGTAGGCAGTATCTATCTTACCCCTAGTGAGATAAGCCTCTACATCCTTACATTTGTCCTCTAGCCATGTCTGCTTAGCCATTTTGCACTTCCTGTCGATCTCATTTTTGAGACGTTTGTATTCCTTTCTGCCTGCTTCATTTACTGCATTTTTATATTTTCTCCTTTCATCAATTAAATTCAATATTTCTTCTGTTACCCAAGGATTTCTACTAACCCTCTTCTTTTTACCTACTTGATCCTCTGCTGCCTTTACTACTTCATCCCTCAGAGCTACCCATTCTTCTTCTACTGTATTTCTTTCCCCCATTCCTTTCAATTGTTCCCTTATGCTCTCCCTGAAACTCTGTACAACCTCTGGTTCTTTCAGTTTATCCAGGTCCCATCTCCTTAAATTCCCACCTTTTTGCAGTTTCTTCAGTTTTACTCTACAGGTCATAACCAATAGATTGTGGTCAGAGTCCACATCTGCCCCTGGAAATGTCTTACAATTTAAAACCTGGTTCCTAAATCTCTGTCTTACCATTATATAATCTATCTGATACCTTTTAGTATCTCCAGGGTTCTTCCAAGTATACAACCTTCTATCATGATATGGCGTTAATAAAAGAAATTACAAAAAAGTTATCAAATTTTAAAGAATTACATCTGTAAACACTCTACAGGAAAGGAAGTTGCCATGAAAGAGTTTCCACTCTAGCAGATGTCATAGACATCAAATTTAAACTCAAAATGAAGCCTTCCCCTTCTATCTACCTTACAATCAGGTATAATCCTACAAATGTCATCTTTCTCGAAATCTGACTCGTTGGGAACATTAGGCCACTCCAAAAAACTTCATCTGATTCCACCTTGAAATGCCATTTCCTCAGAAGTGTAATTTCATTATCAGTGATAACAAGTCCAACACTATTTTACACTTTTCTTTGAAGGAAACATTACGAAAACATGTTTTCTATTGAGCTGATGTGTCCAAGAATAGGGAAGGCTCTGTTCAAAGTCACCCCTTGAAAGACAAGCCTTCATATTTTATTTTTTTATGTCACCAAAGAATAAATTTAACATTTTATGCTTTCTGTAAATGTTCATTCAAGTGTTAACTTTGCCCATAAAAACTTGTTTCAAATTCTAAACTCAAAAATGCTTCTAATAATAGGCAAATGTTTTGTGCAGTTGTGAAGGAACTTACATTTCCAGAAAATTATTTTATTTTCTGGTGTTGGTACACAATATTACTTCATATTGACTGTCATGTCATCTGAATGTTTTGATAATTGGTAATATTTAATGACTCTGGCCTTAGGTCTATATTTACACACTAGAGAGCAGCATTTATTTTAAAAAGACACTAAATTGCTGTTTAAAGTTGCTTCGCCGTTCAAAGTCACACCTTTTTACAGTACTTGTACCTAACACTGTGCATACACCAAGAATTTGGTATCAATAAAAACAATGCATTTTAAACACCAATGTATGATGTAAAAAAAGTATGGTTCTATATTTACACACTAGAGAGCAGCATTTATTTTAAAAAGACACTAAATTGCTGTTTAAAGTTGCTTCGCCGTTCAAAGTCACACCTTTTTACAGTACTTGTACCTAACACTGTGCATACACCAAGAATTTGGTATCAATAAAAACAATGCATTTTAAACACCAATGTATGATGTAAAAAAAGTATGGTTCACACTAAGTAATTAGATTACCTTTCATTGTTTATCTTACAATTATAACCATACCAACACCCACACATCAGCAGTCAAATAAATTTATTTTTTATGTATCTGCTTTAGTTATCCACTTTGGTGATAAGAAACATCTGTTATTTCAAATTTATCCTGATGATGTAACACATACAGTACCTTGCAAGATGACAAAAAGCAGAATATATCAATATGTGATGGAAGAGTCAAAGCAGAGCTTTGGTGGTGAACGCAATGGTAAGAACTTCAGAGAAGCCGGACAAATAGAATGAACTACAATGTGAGAATGAATAAGATTATTATTTTATGTGCCATAAATATATGGAAACTTTGTTATACAAATGAACAATTAAAATTTTTGTAATTGCTTAGATATTTTAACAAGAAGATACTAAAGCCACAAATAATTTGATCATCATAAATCAGATGATGTACAGGGACTTCTGCAGAAATTTTTCCAAGTTGGAGCAAGATTAAAAACTTTCCACTCTTGATAATAACTGATTCTGTGAGTTTGAAAATGTGCAGTGGCCTAAGAACGAAATTCCACAAAAAGTGCACAAAACATACTGTATCTAAAACAAATTGATAGTTATGTACTTGTTATTTTTAAGGTGGAATACTTTGGTAAAAATGGTAAGTATATTTCAGTAGTACAGTAAAACTTGTTCAAAATGGAATCACAAGGCACTGAAATAATTTTCCAAATTTGGAAAGTTTCTAGAGTACCCAGAACTCACTAGGGTACATAAAATTTGTCAGATATCATGCACAAAATATAAATCTATAATCATGCATGTATTTCTATACCTACATTCCTAGACAGTAGATGTTCATTTACTATATAGTGTACAGTAGAACACTAGACTATCACACTAATTGATAAATAATATTGCATTTCTGAATTTTTACTCTAACTTTAAGGCACAATGAAAAGACTGTCACAAATAAAGCTTTCAGCCCGTAAGGCTTTAATCTGAAATACACACACACACACACACACACACACACACACTGACTGCAGTCTCAGGCAACTGTAGCCACATTGTGAGCAGCAGCACCAGTGCATGATGGGAGTGGTGACTGTATGGGTGAGGAGTGAGGACAATGACTAATGAAGTTTGAGGCCAGGAGGGTTATGGGAATGTAGCATATATTTCAGGGAAAGTTCCCACCAGCGTAATTCAGAAAAGCTGGTGTTGGTGGGAAGGTTCCATAAGGCATAGGCTGGAAAGCAGTCACTGAAATGAAGGCTGGAATGTTTGGTAGCGTGCACAGCAACCGTGTGGTCCACTTGATTCTTGGCCACAGTTTGTCGATGGCCATTCATACGGACATACATGACTGATTTTTTTACAGGTAGCTCAGCCTTTGAGGGGATAGGTGATGTTTGTGACCAGCCTGGAGTAGGTGGTGGTGGTGGTGGTGGTGATGATGATGATGATGATGATGATGATGATATTGGGATTGTGGGGCACTCAACTGTGTGATCATCAGTGCCCGTACAGTCCGATTTTGTACACAGTCCAATCTATTCACTGTCACAAATGATGATGATGATGATGATGATGAAATGATGAGGACAACACAAACACCAAGTCCCTGGGCAGAGAAAATCCCCAACCCGGCTGGGAATCAAACCCGGGACCCTGTGATTCAGAGGCAGCAATGCTAGCCAGTAGACCACGAGCTACGGAAGTAGGTGGTAGTAGGAGGATGTATGGGACAGGTCTTGCATCTAGGTCTATGACAGGGGTATGAGCCATGGGGTAAGGTGTTTGGAGTAGTGATTGATGTGTATATTGTGTAGGTTTGGTAGATGGCAGAATACCATTATGGCAGGGCTGGGAAGGATAGTGTTCAGGACATTTCTCATTTAGGGGCATGATGAGAGGTAGTTGAAACCCTGGTGGAGAATGTAATTCAGTTGCTCCAGTCCTGGGTGGTACTGAGTTATGAGGGGAAGGCTCCTCTGTAGCTGGACGGTGGGACTTTGGAAGGTGATGGGAGACTGGGGAAATAATACATGTGAGATTTGTTTTTCTACAAGGTTTGAAGGATAATTACAGTCTCTGAAGGCTGCAGTGAGAGCCTTGGTATATTTCAAGAGGGACGGCTCTTCACTGCAGATGCGATGACCACGGATGGCAAGGCTGTACAGAAGGGACTTCTTGGTATGGAACGGGTGGCAGCTGTCAAAGTGGAGGTATTGCTGGTGGTTAGTAGGCTTGATATGGATGGATGTACTGTTGTAGCCATTTCTGAGATGGACGTTAACGTCTAGGAAGGTAGCTTGTTGGGTTGAGTAGGACCAGGTGAAGCAAATGAGGGAGAAGCTGTTGAGGTTCTGGAGGAATGTGGATAGGGTGCCTTCACCCTTGATCCAGATCGCAAAGATGTCATCCATGAGTCTGAAGCAGGTGAGGGGCTTAGGATTCTGGGTGTATAGGAAGGATTCCTCTAGATGTCCCATGAATAGGTTGGCTTAGGATGGTGCCATTCGGGTGCCCATAGCTGTGTGTGTGTGAGTTGCGTTTGTGTGTGTGTGTGGTCTATTTTTGACGAAGGCCTTAAGGGCCAAAAGCTTTATTTGTGACAGTCTTTAAATTCATTGTTGTGTGTACAAAGACATTACTACTGTGTTTATTTGCTTTACATATCCGTTTTTTGCCACTTGTCAACAAGGGAAACCTGTTCAAAACTCTTTTTTCTAAGCAATTTCTTGCATTATACAATAGTTCCAACAACTTGGGAAAATTTGCTTGTACTGAAAATTGCATAACATAGTGTATGCGCGGAAAAGTTTGTTCAGGCATATTAATTTTTCTAGGGCATCATTTAGTGCCTGTTTTCTTCCTTTGTTTCTTCCTGATCATCTTCTATATTGCAGGTTTCTATTAAATCTGTTTCTGAAATAAGAGTAGAGTGAGTTGACAGAAAGTCGTGACTTCAAATGTAGCCATCTACACTAACAAATTTTAGTTAATCAGTATCTGCCTCCCTACCTGTGTGGTCAGTGTGGTAGACTCTATGCGAGGGGACCCAGGTTTGATTCCTAGACAAATCGGAGATTTTCTCCACTCAGGGACTGGTTGCTGTGTTGCCTTCTTCATTATTTCATCCTCATCAACACATAATTCGCCAAAGGGACATCAACTAAGAAGACTTGGACCAGGTGACCAGTCTACCCAGTGTGAGGCCCTAGTGACATGCACATTTCATTTCATTAATTCAGCAAGTGCTGCTGCATTTTCTTGAGCTTCAATGGCATTAGAGCGTCTTGTCATTGCTCCCTGAACCCCACTTTGTAACAGTTTTAGGCTTTATTTCCCTTACTGCCAAGCCAATCCAATTTTGTCCATCCAGGAGAGAAACTGAACATGAAAGGGCAAACACATTTTCAGTTTCTTCAACACTAAAAATAAAAAACTGCATGAGTGGTCTTATGGAAGAATGGCTGGGCTCTTTCAATGCCAAAATGAAAAAGAGAAATTGCCAAGTTTTCCTTTTCCTGAACAATGCAACCTGCCACCTGAAAGTCAGATTACCAAATGTGAAATCAGCTATAATGGAACTTGAGCGTGTAAATAATCCACTGGTCCATGGGTTATGTGAGATTGGTTGAACCTGGCAGGAACCTAGCTGATTTCACATTTGGTAATCTGACTTTCAGGTGGCAGGTTGCATTGTTCAGGAAAAGGAAAACTTGGCAATTTCTCTTTTTCGTTTTGGCATTGAAAGAGCCCAGCCATTCTTCCATAAGACCACTCACCGTCCACGTATTTTTATTGCTTTGCCATGTAAGTGGAAGGTTACTGACACCTATGTTTTTGAAACAATGTGACTTTACCACCACCTCTCCAATCACCAGTGGCTTCTCCATTTCACCTAACATGTTTCCACACAGCAGTACAGTGAGTCTTTTCTTGGGGGCTTTTCTGCCCATGAACTTTTCACATCAAATTGCTACAGATTTTTAGGGCAGTGCAAAATAAAACAGTTCTGTATCATCAGCACTGAACACATCTTCCGGGCCATAACTCACAATAAGGTTTTACAGTATTGTATTCCATTCTGTTCTACTCCCTGCTCATCTTTAGCTTCCCCAAAACACTTCATTCCACACGATTCTGTGTGCCTACTTTGACACCATCCAGGCATTCTGTGGATGCCTTAAACTCTGTATTTCCAAGTGACTTCCAGAGCCTCACTCTGCAACATGGGTATAGACAAAGAAGTTTTTTTGCCCATTCACTTATGAACCATTCCCACACTACGAGTATTTCATTAGTTTCTTCATTTCCCATCTTCTTTGCCTTTCTTTTCATTTGCACATTCCCTTTCATCCATTCATCCCGTATCTTATCCTTGTTTTTTAAGGTATCAGAAATTTGTATTTTACCACATTTGAAACACAACACTATTTCATTCACATAAAGTTTGTCTTTCTCACTTGCCTTAATTACCTTCATCTTTCCATTAACTGTTAGTGATACATACTTTTTGTTTGACATCATGTTATCAATTAAAGTGCTACTAATCAAGTGAAATTGACAGAAAATAATGGAGATAGTGCATTTCTTTGGAATGCTCAATTTTGCTGGGTAAAACCATTTTTTTTAACAGAACAACTCCCACCTCTTTCACTGCGCAGATTGCAACAGTGTTTTCATAGGTGCGCAACACTGTTCCAATCAGTGCACGTGCATGTCAGTCGTAATGGAACACAAAGAATGCTGACAAACAGGGCATTCTGGAACAAGCCATTCTCTTTTATGTACCAACATGGCATGTAGGTTGCAGTAGGTACTGGGAGATGAAGAAGCTTGCACAGGATAGAGTAGCATGGAGAGCTGCAGCAAACCAGTCTCAGGACTGAAGACAACAACAACAACAACATGGCATGTAACTTGTTAGTTGTTGCACAGATTGGTGCAGCTTGCTGTCTACAACCGCAGTGTCACACTGCATCGAACCTCTTTTCTTGGTTTGCTACCACTTAACAACATTGTCAGGGCTGTACAGTCTTTGTGCTAAAAGAAGCGTCCTTGTAGTCTTATGAATAACTGATGTATACTGTAATACAGTAGTACTGTTTAAGCTCTTTGCCACACTTACCACAAGTTATTAATTAAGTCTTAAAATTTGCATTTCATTCCCATTTTAAGCATGTTCAGCTTTATACAAAAAACTAGTATGTAAAAGTGTACTAAATGCATTGGGACTGAAATACATGTATGGTTTGGGCAGATTTCTGAATTATATATGTTCCACTATGATCAAGTTTTACTGTGTATGTAAAATATATCTTTTTATGTTGTTACTAGCAATATGGAAGTCACCTTTTTTTATTCAGTGATCTGAAATTACATTCCCATATGATTAAAGCCAAGGTATCCAATGAGTTATGAAATAAAGCTACAAAATATTCAGAAGAACAATTTATTCATACTCCCACAATGCTAGGATGAAACTGAAAACTAAAAAAAAATGTGAAACAGGAAAAAAAGGAATGACTGAGAAAATCCTCCTGAACATCAACAAAAATGCCACATTAATACCTTTTGATGTGGACAAACAGGGAATAAACAATGGAAAGCTCTTATTCAGTTTTGATGCAATCTCTAACATTTGAGTTGCTTTTGAAACCTCACAGTTGTTCATGTTAATGGATTTATTGCATTACTTTCACTATTTATGTTTTTTATTGTGAATGGCATAACCGAAATTGAACAAAAATGTTTATTTATTTATTTATTTATTCCATGTGATCTGATGGTACACAGTGTGTTGAACAGCTGGAGGCCCATGTGGAAAACTCCCTTTTTACACAGTTGAGTGTTTGTACATATAACATGCAGGTTTGCGTTTTTCCTGGTGTTGTGTTCATGTATTTCATTATTTTTTACAACTCTGGGGTCAGTTGGCACTATGTGTTTTCTGAAGAATTTTAGAGTCTCAAGAATGTAGAGGCAAGGCAGTGTAAGGATTTCCAACTTTCTGAAGGCAGGAGTCTCTGGGTTTGCTCCCAGTAATAATCCTCATTGCTCTCTTCTGGATTCTGAATGTGCTCACAGCAGTTGGAGCATTTCCCCAGAATATTACACCATATTTTAGGTGGGCTTGTATGTAAGCGTAATATGCACTGGTTAATGTTTTCAGGCTAGCACATGTTTTCAGTACACTCAATGCATAACAGCCAGTACAAATCCTGGCATTTACCTTTCCTGTATGTGTATTCCATTTCAGGTTATCTTGAACCCACAGACCTAGGAATTTGAAAACAGTGTTGGTATCTATTGACTGGTTATTTATAGTGACAGATGGCTGAGAGGAATTTGCATTTTGTGTTGTGTGGAAATTCATGGAAGCTGTCTTTTTAGTGTTGATAAGTTAATCTGTTGATTTTTGCCCAGTTGCTGAGTTGATTAGTAGCCAAGTTCACAGCTTTTTGCACAGCCTCTGTATTCTCCCCTTTGAGGAGTACAGTTGTGTCATCAGCAAATATTATTGTTTTGTGTGCATCAACATTCAGGCTCAAGTCATTAATATACAGGAGGAAAAGTAGGGGTCCCAATACTGAGCCCTGTGGAACACCTTGCTTTACAGTTTTATTACTTGATAGTATTTCGGTTATTGAGTTGCTTTGTCTATTAGTATAGTTCATGCTGACTCTCTGCATCCGATTGGTTAGGAATGCAGCAATCCAGTTGTTTGCAATTCCTCTGATACCGTAGTGTTCTAATTTTTCCAGTAATATTTTGTGGTCAACAGTGTCAAATGCCTTTGACAGATCCAGAAATATGCCTGTTATGGGTTGTTTTCTATCTAACAGATCTAAAAGCGTATTTATGCAATCATATACTGCAGTTTCAGTAGATTTGTTGCTTCTGAACCCATGTTGAGCTAAACTTAGTAAATCTTTTTTTTTTCAATGAAGTCCATCATTTTTTTGGACATTATTTTTTCAAAAACTTTAGAAAAGCAGGATGAGATTGAGATAGGCCTGTAGTTATTCATATGTTTATTATCACCTTTTTTGAAGACAAGAATTACTTTAGAAAGTTTCAGAGCTTCAGGGAAGATACCTCCCTGGAAAGAACAGTCACAGAGGTGAGTTAATGGTTCAGCAATTATGTGTTCACAATTTTTGATTACAGCTGTTGGGATACCATCAATACCAGCTGAATATGAATTTTTTAACTCTCTGAGGGCTTTTGCAACATCATTTTCAGTGACTTTGGTAATGAAAATTGACTCTGCACATGTGTGATGTTTTTGGTTTGCTGGTTGGTAATTTGTGTTAGGATTATTTTGGACCAGTTTTTCAGCTATGCTTGTAAAGAAATTGTTGAATGGGTTCACCACAACTTCGGGATTAGATATAGATTCATTGTGGAGTTTGATTTCTATGTTCGTGTGTGAAGTCTTCATTTCCCCTCTTTCCCTTTTTATGATATTCCACATTGCTTTTACTTTATTGCTGGATTTGTCAATGTACTCATCATTCTGCATCCTTTTTGCTTGTGGTAAACTACTGGTTTGAGTCTCTCATGCATCAAGGGAAGGGGTGCACCTTAGGGGAAATGGGGATGGATAACTGGAACGTATACCACATATTGTGTGCTGGGGATCAGTGGCATCCCCTCCTTCCGTCCAAAGCACCTCCTCTTTTGCAGGCGAGCTTCACTGACAAATAGCCATAGCAGCATTAACACCTAACTGCTGAAACTGTACAGGGTGCAGCTCTGCTTCTACAGGGCATGCACCAAGGCCATGGCAGTTGTCATATTGTGCTTGGTGTGCTCAGTGTATCTTCCAGGGACAGCTTCAAGTCCATGCTGTGGGTCTCCTCGTAGGTAAGACCAGAGATGTGCTTCATGCCGCCCTTGTGTGCCAGACTGTGGATCACTGGCTTTATGATGTCTTGAATGTTGTCATGCAACACATTGCACTGCCATTTGGAACCACCCTTGCCAAGCACCTTTCCTCCCTTGCTGCGCCCAGTCATTTTTCTCGAAAACAGCATGCAACAGGGTTTCTTTCTGCAACTCAGTAAGGGCTAAATGAGGGAGTGACAGACTGAAGACATATTGAAAAGGCATTGTGAAGTTATTTTGTAAAGGTACATGTCCATCTTGATTACAGATCAGTACCAAAATTGCAGCTGCACCTACATACTGACATATTTTTCCATGAACAGAGAGATAACTAAGAAAACCCAAGATATACAGAGAGCCCCAGTAGGAATTGTCCGTATTCAGGGACGTGACAGGAACAATCATTTAAAGCAAAAAAACTCAAGTAACCATGAGCTCTAAAATGTGTACCTTAAGAGTTATGAGCACTTGTTCATCTTCGATACTTTGAAACAAATCTCTTCTACTGCATGCTCTTTACTTTCCTCATCATTGGAGGAGGAAGTATGGACCAAAACAAGAAAAAAAGTCAAGTAAAAATGGGCTCTAAAATGCATATCTTAAGAACCATGAGCATTTGTTCGGTAGAAGAGATGTATTTCACAGTAGCAAAGCTGAACAAGTGCATGTAGCCCTCAAGGTACACACTTTAGAGCCCATGGTTACTAGGCCTTTTTGCTTTGAATGATGGTTCCTGATATGTCCCTGAATATTGACCATCCCTCCTGGGGTGGCCTGTGTTGTGACAGTTGAAGCTGCAGTATTTCTCATCACCAATGGGAATGTTACACCAGCAGTACTGTGGAGTTGCAGACAATGATTGCTACAAACTTGAGAGAATTCCATAATGTATAACAAGTTTGTATACAGATTCCAGAAGAGGGAAAATGTCCCCTCTTTACCCCCAACCCTTTTGCAGACACCTATGATGATGAATATATATTTTTGTCATAACTTTTATTGTGTGTTGCAGGTGTTAAAATATCGTAAATATTATCTCAATATTTTATGGATTTTAGCTAATCATATTCTCTGCTAATTTGTAAGAAACATAGCTATCATAATAGGTGCTGAAACAGGTGATTTTGAAACTTCCAACCAAAGATACAATTTATTCATAGCATCATAAAATAAATGGAACATAAATTTACATTGCTTGCAAATTAAAATGTCCATCACTTCAAAATGACAACATCTAGTGGCTACCATTTTCCTTCACATACATTTCAAGTCTTTTATGGTATGTTTTGCATGAATGGCACTGGAATTCAAATAACTTACTCCCAAATTTGATCCTTCAATTTCTGAATGGTATGTCATGGGTCACACTGGAAGATCTGAGATTTCAAATTATGCCAAAGGAAGAAATCAGAAGCTGAAGTATCAGGGGATCTTGGAGGCCGGGAAATGTCCTCTTTCTTGGAGATCAGATGACCAGGAAATATATTCTGTAGTGCATTATCTGAATGCCATGAGATATGGCATTGGCCCCATCTTGTTGGAAGAATGTGTTTGCAGTTACAGGAAGATCAGCAAGTTCCCACACTAGGAAATGGTTCAGTATGTGAACATTCTGCATTCACAGTAGCAGCATTCCTGCAGTCCTCTCCTTTTTTTTTAAAAAAAAAAAATTCAAAACAATGATACACTGCACCACACTACCTCTTTCTGACTGTCAGGTTGTGTTTCATGAACTATTTCAGGATTTTCACATGACCAGTATCTAAAGTTTTGCTTGTTAACAAAGCTTGACATGTAAAAATTGGCCTCATCATTCATGATCAGATTGTTGCACAGATCTGGTTTCTTGTTCATTAATGCCAATTCCCAGTAAATGCATGGTCTACATTCAGTTTTTGCAAGATCTGAATTTTATATAGGTGGTACTGTAGTCTCTGCGCAATATTCGCTATAAACTGTGTTCCACTATGTTAAGTTGCAGTGTATGCTTACATGCAGAATGCATGGTACTTCTGCTGGAGGCTTCTTCCACTCTTGCAACATTCACTGGTGTGCACATGTGTTTTGTACTTCCACCCATATTTTACACCATATCACCCGTTTTCTCACAGTTCTGTACCTACACTTTTTGATAGCATTTGCCTATGGGACTGGGGCATGATATACTAGACTGTAATGAGCACAAAATACATGCTGCATGGCCATGTAGTTCTCCTTGTTTTTGTATTATGCCTTCATGGCAACACTGCTTTCTGACCAGTCCATGACGTCATCTTGAGTGGACATCGATATCAGAGTCAATGGCAAATGTTTATTGTCAAGATGGCACCACTCCCATTTTCTATTCTAGGTCCAGGGTTGCCAAATTTCCTGTTTCACAGTCGTGACTGTTACAACATTCACCCATATCCCGATCTGACCTGGGCACATCCTGGTGCAGTCTTGTGCATAATTCCCAAGCACAAGGCTCTGGGGAAGTGTGTAACACCTATGGCAGATTGGGATAGCACATACTAAAATGACTTATACCAGGACTAGTAATGTTTTTGGTCTTATAGTTGCATATTTTTCTTGTACATTTGCAGTAGCTGCTGTTTTTTTTTTTTTTTTTCCTTCATATTTCCACTTTTGTGTCATGCAACTGTAGCTTATTTTATTTTATTTTTTTTTGTAAATTTTTTTATTGTGTAAATCACTGCCCATGCAGAATTTTAAAACTAGTATTTTGTCAATAATTCTGGGGTTGGACATTAATATTTATTCACCTCAGAAGGTATGTTTGCAACAATGCACATGAGATGTGATAAAAACTAATGGGAATTTTTTAATTTCATGGGCTTTACACATCCAGTTTTCATATTTTTTATCTTGTTGACACACATGTTCCTGATATATGCTTGCATTTTCATCTGTTTTGAATATTTAGTTTATGGTTAACAGTTGAAAAGGCTATCTGTATTTTTGAGTGCTTGGCTAATTTTTACTTTCAAAAATATGGATCAAAGAACTTTCATTAAATTTTGCTTGAAAAATGGAATAAAATGCAACACCACATTCATAATATTGACTGTGGCTTTTGGTGAATCTACAGGACGTCTCGCGAAAGAGTCTGGGAGGAGTCCGCAGGTCGCATTTGCCAGCTGTTGCCACTGCATCTGCCAGTTGTCGCCATGCTAGGTACTCGGACACCAATACTTTGTGTGTGTCCCCTGCACTGTGTTACTGAGTGTACTGGTGTTTTCTTTTGAGTTTTTTTTTGTCAAGTTTAATCACTTCAAATACTGTTGCTAGATGTCATTATTGCGACAGTGCCAAGTCCAGGGCTCTCCCTGCCTATATGTTGCTGTGCCCTGTCCTCAGACAGAAAAACCATTCATGTGTCTTCTATCTGTACAACTGAGTGTTTGGGTGTTTTGTTTTGAGTTTCCAGGTTTTGTGTATGTATATGTGAAGGATCAATGAATGTTTCTTGTGTTGAACTATGCAAAAACAGAATTGTATGTGGAATGTCGGTTTCAACTCATACGAAAATTTCCCAGTGTGCATGTTCCCAATGATTCAATGATCCACTGATTAGTGAAGAAATTTCAAGAGCCTAGATCTGAATTATAGAAACAAAGCCCCAAAGAACCTAGTGTTTTAATTAAAAATAAATTAGGCAAGCTAGGGGAGGGCTTAGAAAGAAGTCTGAGAAAATCTCTGCACCCTTTGGCACTTCAGACTGGCATGTCACGAGCATCTGCTCACAGAGCTGTGCACAAGTTGAAATTGAAACCATACAAAATAATGGTAGTGCATCAACTGAGGAACTCAGATACTGTTGCTTGACATTGTTAATACAACTGGCTGTTACAGTCTGTGCACAATGCGGAAGTTGATCTTGATATGTTTCTTTCTTTATGATGAAGCATGGCTGCATTTGTCAGGGTATGTAAATTCTCAGAACAATCAACGTTGGAGCTCTGAAATTCCTCATGAATTACATCAACAACCTCTGCATAATGTGAAAACAGGAGTGTGGTGGGCAATTAGTACAAGATGAATTATTGGACCAATTTTTGTCCACAAAACAATACCTTCTGTCAGGTATGTGAATAACACACAGTATCCTTTCTTTTTTTTCAACAACTACCATCCAACAAAGAGGTATATGGTTATTTCATGCTGGACAATGCAAGACCACACACTGCCAATTCTTCTATGATAGCAATAAGAAGTGTTTTTGCTGACAGGATAGTTGATTGGTGTCCTCGTTCTCCAGATCTAAATCTGTGTGACTTTTTATTTCTGGGGAATGTTAAAAGACAAGGTGTAGGGAACCAATCCCCACATGCTTGAAGAGTTGGAAGACTGGATCTGGCTAGTCATTTCCCAGATTTCAGCAGTCGAAATTCGTTGAGTATTTGCTAATGTGTTCAGGGGGTGTCAGGCTGCTGTTACCATAGAGGGACATCATTTTGAGCAACTACTGCAAATAAAGGTAAGTTAAGTTAATAAGACAGTAACTTTGTTTATGCTTAACTCAGGGGAGATGCATACACAGCCGACTACCAGCAGAGTAGTGTCCGAGAGTTGGGCACGGCAGTGGATGTGGTGGTGGCGGCAGCTGGTGGTCATGCCGTGCAACCTGAAGACCCCTCCCGGGTATGTTTTGTGAGACCCCCTGTACTATGAGTAAGATGAGTTTGTGAGTGGTCTAATGTTACAAAGAGGGCTTAGAAGATGTTGAAGACAATGACTGCCCTGGTCACCCTAACAAATCAATTACTGATGACAATGTGGGAGAAGTAAAGAAAATGGTTCTTGAAAATTGCCATATCATCATCAGAGAGGTTTTTGATGATGTTGGCATACCCTTTGGCTCAAGCTAAGCAATTTTTATGGATGTCTGGCCATGAAATATGTAGCAGCAAAATTTGTTCTGAAATTGTTGAATTTTCACCAAAAACAACATTGCTCAAGAATTGCTGAATAAAGTCAACAGCAATCCAAAACTTCTAGAGAAAGTTGTAACAGGAGATGAAATATGGTTATATGGGAAGAACATCGGAACCAAGGCCCAGCTGTTGCACAGGAAACTGCACAAAGAGCCACGACTGAAAGAAATTCAACAAGTTCGATCACAAATGAAGGTTCTTCTCATTGTTTTCTTTGATTACAATGGCATGATGCAACATGAATTCTTGCCCTATGGTCAATAAGAAATACTACCTGAGAGTTATACACTATTTGTGTGAAGCAATCCAAAGAAAACAACCAGAATTGCAGCAAAAATACTCATGGATATTGCCTCAAGATCATGCTCCCGCTCACACCTCAATGCTTGTTTGTGATTTTTTGGCAAAAAAACAAAACCGTTATTTTTCCTCAGCCACTGTGTTCCCTGGATATGGACCTCTTCACTTCTTTCTGTTCCTGAGACTGAAAAGAACCATGAAAGGATGTTGTTTTGCCACCATTGATGAGATAAAAACAGAATCTCTGAAGGAGCTGAACAGCATAATGAAAAGTTGAGTTCCAGAAACGCTTCCAAGACTGAAAAATGCGCTGGCACAAGTATATTATGTCTGGGGACAAAGTTGATGTTGATGAACAAACAAAGATTCTTTAAGAAAAACAAAAATCCCTGTTACTTTTTGATCACACCTCATATAAACACTGAAAAGATGTTAGTGATGGGATCTGTGAATTAATTAAAATATAATGAAAAAAAAATTTTTTTTTGAAAGTCAACATTTAATTCAGTTTCATATGAAAAAGTCACACAACCAAAACTGTAATAATATCAGAAGTTTTTTAATGATTTAAACTATTATATAAGGCAAGAGACCTGCTCTAAATCAAAAATTTTTGACTGTAATTTAATCAATGTAACACTGGCAATAAGGAAATGCAGGCTGTGTAATTGTCATGATTTTCTTTAATGTAGCATGGGTGTAACCACACAAGTCAGTATGGAGACAGAATTTTTCAGAGTTCAGCTAGTATGTGAAAGTCTTTGTCACAATCAAAGTATTTTACCGATTTCAATTAATGTAGTGCAAATGAACTCAAAAGTCATGTGTACATCAGTTCCTTAATTACAGTGATAAGTTTTTGTTCCACTGTGCATGATGAATCTAGTTATAAAAATTATATTACAACAGAGTAGAATATACAATAACCACCCCTACAGGAACAAGGATAACTTAAAAGTAACATTCTATTGCAAGCAGTTCTAATATTGAGCAATACCTTTCAAAAAGCAGTCACGTCCAAATGACATAAGGATTTGCTATTTTTTGTATAACAGGAAATGACCACAGAATTGCTGCTGCTATTGCACACAATAATGAAATACAGGTTGATTATAATTAAAGTTCCTGTAAAAACAATGAACCAGTGATTAGGATGACATGAAACTGGAATGGAATGTTATAGAAGTAGGAGGAAACATTACAGAAACAAAGTTCATGAAAATTTTACCACCAGATGGCCCTGTAATCAGCAGAATATACATAATAAATTATGTGGGATACATGATTTACATCTGATATACTTGGCATGATTGTTTCAATGCAGGATCATGCGCCATTGGTAAACCTGAAGAATGACGACTGTGCACCAATAGAATTGTTGGATGCAATAGGCAGAAGACATCCTTCGTTGATACTGCACATTTTAGCGATATTGGTCAAGATAAACATACGCTGCAATGTTCTTCAGCACGCCAGTGTAGAAGTATGCCCAGAATCAGCTAAGTGAAAAATCCATGCAATACGTACATTTAGTTATTTACAACAGCTGACAGGAATTTTGCCTTGTGAGAGACAGCATGTACGAGATCGTCTGCTGATTTGAAGTTCTAGATTCACATATTTTACTGTTCATATCAGTTCTGTGTAATCTTTCACTGATTGCATCACCCATTTGTATTGTGAAATTTTGAACATTTGCGAGTGCCACGATAAAGTAGTACTTGTATTGTCAATTGCAGGCTTTAACTAAACTGTGCTCTTTTAAAAAAAATTTCAGAACAGTACACTATCTTCATTCAAAACAATCATTCTCTTATTTCATTGTACAACTGCTTGAGAAACATATTAATTTGAGAATTTTCGGACACGTACAAAACTATATTTTCATGAATTACCAATATGAGTGTTTTGGTTACGTAATTTATTTCATAGCAAATCAGCATTTGTGGTTTACAGTTCAGCTAAATATTACATCGCCTGTGAATTTCATTGGGTATCAACGCAAATAAACATGCATTTTTGAGAAGTTTTGGAAGCTACCATTGTCCTTTGCATAATCTATGACCAATCTATAGTAAATCGGCATTTGTAACTTAGTTACAGTAGCAGATTTTCTAACTAATATATTGTGTTACATCTAGTTTTCCCTTAAATAGAAGCAGCCCTGTATGTTATGTGTGTTTATCATAAATTAGCTCTGTTTTACAGGTTGCTAACAACTATAACTAACATCAAAACGTTTTAGGAAAATATTAATTTTTTCCACATGTTTTTCTATTGCTTTAATAGAAATCTTGTTTTTATGTATCTGCTTCAGTTCTTATAGGTAATTATCACCTCTTTAGCTCGACAGATTAAAAGATAATCACTGGGCTTAATTTAAAGTTAATTGTTCATTGCCTAGTAATACGTTGCACCAGTCAAAATGCAGGCCTACTGTGAATGCTGTTCTCAAACACGAGATGAGTTGCTTGATGTTTGTAAGCAGCTGGAAATTGCCCTGATTACAATCAAATGGTTGGTAGCTGGTGCGAATCAATGTGTTGGAAGAAATCCCAAGAGTCATGTACCTGTGATAGATAGATCAGACATACCTCAAGTACTATCCTCTCCTGTGAATTCTGTCTCCTCCCATAAAGTACAGGATATATCATTACCTGTCCACTTGACTGCAAGTGGTGTGTCAATGGTACATCTAGGCATCCTACAGGGTGGACGGGCACCAGGGAGGACTCAGGGTGCTGTACCGACCCCCCTAACCAACAAGTCTGAGGTGCTGTCTTTCACTGAAACTGAGCCAGTGGGCCTCAATCCACATGTTTTGGGGAAACCTGTTTTGTCTGGTGTCAGGAAGATGCAAACACAAAAGTTTAAGAGCCTATTAATCATCAGCAGTTCTTTAGCGAATGATTTTATCCTTAGGGAAATGGCAGCAAGGGGCAGGAGAGGTCATCAGGTGCACTCAGTCTGTATGCCTGCATGCAGCATTCAGAATGGTGAGAAGGCTATTCTAGCAGCCACAGAGAGCAGGATGCGACCAACTGCAGATTGTGGTCCACATAGGAACAAATGATGCCTGTCATCTGGGTTCCGAGGTCATTCTTAGGTCATTCAGGTGACTGGTAGAGAAGTTTGAGAAGACCAGAACACCGTGTGGAGTTTCAACAAAGCTCAAAATTTGCAGCAATGTCCCCAGCACTCATTGTGGTTTGGTTCGGAGTCGAGTGGAAGGACTGAACCAGAGACTTTGAAGGTTCAGTGACAATGTAGGCTGAGACTTCCTTGACTTGGGCCATAGAGATGAGAACTGTACGGTTCCCCTAAAAAGGTCAGGTGTGCACTACAAGTCAGAGGCTGCTACTCAGGTAGCTGACAGTGTGTGGGACGCACACAAAGGCTTTTTAGATTAGGCAACTCTCCATCCAATCAAGAAAACAACAGCTATAGGAAATCCAAAAGTATCAGTGTAAGATTGAAAGAAATGCCTCCCACAGACGAAGGTATTAAAATCATAATGGTAAACTGCCGAAGCATTCACAGAGTTTGAAGCACTCATGAAAAGCATAGAAGATCACATAATACTAGGTACAGAAAGCTGATTGAAACTTGAAATTGACAGCAATGATATTTATGGGGAAATTAAGTGTATATCAAAAGGATAGGCAAATGGGAAATGGAGGTGGTGTATTTGTTGCAGTAGACAAGAAACTCAGATCCACCAAAACAGAAACTGAAGCAGGATGTGAGATCATTTGTGCAAGACTCAGTATTAGGGGCTGGCAGAAAATGACAATTGGATCCTTCTATCACCCACCAGACTCATCTTTTGATGTAACCAAAAACTTTAGAGAAAACCTCAGTTAACTTGTACGTAAGTTCCCCAATCATACTGTAATCATCTGTGAAAACATTAAGCATCCATCAATTAATTGGGAAGCTTATAGTTTCGTTATGGTGGGTGTGATAAACATCCTGTGAAACTTTACTTAACACTCTCTCTAGACTGATTGAAATTGGAACTGTGTGTAATGAGTGGCTGTTTCAGGCTATGTAAAAAACCAATGCACGAGATAAATGATGACAACTTTTCCCCAGTGAATTGTTTGTGGTGACAGTCTATGGTTTGACCAAAGGAAAAAAAAAAAATCATCGCTTGCTGTGGGAAGATTGCAAATTATCTGTTGAACATCATTATCTGATGATAATGGACCAAATTCTCAGACTGTGCTGCTGTAATTCAGATGAGTAACTGTGCTTTTAATTTCCTAATTTTAAACAGTGTTGTGTGATTTTTTTTTATTTTTATTTATTTATTTTTTGTTTGTATGATCAACAACGAGACTACAAAAATGAATGAAGAGAAGCGCGTAGGCAGTGAATCTGTAGAAAACACTTCAGACCTAGGATCAAGTATCAGTGAACTATCGTCCAAGAGTAATCCACGTGTACTTCAAAGTTTTGGTGGAGATGGTTCCAGCAAAAATGTCACCACAAGTACTCCAATCGCACAGGGAAGAATAGGCACAGATGATTTGTTAATGTTATTAATGCAGCATATGAAAGAAATGAAGGAACAGATGGGATAGATGAGGCAAGAAGCAAAGGAACACATGGTACAGATTAGGCAAAAAGTGAAGGAACAGATGGGACAGATTAGGCAGGATACTAGTAAGATAAGGGAAATCCAGCACGGTTTGGCAGCACTAAAATTTACTGTTGAGACAGGGCAGGGTGAACTCAATACTCGTGTAGGGGCAGTAGAAGGAAGGTTAGAGATATTAGAAACTAATTTCACACCAGAATTGGCCAAAAATGAGGAAAGATTCGAAAAACTAAATGAACATGTAGAAGTAGAAAATTCCAAACTTAAAGTAGAGGTTGTTCAGACTAGGAGAATCTTAGAAGAAAAAGGAGAAACTTACAAAAGGAACTCTGAGTTAAAGCTTACAGACATTTCTAATCTAACAAGTAATGTAGAACTGAAATGTGTTGAAACAATAGATTTGAGTAAAAATATTGCTGTAGATTTAAGTAAGAAAGTTGTAGAATTGCAAGAGGGTTTAGCCCAAGAAATTTTGTTAGCAATATTAGTAGTGTATGGGGTGGAACCCCTTTAAAATGCTTTCCAGGAGATGGGAAATTGCATCTTGTTGATTTTTTAGAGCATAGTCAGGATAATTTTAGTAATGACATGATAGGCAATGTTAAAATTAAATTTGTTAAGCGATTTTTGGATGGGGAGGCAATCTCATGGGCCAATCAGAATGTAAATTCTACCATGTCATATGATGAATTTGAAAGAAAGTTCTTAAATAAGTTTTGGTCAGAATCTGAGCAGGCTAGGATTAAAAGTGAGTTTTTGAATGGTCGAATGTATAGGGAAGGTGATGGTAGATTAAAGTGTTTTTGTGAAAGCCAATTGAGGATATTAGTACACTTAGAAAAACCTTTTGATGAACTAATACTAACAGATGCCTTAAAAAGATTACCAAAAAGTGTACAGTGGGAGTTGATTTATGGACCAGACGACTCTGTAGATCAGTTCGTGAGATATGTAGGTAAGTTGGATAGAGCCTTTGAGAGAAATGAGAGATTAAATAATGGCAGATTTGGCAGTCAACCATCTGGGGGTGGGGGGGTGGAATCAGAGCAGGAATCAAGGCAGGAATGATAATGAAAATCAGAATAATAATCATGGTTACAATAGAAATGACAACAGATGGATCAACAATAGTAATGGGAATGTAAATAGAGGACATGACAACAGGGAGAGACCTTGGGAGAATAGTAACAGACAATTAGATAATCACCCATCAAGACAAGGCAATTTAAACTGACAGATGCCTCATTGGGAGCCAGTCAGTTTGGGGCGAGAAATGTGTACCGAAATCAGGCTAACCACCACCGGCCAAGAGACATTGAAAATAATTACACAAGACACAGTAATCGAAGATATTGGGATGGAAATCTCAGAACTAATGAAAGAAGAGCACATCAGATTAGCAAATTACAGTTTGACAGTAAATTCTCGAAAAGTATGAATGAAAGTGTGGAAGATAGAAGTATTAGCATCTGTAAGAAGGTTGAAGAAGTTCCATTAGAGGAGGAAACTATATCAAGTCTATATAATTGGTGTGGTGAAGAAGTTTGTGAAGAACGTGTTGGTAATCTTGATGAGTTTGGATTAAGTAAATTAATGGAGGAAGACTCGATCCCTGTTAAGCACTTAAGTGATGATACCTGTACTAGTGTACTTGTCAACAATTCTGATGATCATTGTAAAGATGTTGTACAAGGGTCTAGTATTGGAGATGGTAATGTGAGTGGTAATGTTGATAGTGAAAGTGTCAGTAGTAATGATGAATGGGAGGAAGAATTAGACAGCAAGATGTATATGGAGGTTAAAGAAGATTTAATTAATGGTGAAGAAGATGAAGTCAGTAGTATTTGTGAAGAATATGGCTACCAGACTGTACCAATGGAAACTGGGAAGTTTTCATCAGATAAGGAACATTATGATTTATATGTGATGCTAGAAACTTTATGGGATACGTACAAGGGTTATAGTGACAGTGACAGAGTAAAAAGGGTCATCAAGATTATTTGTGATTGCATTCCAACTGGGAAGATAGAACCAGTCAGCAGGCTTACAGTGAATTCTGTTCCACGAAAAGTAGACAGTGTGTTGGACTTTAGAGAGATTGAGGATGATTTGTTGCATGAAGATGAGGAAAGCAGGAAGGTAAAAGTTTTGGGTTGCCCGTATATATGTGTAAAAGTTGCAAATTATGAGGGAGTTTGCCTCTTAGATATGGGTAGTCCTGTTTGTGCCATTTCTGAAAAATTTAGAGACCAGATAAGACACAGTGCTGATTTTGAAGAATCCTGTTATTGGAATTAAAGTTAATGCAGCAACTAGTAGGCACAGCAAAGTTGTCAAAAGGCAAGCCTTAATATCTTTCACCATTAATGACGTACAGTACAACCAAGGATGTTTTGTAGTACCTGACCTCAATGAAAATATTTTGTTCAGAATGAATTGGATACAAGGAGTATACGCAGATTTTGACTGGAATAACAAAATGTTAAGGCTTACCAACCCAAAGACAGATGTGACTGAACTAATCATCCAAAATTGCCTAGAGAATAATTTTCAAATTAGAAAAGTGATTTGTCCAAATGAAAAGATTGATGTTAACAAGGAAGACAATGAAGAAGAATGCAGTGAAGAGAAGTATGCTGAATTAGTGGCCACCAAACTAAACGAATCATTTTTCATCAAACCATATGGAGTAGCCACCTCAAAAAGAAAAGCTGTGGAGAAGAACTACAAAAATGGAACTGTGGGAAGTAATTGAAAGGTGCAATAGTGCATACAAGAACCCGTTGGTGGTAGTTTCCAAACATGATGGTGGAGTAAGACTTGTGCTGGATTCAAGACATTTAAACAAATACCTTAAGAGGGAAACTGATCACCCTGAGAACATAGATGTGTTATTACATAAGACTGAACATATGAAGTACATGTCTAGTTTAGACTTAACAGCAGGTTTCCATCAGGTACCATTGGAGATTCAGTCTAGAAAATATATCGCATTTTTGTATGGAGGAAGATGTTATTGCTATTGTGTTGTACCATTTGACCTTAATGTATCAAGTAGCAGAATTTATCTCAGCATTGAATTTTGTTCTATGAAAAGAACTGTTAAGCAAACTAATCCTTTATGTTGATGACATACTTGTAACAGGAAACAGTTGGGAAGAATATATACGTTTGTTGGGTGAAGTGTGTTACAGATTGAGACAGGGAGGCATGTCATTTAAACTAGAGAAGTGCAAATTTGGAATGAAACAGCTCAAATTTTAAGGCCATACCATCTCAGAAGAAGGAATCTTATCTGATGAAGAAAAACTTGAAGCGATTGCAAAATTTCCTGTGCCCAAGACTAAGAAACAACTTAAATTGTTCTATGGAATTTGTGGCTACTACCAGAAGTTTGTCAGCAATCAAGCTTTAAATGCACCATGTTTGAACAACTTGTTGAAGAGGAACTCCTTTTGGGTATGGGACAAGGATTGTCAGGAAGCACTGGACAACTTCGCCAACGGCCTTGCCGCAGTGGTAACACCGGTTCCTGTCAGATCACCGAAGTTAAGCGCTGTCTGGCTGGGCTAGCACTTGGATGGGTGACCATCCAGTCTACAGAGCACTGTTGGCAAGTGGGATGCACTCAGCCCTTGTGAAGCAAACTGAGGAACTACTTGACTGAGAAGTAGCATCTCTGGTTTCAGAAACTGACATACGGCCGGGAGAGTGGTGTGCTGACCACATGCCACTCCGTATCCGCATCCAGTGATGCCTGTGGGCTGAGGATGACACGGCGGTCAGTCAGTACTGTTCGGCCTTCATGGCCTCTTCGGGAGGAGTTTAGTTTTTAGTTTATTTGACAACATCAAGAAACAGCTGAGCAATAGTAAAATGTTACACAGACCTGATCTTACAGAGCCATTTTGCATTATGACCAACAGCAGTGACTACGGACTGGGAGCTCATGTGTTCCAAGAAAAGATTGTAGATGGTGTGCTGGAGCATAGGTCAACAGCTTTTGCCAGTAGAATTTTACAAAACCATGAGAAGTCATACTCTGTCACCGAAAAAGAATTGTTAGCAGTCTATTGGGCTTTCACCAAATTCAAGAATTACTTATTAGGACATCAAGTAGTGGTACACACATACCATAAGGCTTTGATCTATATACAAGAGTGTACTTTGCATCACAGCAGGATAACCAGGTGGGCACTATTCCTCCAGCAGCTCAACTATACAGTAAAGTATATAAAAGGTGAAGAAAATCTAATTGCTGATGCTATATCAAGATTGCCAATGGGAGGCGAAGCTGAAAATAACAGTGATTAGTGAGAAAGGGAATTTCCGATTATGTATCTAAAAGGGGTGAAAGATGAGAATGAAATCAGGAAAATTTGTAATGACATCTGTAGATATCAGAATCATGGTTCCAACTGGAAGTTAGTTAAAAGTTATCTGGGTAAGAGAGGATATGAGAAAGTAGAGCAGTATTATAAAGTGAACAAGGGTATATTTTTCAGATGATACAGTGCAGACAGTGATGCTTGGAGATTGTGTTAGCCAGAGCAGTATATTGAAGTATTGATAAAGTATGTACATAAGAGTTTCAGATATTGTAGGACACTGAAATGCTTCCAAAAGATCCAAGAAAATGTGTACTTTTACAACATTTCCAGGAGACTGAGGAAGCAATTATCTACATGTGACAGGTGCCAGAGGGTAAAAGTTAGTAATCAAACCTTCAAAGAATATATACAAAACATCTTGCCAAAAGAACAACTACAACTTGTAGCAGTTGATCTTTATGGATCATTGCCTAAGGCTAAAGGAGGATTTTGTTACTTATTTGTCATGGTGGATCTTTTTTCAATATTCATTAAACTATATCTGTTGAAGAAAGCAACAAGTAAGAACATCATTTTGAAAATTAGAAGAGACTATTTCACAAAGGTAGGAAAACCAAAGAACATACTTTTGGACAATGGGGCACAATTTACTTCTAAACTTTGGAAAACATTTGTTGACGATGAGAACCTAAGCCATATTCTGATATCTGCTTCTCACCTGTCAAGCAATCTGGCTGAACGTTACATGAGAGAAATAGGGATATTATTTAGAACTTATTACAACAAAAATCATGTAAGTTGGATAGAGTATGTAGACAGCTTTGAAGATATACTGAACAGCTTACAACATCCGTCTACTGGGTTCTGCCCATATGAAATAATTTACCACCAGAAATGACCGAATCTGATCAATGAATTAATTGAATTCCCAGCATGTAAGGTTATGAGTCCAAAGAAAAGAGAAGAAATAGTCAAGAAATTAATGGAACAACAAAGGAAATTAAGGAAAAACAAACATGATAAGAAGCTGAAACCTACGAATTTTAAAATCGATGATCGGATCCTGGTGAAAACACATGAAAAATCCAAGGCTACAAGTAATGAACTAAAGAAGTTCTTTGACATATATATTGGTCCATTCAAAATTCAGTCTATGCCACACCCAAATGCATACAGGTTAGTTTATCCAAAGTCTGGAAGGTTATTTGGTTTACGTAACATAACTGAACTGAAACCCCATAAGCAAGTGTCACACACCAAGAAAAAATTAGATAATGTAAAAAGCTCTCAGAAAGACACATCTTTGTCACAAGTGCATGATAAACACAAGGTCTCCAAGCTATGCAGCATTCTATTTTCTTCTTTTCATTTTCGGATGCTACAGCTTTTACTCATCTATAAACCTGTAATGAAGTTATCTTTTACTGTAAATACTATCCATTCTCTGTAGTATAAGTTTTCTATATGTAAAATGACTATTGAGTGAAATTATTTGAGGAATAATTTGAAAATGTAAACTGTGTACTAAATTTGCCTTTCCTACAGTAGTAATTGACCAGTTGTTGTAGTTATACTCTGTAGAGCATGTATTTCATTTTGTGGGTAGTTCTTTGAGAATTACAGGCATGGTCATGATTTTATGAATTTGCTAATAAGATATACAAATGGACAATGTTCACATGTTACTAGATGGACAAGTTGCACTGTGACAAAAGACATTTTGTGAAAAGTTTGTTATTACAAGATGGTGTGATGATGAACAGTCGGCGAGTTCATGTTTGATATCATAAAGAGTTAAATGAGATCCGGGGGTGTCAAATATACTGTATAGTGGAATACACTGATATATTAATCAAAAAGAAAGGATACATATATAATTCATTTTGTTCATTGACTTTAATCTGTATATTGCTAAATCTTTACAGTTTAGAGATGCTTATTTTTGTGTAATTTTGTTTATAAATACGCTAATCGTACAGGACATTATGTGAATGATTTTGACGTATTTATACCTGAGGTGACCTTAATTGAAACCTGCACGAGTACTTTGAGTAATGAGTTCATCCCTGCTCCTACCTAGAGAACCGTATCCAAGATCCTTACCTGACCTGGATGAAAAAATTAAAAACTGTAAAACTAATAGTGGACTGTGCTGTTGCAGCGTAGACACTGCCAAGAAAAGAGGGGTTGCAGACACAAGATGGACAGCGCAAAAGGACTGATGACTGTGAGCTGCCAATTCCTTAAGATGTGCAATGTGAACCAGTGACTGGAGTAACAGCTAAGAAAAGAAAACTTTTTTGATTTTTTGGATTGTGTATATGTATTTAGCAGCCATTCATACAAGTAAACAAGTAATACTTGTAAGAGCGGCTGGGGGGGGGGGGGGTGTTTGTATAGCAATAATACAGCCTTCCCCAAGACTCTAATGAAGGGACTGGTACCACCTTTTTTGTATGCATCCAGGTGGCTGTCCGGCGAGTCAGTGCTTCCTAGGGACTTGATTGTGTGGCTTTATGTATATCATTCTGTCCAGTTTGCTAAAACACTTGATATTCATTGTGAAAGCATGTAGAATGTTCTGGAAGGACGTATATTATCGTGATTGTCCGTGGATTGTTGTCATTAACAAAATTATGTACAGATGTTTAATCAAGAAATTGAAGTGTTAAACATTTGGCAGCAAATATTAAGAGGCTGTGGAAATGTTGGCATAAGTGGCTGGTGCTAATGACCTTAATTGCAGTTGATTGGTGGGTTGACACAGAGAACCTCATTATCTTGAGAAATGGCTCAAAAGTTATTCCCAAGCAATGTATTTTCATTTGTTATCTATTTTTATGTTCTCCTCTGTAATTAATATCCTTTGTAATTACATTTCTAATTAATTCTCCAATTGTTTACATCACACAACTTTCCTATTTTCAGAATTTGAGGCCTTATTTGTAAATTTTACGTATGTAGTTGGATAAAGCACGAGATTTGTACTGTCATTGAGTGTTAGCAACCAAATCCAAACTGCAATTAATTATGTAACTGAAATAATACAAGAGACATTATGGAATTAAAAGTTCAGATCGATTTTAACATTTAAAACTAGTGATGATACTATAAAAATTACATCGATTATATTGTATTTTACACCTTATTTGGCTGTAACATCAGTTTCTTTACGTTTTGTAAATTTTAATTGTGACATCAAAATCGTACAAAATTAACAATGGGTTATTTTGAAATTTATTGCTAAAATTCTATATAAAGTGATGCAGCGAGGCTGCAAGGAGGTCAGTTGTTTAATTGCTGTTTTGTCAGTCAGTCAAATAGATCTGCGAAGTATGTCAGTCAGTGTTTTTGTTAAAGTGACAAGTATGAAGTTCAGTTGTCAATAAATTTTGTGAAGTTGGAAGCTGTTATATTCTTCCACCAAATGAACTCCAGGCAATAGAAAGTTAAGTTAATGGGAACGATCCGAGCAGAACATTATAATGGGACACCTGATATGTCTAGATACTACTCTGACTAGTGACATGTACATAGGCATCCTGCTTTTCCGACTTTCAACACTTCGGCTGGCCACCGGACTCCCCAGACTTGAACATTATTGAGCAATCTGGGATGCTTTGCAACATGCTGTTCAGAAGAGATCTCCACCCCCTCATACTCTTACTGATTTATGGACAGCTCTGCAGGATTAATTCCCTCCAACACTACTTCAGACATTACTTGAGTCCATGCCACATCATGTTGTGGCACTTCTGCATGCTCATGAGGGCCCTACACGATATTAGGCAGGTGTACCAGTTGCTTTAGTTCTTCAGTGTATATCCAATAAAACTTCAATAAAACTTGGCTGAAGTCTCTCATTAACAATATCATGACTGGCCTTACTCTAGCAAATTCTGGTATTATGCCACGGTCCGGACATCTCATTAAAAAACTTACAGAATAAAAGTTTTGCTCTCTCACCACATAGCTTGTTGAAACTTCTTATATGTGAGGCCATCTCCTCCTTATAATGGCATCTGATGTGAAATTTAAAGTTTTCCCAGCAAATTAAATGTTCGAAGAGATTTTGGGATTGCAGCCTGTCATCGTAAAATTCACTCCATGATATTTTGACTGAACACCTGCCAGCCATCCTCATGTGAGCCATTGAAGACTGACGAAGAAGTTCTCTGCTTTGCCCTATGTAGCGTGCTGAGAATATTGTGGTGCATGCACCAGAATCATGGTGACACATGGACCACACCGCCTGGCAGCACCATAAATGCACTTAAAACCCATGTACATTGAGCACATACAGTTTGCCTAAAGAGCTTGCACAGTTAAAGATAGTGTTCAGAGACAATGGATAATCTACCTGGTAAATTAACACGGCATTCTCAGCTAAATCCAAGAACCCTGAAGGGGAAAGATGAGAATGTGCCAACAAAGTCCCTGGCTTTTCTTTCCTTCATTGGAAATATTTCCTTCACAGTAGCAAGAAGTATTGCTTAGCATTTTCAGGTGAAAGTGATTTTCCACCTACCATACAAGATACCCACTGGAATAGTAAAGGGTAATTTGTTATTGCAGCAGGTGGGAATTTACAAAATACCTTGCCAGTGTGTTATGGTCTTTATAGGACAAACAACAGGCACAGTGGAAGAATGCTCACAGAACATTGTACTCACCTTATGTAACCCAGCAAGTTGGCAATTGTGGAACCCTGTTATCTCCAATAGACATTCAACGGAATATGACAAAACATTAATTATGGCTACAGCTATATCTTTTTGGGACTCCTTAAAAGAATCTGTTGAAATATGTACCATGAACGTCTAATGAACCTTGACAGTGGCTACCAGCTGCATAATGTGTGGAATCCTGTTATCCCCAAGATTTGGTCCAGACGAAGATACCAGAATACTCTGATGGCTGCAGTGAGCAGCAGTGCCAATGACAGCTGACCTTTGCAGTGCCATTGGTGAGGCCACTGTCAATGGGCAGTGTGTTCCATCTGTCGCCATGATGTGTTCCATCTGTCGCCATGACTCTGACACATGCATGGCAATATTCTCCCTAGGCGCTATACTGGGCGGAGCTGAGAACATCTCCGTCAGTCTTTGATAGCTCATCTGAAGATGACGGGCAGATGTCCAGTTGAAATATTGAGGAGTGAAGTTAACAATGACCAGCTGCAATCTTGAAATCTCTTTGAACATTTAAGTCACAGGAAACATTTAAAATTCATTACAATCATACAATCACCCTGTATACACACACACTTCGGCCAATGTCTCATCTAGCTTGCAGTCACACATCCTTTGAAACATATACTCGTATTTTGATAATCATTCATTAAAATTGCAGCAGTCTCTTGACAACGAAGAACAAGGTAATAATATGATGTCATCTTTGGAAACACACAGAAATGCGCGTGCTCACACGCACACACACACACACACACACACACACACACACACACACACACACACACATGCTCGCTCACACGCACACACACACACACACACACACACACACACACACACACACATACACACACACACACACACACACAAGCTTCTGTACAGCACAAATCACACCTGGGTACATCCTGTAAAAATGCTTGTGCAATCACACGTGTATTGTCCACAAATTAATTTCAAAAGGGAACCTGGTTTAGATGTTGCAAGCTTGTTCAATCAAAAAGCATCTCCTTTAAAGTTATTACCAAGACACTTATGAGACATGGAGCAAACATAATTTTGCAGGTCCTTACATGAAGCCATACGACTTATCATAATGGATGAACTATAAACATTCCTTGATGTCACATGCATCATACCCACCACATTTGCAGCCATGGTGAAAGCTGTGGCAAAACTTTTTGCCATGGAGGGGGAACTCAGATAACACACCTCAGTTATAAGCCATAGTATTAGCAGATTTTTGTACAATAAATGGTTTCAAACACATCCTCATCCCATTTATAAGTGTATCTACCTCACCCCAACCAACAGCAGCTCTGAAGAGCTAGATTTTCACAGTAGGCGCCAGACGCTGGTACACTGTCTTTGGCCTACAACCTGCAACAGCAACCCCGTAATAACAACAATGTTCCTCTTCAAAGTGGACTCAACAGTTTAATACTACACCTACAAATGCTCCCTGTGGTTGACAGCTAGTACTATAGAGGCCAGAAGCTACTCACCAATAAGGCAGTTGGTGGTGGTGTCACATGCCACCAAAAGCAGCTACTAACATGGTGGCCTGAAGAACCTACACTACCATTACAGGAGTCAATTTCTAGGCATTACCAGCCCTACCCACAACACACTAAAACCTACAATTTCCATCAATGTGGAGACAGTAGGAGTAAGAGCAGAGGCCATGCCAGCGAAGTTACTTAGCCAAGTCTGGAAACTCAAGGTTACAGGACCACTGGTCTCATGCCTGGAGATTTCTAAATTACTTGCATTTACCTCATCACCACTGATCCAGTACACAGTGGAAGACAATTCAGTATGGCACAGTTTTATCTTTCTTAAGTCATACTACTCCAATAGCAGCTTTGGTATTTATGAACACATTCTGCTGATATCACTTCATCTCACCCAGTGTATGCCACAGTCATCTTCCAAATCCAGTGCACTACTAGTGTTATTTCCATATTTTCCATATAACCTGCTTTCTTTATTTAGTTCTATGTAGCTGTTATCAGTATCTTCGTGATAACCACAAGCTTCCTAAGTGACTTTTTGTAATGTTTCCCTAAGTATTCAGTATTCAGTAATATGAATGACAAGCTTATTTTGTCTCTCTGGACTTATCATTGCTGAAAAATGCTTTTCAATAACAGTGCTGATGGATTTAATGATTAAACTAACATCCTCAGCATACTACGTTAAAATTACATTTAAAGAAGACTAAATTTCAACCCCCCCCCCCCCCCCCCCAAAAAAAGGTCACAGTCCTCAAAATTGCATGTAAAGTTTCTCAACTGTGTTATCCAGTTGCTATTTCTGTCTCTTCCAACATATCTTAATCTGTGGCACTTGTCTGGTTCAAGTGCTGAGCCAGTAACTGACCTATACCTGTGACAAATTACAGACACTGCACATGAGAAAATTATATGAAGGTTAACACAAAAGGCACTTTTATTCATAAAACAGAGCGTTGCTACTCCATAAATAAAAATGAGTTGTGTATATTTATTTTTTTCTAAAATCCATTTTTACATTAAACACAAGGCACTTGTTACATTGGTACTTCACATTCAGATTCTCCATATTCATTACTTTGTATATGAAACAAGTTAAAAGAAGGATAATACAAAAGTTATTTTTATTCATAAAACACATCATTAATACTTCATATATAAAAATGAGTTGTATTTATTGATTTTTTTCATAAACCCATTTTTACATTAAAAACAAGATACTTGGTTTGCCCGTAATTCTCCCTACCCAAAAAATTTATAAGATCAAACTTAATAACCTGCTGATTGTGTTAATGTTATAATGTTGTGATCCACTATTAACCTCTTAAACCACAATAAAAACTTAGATAAAAAAATAGTATATTTTCATAAAATCATTATTTTGAAATAACAGTGACTATGACTCCTGTGTGCACAGTCACAACAGTCACTATCTGAACTAAAACATAGATTACATTTTGCAAGGTCAACATGATTTTTAAGGCACATACTCCAAGTTTTGTACTATTAATTCCCTAACAATCAGTCCTGTATAATATTGTATGCTTTATTAAATTTCTCTCTGAAAGTTTCTGCTATTATTCCAAAAGTTTTTATAATTGCACTGTTTTCATCAATATCATCAAAATCCTGCAGACTTGTGTTCACTGCTAACAGAACTAACATAAAATCTCTCAGATAATTGAAATCGTCACCATGTCTCATTAAATTGTCCCTTATGATGGCTTCCTGTATACCATGATTATAGAAGTCCCACGCATAACCGTTAAGACTCTGATTTACTTCAAATAGTGGAACTATTTTTTTATCAGTGAATACCTACAACAAAACAAGACATTAAAATTCAAGAACATAAATAAAAACTGTAGTTCAACATTATTACCAGAGTTACCTGATGCCTTAAATTGGAGATGGTATCTTTTTCGGAATAAAGTCCATTGTCACTATAGCCTGAGAGTGCAATGAAAGCTGAACATATGACCCGTGGTTCATACTCCACCATAAGTTCCTGCAGGAGGTGAGGTAACTCATTTTCTGCTGAAATAATATATTATGATTAAATAAAATTCTTATGTTTTATACATGCAGAAGGAACAAAAACACAAATAATTAAGTGTTACTGTTTACAAATTCACCATAACTGAATTTTAATAGCTGCAATATAAGCATCACTCAACACACAACAGTAAATAGTCAAGCAAAATTATAAGAACTCTCTTAAGAAACTAAAGACTGCAAAACATATTATTTGAAATCCTTTTTTGCAGGAAAACTGTCATGGAAAGTGATATATTTGCACCATATCAAAAGAGAACACTGAGCTGTACATAACAACAAAAGTTTGCACTTGCAGAACACATGCAACTACACTTTGACACAAATATTGGTTATTTTAAATTATAGCTGCTGGTAAACCTTTCAGGATGTGAGGTTGTGATCCAAGAAACTATTCTGTCCCTTATGGACCATGACCTCAAATCCTGAAAGGTTTCTGAGCAGCTATGTAATCCAGTCATGAAAGCCTTCATTCTATTTTAAATTATGTTTACTAGTTGTCAGCTTTCCACGCCCATCCCCAACACTGTTCCTATAGGTAATCATTATCTTCATCATCGTCATCACAACTGTCACCCATCTGCACAGTGATTCTGAAACTTATGAATTTGATACCAACATCCATACCCTTAGGGGAGCTAAGGATATTTAAGCCCTGTGCTAGTTTTTTTCCCAATTAGTAAGTCATATTCATACCAAGTGTGGGTGAAATAGTTCCAGTCATTCCAGAGCATAAGTGTAATTAAAAGAAACAGGAATCAATTTGGAGAAGCAAATTTGGTTGAGCATATCTGTGGGAGTTGGTTTCTCAGTTGACAAGATACCCATACAGAAACCCAAATGAAAATATTCAGAGCATTCTGTGTATATTATGATAATGATGTGAATTAATATTTTGCAAGAATTTATAGTGGGACAAAATACTGTTCCATACTTGACTATAAGATGACCCTGGATATAACATGGCCCCTGTTTTTGAAGAGGCTCCTTGACAGAGTTTTATTTTTACAATATTGTGAGTAATCAAATATACAAAATGTTTTATTGATGTAAAGTATCTTAAGCTCTGCCTAAAAAATATTAACATCAACCTATTGTAAACAGTCATAATGTTTTCTTAGATAGATTATATGATGTTGATACTCAAGTAGTTTTTGCCAAAGGCCGTGGGATATCACAACCTGGTGTTGTTCTGCATCGTAGCATAAGCCTCACCATTTTCATCGTCATCATGTAGCAGCTCATAGTTGCTTTGAATTCAGAGATGCATGAAGTTGAAAATTTCCTCTTTGCCTCCAGTGACTTCATTCAAATAATTGTGTTATGCTGGTGCTTACTGAACAACCTTCATGAATTCTTTCCTGATTTAGTCTCCTGGAAGTTCGGCATGTAGAAATGGTGATCTAATTTGTTATTCTTTATCTGATGCCATTTATGGACATTCACTTTTGTGTCATCAAACTGTCTTCCTGCTGCACAGCTGATGGTAACTACTGCTCTGTGAATACCCATTAACTTAAAATTAATGTCATGTACTCTGCGTGAACCATTTGTGAACTGCAGACTCTTAGATCCACGATGTTCAAAAGGGTAAAAGCTGTGATTTACTTCTATTATCAAGCACTACGACTTACCATTATTACAGCACTAAGCAAAGTGAATCACAACAATACACTACCCCTAGCCTTTCTAGTGCTACCATTTCTGGCTAATGGTATGTTTCATTATTTGTTACCAACCTTAAAAATCAACAGTTCTGCTTTATTGCTGCTGTTGAATATTATGTTTCATTTATTGCACTGCATTTTGCATTCTATGTGAATATATTTACGTCAGGATTAAATTTTCACATGACAAATTTGGGGGAAAAACCATCTTATAGTGAATAAATATGGTGTACACACACACACACACACACACACACACACACACACACACACACACACACACACAAAAACAGTAAACACTGTCAGCTGTCTATATACTGGCAAAGTAGAATCTGCTTAATCCAAACGATAAAGATAAGTAGCATTTGCATCTGTAAATCCAATTTCTCTGATAAATAATGTGAGTGGGTAGCAACTGTCTTTGTAATGAGGTACTCTTTTACTTTCCTTCAGAATATCTGGGAAGTTTCAATTTCCTGTCCAATTCCTAATGGCAACCTATTATAGACTTGTGCAACACAATACAAAACTCCCTTTCAAAACCTATGTGGGAATGCAGAGACTATAAAGAAATTACTTTTGCTTCTTGTATTGTGAATCTGTTGTGACGTTGGTAAATTTGTGCCTGACTGGGGTTTGAACCCATATTTCCTACTTATTATATGTCATCACCTTAGCCATGGGACTACATACACACACTTCCTCTACGCACATCTCCAGGCCTGCCTCTAAGTTTTATTCTGACTAATGTTCCCACCTATGAGATCTGAGTACTACTTCCATAGGTTCTCCGATGGGTTATTTGGAAACACCCCCACTTTAGTATTAAAGACTGTGGAAAACAATGGCTTACCCTGCTACGAGGCTCATAACATTGCATCTTCATTCATTTCATTCCCACTGATCCATCAGTTTCGTTTGTATAATTAATTTCAAATATATATATCCCTCATGGAAGTGTAAGCCTAAATGTTCAGAAATCATAAGTGGAAACATCAAGGCCAATGAACATCAAGTCAGACCTGAAGTCATACTCAGATAGCTTAAATGTTAAGGTGATTGCTTGCAGTACGCAAGAAATTACATTCTGAGTCCAAGTTAGGCATGATTGTCAATTGCCACTACAATTTAACTAAACAGTATATTCATCATATCTGAATAATTAACACTGATATCATTTCATGTTCTTATGTTGTTCTGACTTCGTCCCCATTAATCCATTCACTTCATTTCAGTGCGTTTAATACATTTCTAGTATTGCAGTTGTGCATTGCACATGATTTCACTCTTATTATTAGTCATAAATAACATTAGAGAGTACATGTATTAGCACACAAAATCACTGAAGAGGCATTTGCAAAATGATTGTTTATCAGCTATACATAATATTCTCACTCCACCCTTCAGTAGAATAAATACTTTTTTTGATCTTAGCTATATTATTCCAGAAGATTATGCCATATAATGCTGTTCACAAAGAATCCTAAAAATCTGGTCTGCAGATCAACACAATTAAAGAGATTTCTAAGTGTAAAGCAGATAGAACTGAGTATTTGTGGTCGTCAAGTTATCAACATGCTGGTGCTACCACATTTTATGTCATCTGGATGTCTAGGATCTTCACACATGAAGCCTCATACAGTATGTCCGCAATGGTCTCTAGTTCTGGCACCTGTAAGTCTTTTTCATTTGTTTTGAATGGCATAATATAAGCCTTTGTAAAATTAAAGTTTAAACTGTTTGCTGTGAACCAGTTCTGAGTTGTAAGCTCCTGGCTGTGCCTGGTGTGGATGTGTATGGGTTCTGTGTCATTATGTTTCTGTAATCAGCAAACTTAACAATTTTTTCCAGTGTCTTGGTCACTGGGACTGTGCTGCCTGCTGGTAGCAAAGGGATTGTCTTTGCTGATATCACATGCTATAACAACTGCGCAAAACAGCACCATCTCACTCAGAGGATGCTACGAAGACACACGCTCAAGCAACCTCAAGAGTTCTTGAGCCCTTTCTTGTGATGGGTTTCAGGCAGTTAACAGTGTCATTAATCAAGTGTGTGTGTGTGTGGGGGGGGGGGGGGGGGGGGGTGCGAATGGGAGAGAAGTTGTAGACAAGGAAAAAACCACACCAAGCAACATGAAATGAGTTTAATACCATACCATTCTGGGCTTTCTAGTACAATTTTAGGGTCCACATAACTTAAAGCATTGGAACAATTGCAGAAAATGCTGACAGAGTAATTTTTCTTGCTCAGTTTGACCACATTTGAATTTATGAAGTAGTACCGTAGAGAAACTTTATGGAAGCTAACTGTCACAAAGGCAGTTGAACATTTTATTACAAACTACTTCCTCAATTTTTTATAAGATTCCATGGAGGAGATGGGTCGATATTTAAAGTCACTTTCCTGTGTTAAATTTTATAAATGGATATCACATAACTCACTTCATTCTTTCAGGAAATAGGCCTTGGCTCATTGCCTGATTGCAATTGATGCAGTGACATAATGATTTTTGTGATGCTTTTCGCAGTTTATTTAGCAAAACTGATGTCTGGTTCTGAAGTATGCAATGTCTGTCCAGTTCAGTTTAATGGATATGATTCTATGGTGCATTTTTATCCCTGTATCTTCAGTTAATATTGGCAAGAATTCTTTGTATTCATAGGCCAGTAATTTGATCTTTAAGATTATCTGTCTCACTGCCACTGTCATCAGGCAGTTGAATATCATTTACTATACAAGTAACTTTGTTTAATGCCTAATAATGCTTCAAATTGACTTTGCTTTGTTCTTGGAATTTTGTGTTCTGTGTGTATATAGAGCATGGTTTTGATTTTATGACAGAGTGAAGAATCATGGAACATTGTTTTTCCCCCATCAGTCTCCTGACTAGTTTTAATGTGGCTCAACATCATTCTCCTTGACCAACGTCTTCACCACAGAGGAGCACTTACAATTATTCACTGGATATTTTCCAATCTCTGTATTACCCTACAGTTTATTCCTCTACAACTCCATCCAGCAGCATTGCTGGGTGTCTCAAATATATACTATTAACCTGTCCTTTCTTCTAGTCAGCATTTTCTACATACTCATTTCCTCATCAATTTCCAGGATCTGATCTTTTCAGCATCCCCCTATAGCACAACACCTCAAATGCTTCAATTCTCTTCTCGTCTAGTCTTCCCACAGGTCATGATTAGTTTACATACAATGCTGTGCTAGAGAACTACATTCTTAAAAATTTCTTTCTTCAGTTAATACATACATTAGGTACAAGCCAACTTGTTTTAGTGAGAAATCTCCTCATTGTCCATGCTCTGCTTATGTCCTCGTTGTGTTGTCTGTCAGGCACAATTCAATGTATGTAACACTAAAACTGGGAACCACGTGGTAATTTTATTAGTATCCTTGTTTCTACTCCTCCTCATTACTTTCATTTTACCTTAGTTTCACACTTGATCTGCTCTGTGACCATTAGACTGTTCATTTCACTCAAAAGGTACTGCAATTTTTGTTTAAAAGTGAGGATAGCAATGTCATCAGTGAATCTTCTCATTGATAGCCTTTCACCCTGAACTCATCCCACTAATAAATTACTCTTTTATTTACATCACTGCTAATTCAGTGTAAGGGTTGAACAGTATGGTAGAAAGACTGAGTCCCTGACTTCTGACCTTTCTAATCCTAATTCCATTCTTATTGTTCCCTCTTGATTCTTGTATATCACTCGTCCTTTTTTTTTTTTTCCCCTATAGAGTGTATATGAGGGTTGTACCAAACGTAAGGTTCCCAATGAGCTACAGCCTCGAGGGAAGGTGCTAGGCTAAATCTGACAACAGTGGCATGTGCAGTGGTTCCCCCACTCTCAAGCCCGCCCATTCATGATTCGCTACATTGTTCAGTGTCGGCTCGGCAGCCTTCAAAGACTGAAGTGTTGATCACTGCTCCTGCCAAGTGCAAGATTCAAGCAGTAATACGGTTTCTCCATGCAAGGAAGTTACTGCCCATGAAGAGTCATCAGCAACTAACTGAGGTTTATGGTGAAGAGTGCACATTCATTCAGTACATCTGCAATTGGTGCAGGGCTTTTGCTGAGGGTCGCATGGAAGTTCACAATGAAGAACAGAGTGGAAGACCGCTGGTATCGGATGTGATTGTCCAGAAGATCAACAGTGAGCTGTTCAAAAATCGGAGGGTCACTGTCCATGAACTTGCTGAATGCATTCCTGAAGCTTCCCATGGCACAATTGAACAAATAACAGAAACATTTGGTTATCGCAAAATGTATGCTCGTTGGGTCTCCTGGGTGCTGAGTGATGGACACAACAAGCAACGCCTTGACTGTGCTCGCAGGTTTCTTCAAAAGTGTGAAGGGGGAGGCAACAAAAAGAAGTAGTTGGACTCTATCATCACAAGAGATGAAACATGAGTGTTTCGTTACACCCCTGAAACAAAACAACAGTCTCGTCAGTGGTGTCACTCCGGTTCACCGCCACAAAAAAAATTCAAACAAATGCAGTCAGGAGGAAAGGTTATAGCGATTGTGTTTTGGGATCAGAAGCGGGTATTCCTCATCGATTTTATGCACCCTGGAACGGCAATAAACACAGACAGGTATTGTGAAACATTGACCAAACTCCAGCGAGCTATCTAGAATCACCAGAGGGGACGATTGACAGAGGGAGTAGTGCTTCTTCACAACAATGCTTGACCCCATGTCGCTCGTCAAACACAGGAGCTTTTGAAGAAATCTGGGTGGACTGTTATGCCCCATCCCCTGTACAGCCCGGACTTAGCCCCCAGCGATTATCACCTCCTCCCCAAGCTAAAGGAACACTTAGGAGGCAAACGCTTCAAGAGCGACTATAAAGTCCGAGCAGAGGTCACACCCTTTCTCAACGGATTGGCAGGAGACTTCTTCGACTTAGGAATACAAAAGCTTGAGCCTAGACTTCAAATGTGTGTCAAAAAATGGAGACTATGTTGAAAAATAGACGATGTATAAATTAATAACAATAAAAAATGTTTTCTATTTGTATATAGGAACCTTACTTTTGGTACAACCCTCATATATTTTTCTGAGAATTTGGAACATCTGGCACCCTTTTATGATCTCTTAACACTTTTTCTAGGGCAACATCCAATACAGGTATCTTGATTCCTCGTATACTCTGCAAACCACTGTGATGTGCATGCAGAAAATATATCTCATTGTACTGGTTATTAGGGCTTTTTTCTGCTCCACTCATATAAGGAGCTTGGGAAGTAAATTCCTAGATTCATCACTTAAAGCTGGTTCTTCAGACTTAGTAAGTAGGTTTTCTCATGACAGCTTAGATTTTTCTTCATGAGTTTGCTAGTTCAGTTCTTTCAACATCTCTGTGACACACTCCTGCAGGTAAAACAAACCTGTGACCATGTGTACTACCCTTCACTGTCTGTGTTCAATATTGCCTGTTAGTCCTATTTGGTATGTGTTGCACACACTTGAGCAATATTCTGTGATGGGTTGCACAAATGATTTGCAACCAATGCTTTTTGTAAACTGTGTACAATTCAACCAATATACTGAAGTCTGCCACCTGCTATATCTATGACTGAACCTATATGATCATTCAACTTCATATCCCAACAAAGTGTTACATCCAGGTATTTAGATGAGTTGACCAATTCCAACTGTGACTCCTTGGTATTATTGTCATAGGATACTATGGTTTTATGTTTTCTGAAGTGCACACTTTTACATTTCTGAACTTTTAAAGCAAGATGCCAATCTTTGCACCACTTTGAAGAAGATCTGACTCAATATTTGTGCACCTTCTTTTGGGCAGTATTTCATTATAGATAAATGTGTCATGTCCAAAAGTCTATGTTACAATTAATATTGTTTGCAAGTCATTAATATACAACATGTACAGCAAGGGTCCCAATACTCCTTCCTGGGGCACATCTAAAGTTATTTACACGTCTGTTGGAGACCCTCCTTGCAAGATAACTTGCTGCATCTTCTCTATAAAAAAACTGCTGAAGCCAGTGACAAAATTTGCTGGATACCGTATATGGCTGCACTTTTGATAAGTGTAGATGTGGGACTGAGTCAAATGATTTTTGGAAATCAAGAAATACTGCACTTACTGGAATGCCTCAATCGATGGTTTTCAGGATGGTATGAGAGAGAGGTGCAAGTTGGGTTTCACTTTGAAATCTATGGAGGACGTCACTCTATTCAAGATATCACCTTATGTTTGACCTCAGGATATGTTCTAAGATTCTACAACAAATAAATGCCAAGAATACTGGACAGTAGTTTTTGTGGATCATTTCTGCTACACTTCTTGTAGACAGATCTGCACTTTCTACCAGAATCTGGACACAGTTTTTTTGTTGGAGGGATCTATGGTAGCAGATACAGGGTGAGGCAAATAAAAGTGGCCTGGATGAATGGATACGACTGGGTGTGAATGTATGCATATAACCACAACCTGTGACATGTACACCATTTGTACATCTGCCATGTGATCCACATAGGTTCAGAGTGCAGTGCAGGCCGTGTCAGTGTGAGTGGTGAAGTACAAAGAAGCTGATGGTATTCATAGTGGAACAGCAGGTGTTCGTTGTGGAAAGTTACATGACAACAAAGTTGAGCAAATGGTGTGGTCAATTGTTTGCTGAGAAATTTAATGGTTCAAAGTGCCAGCAAACAATGCCATGAAGACCGAGGGACGTGGCGTAGTGGTTAGCACACTGGACTCGCATTCGGGAGGACGACGGTTCAATCCCGTGTCTGGCCATCCTGATTTAGGTTTTCCGTGATTTCCCTAAATCACTCCAGGCAAATGCCAGGATGGTTCCTTTGAAAGGGCATGGCCAACTTCATTCCCTGTCCTTCCCTAATCCATTGAGACCAATGACCTAGCTGTTTGGTCTCTTCCCCCAGACAACTCAACCAACCCAATGCCATGAAGGCTTAGTCCAAAAATGGTGCCAGACAGGATCTGTTTTGAAAAATTCTGAGAACATTCTGAAACATGCCCACACACCAGAAAATGTGCCATGAGATGAATGGTAGTCACATTCAACATCTGCTATAGTCAGGTTAGTACTTCCTCTGCTGTGTTTTTCTTTGTACCCTGGAACTCTGTTCTCTGGGCCACTAATAGGGTATAGAATATGACAGGGATTTCAGTGGGCCCTGGGGTTATGTTCTATTTAAATGGTTTCAGTTGTATCTCAATGTAACTGAGTGTAATATCTATTTCACTCATCGTTCCAGAGGTACAGGGATTAAATTGGAGCAATGCATCTGGGTTCTCCTTTGTTAAGAAACATTTGAAAACGGAGCTAAGCATTTCTGCTTTGATCTGCTACCTTCAGATTTCAGTTCCTGTCTCAAATGTGAACGACTGTACACTAACTTTAATGCCACTAACAGCCTTTGCATATCATGAGAATTTATTTGGGTTTAGAGAAAGATAATTAGACAATACTCTGCTACAGCAGTCACTGAAGTTTTCATGCATTGCTCTCTTGACAGCTGAATGCATTTCATTCAGCATCTCTATCTATAGTCCTATCCTTTGTTTTACACCAATTGTGCAATAATTTAATTATCTTTAGAAGCTTCTTTACAATTATTGTATACCAAGGAGTATCTCTCCCATTATGAACTGCTATATCAGGTACGTGTCTATCCAGTGCAAGGAAAACTATTCTTTCAAACTTGAGTGATAGTTCCTCTACATGCTCCTATCCTGAGCTAAAAGTTTCAAGTTTCTCATGGAGGTATGAAACTGCTGCTTCTTTATATAGTTTAATGAATTAATAAATATTTCTACTTGTTTTAGATGCCCTTTGTATTTTGGTAGCCACTGTTTCTGGCTCATTGTCACTGTTAAAAGTTTCGATGTGGATGTCCTCAAAGAGGTCATCTATATTTATTGCCATTACAGCTAATACATTTACATTGCAAGTGGAGTTGTGAACTATTTGTCCTAGGTAGTTTTCTGAAAATGATTTAGTAATGTTTCGCAGGATACATATCATGCTCACTATTAACAAACCTGTAATTATCTCAATTTGTTGTACGATGCAAGCTGTCTCCAATATTTAAGAGCACGATTCATAAACTTACATTCAAGCAAACTGAGGATTCCTCCCAGAAGGTGTGTCTGGTGGTCAACAGAAGGATCCAATTAGAATTGTGTGTCCATCCCTGGTACCGAGTCTTGCCCAAATGATCTCACATCCAGCTTCAATTTCTGTTTTGGTGGATCTGAGTTTCTAGTCTACTGTGACAAATACAGCACCTCCATTTCTAATTAGCCTATCAGTTTGATATATACTTAAATTTGCATGAAAAATCTCACTACTCTCAACCTCAGGTTTTAACCAGCATTCTGTGTTTAGTATCATGTGAGATTCAACAGCTTTTTAGGAGCACTTCAGACTCTAGCACTTTATTGTGGATGATACAGCAGTTACCACTAGGATTTTAATACTTCTGCCTATGGGAGGCATTTCTTTGGGTCTTACATTGATACATCTATCTGGACTGGATGGAGAGTTGACTAATCTCAAACAAACCTTGCTTGCACACAGTCAGCTACCTGGCTACTAGCCTCTGATGTGTAATGCACACCTGGGCCATTTCCGGTGATCCTGCAGTTCTCAACTCTATGGCACAAGTCTAGGAAGTCACTATCTTGCTTGTCACAGAACTTTTGTAGCCTCTGTGGTCCAAGCCTTCCGCTTGACTCAGAACCGGAGGGGGGTGGGGGGTGGGAGGGTGCACAATCTGTTCTGGTGCATATAATGCTGCAGATTGTGAACTTCGTTGGAACTCCACGCATAAGGCTGGTATTCTTGATCCTCTTCTGCCAGCTGCTGGAATGATCCAAGTATGACCTCAGAGGCAAGACGACAGGCACTTTTTGTCCAATGTGTGCCATTATCTGCGTTGGTTACACACTTCTCCCTCAATGTCTGCTGGAATAGCCTAATCAGCATGTTGAATGAATCCCCCAGGCATACACACTGAGTGCACATGGTCTTCTTTACCACCCACTGCAGCCATTTCCCTTAGGGGTATCATTATTTGCAATATTTTTGCACTGCCAATGATTATTGGCCCCCTAACCTTTTGTGTTTTCTTTCCCTTGACACAGGACACAGCATTTTGCCACAGGTTAAGTGAGCGTCATTAGCACACTTTTATTTTCAGTGGAAGGCAGCACCTCAATTTGTTGATTAGGGGGACAGGAGCAATCAAAGCATATATATATATATATAAAGAGGAGGTAGGCCATTTTGGCCCATGGCAAGCAAGAAATTCCCAGATGCCCTTGTGCACCTCGACATCACTATGAGGACTGTCATGACTATGCATTCAGCAGAACTCTTAAGTCGTGGTGTGCATTCAAAGAAAATAACTTGTTTTGTGTCACTCATGGACAAGGGTCACAGTAATTGTACCATGGCAGAATGTATTAATACTGCTTGAAATATGACAACATTATTAACAGCTGTTTTTCCAAAGATGAGCAACTGCAACATGAATGGATAGTTCAATACAAATGTCTGGACAAAGTGAATGTGAAGACTGCACACATATGTTCAATACATTTTTGGGCTGAAGATTTTTGAATGAGATTAGAGATTCAAACTTCTACTGTTACCTTCAAGAAAGAAGCTACTACACATATCATAAACATTGCAAACTGGCATGGGTAAGAAATTACAGACAGCAGGGATGCAAACAAAAAGGTGAGAAGTCAAAACATAAATACCACTCAAAATAATTATAACTGAAAAATTACAATAAAATAAACTAATTCACATAAATTCAATGCTTTTTTCAAGCTATACTGGATTACTCTGCAGCAGTGAATGACTCACTACATTGTGTATGAAATAAATAAACTATGTTGCTCAGTTTCATTAGTTTTTTCTCCTGGATATTACAACTTCATGTTGTTGTTGTTGTGGTCTTCAGTCCTGAGAATGGTTTGATACTCGATGTTAACAAATTTCTCTTCTTCAGAAATGCTTTCCTTGCCGTTGCCAGTCTACATTTTATATCCTCCCTACTTCGACCATTATCAGTTATTTTGCTGCCCAAATAGCAAAACTCATTTGCTACTTTAAGTGTCTCATTTCCTAATCTAATTCCCTCAGCATCACCCAACTTAATTCAACTACATTCCATTATCCTTGTTTTGCTTTTGTTGATGTTCATCTTATATCCTCCTTTCAAGACACTGTCCATTCTGTTCAACTGCTCTTCCAAGTCCTTTGCTGTCTCTGACAGAATTACAATGTCATCGGCAAACCTCAAAGTTTTTATTCCTTCTCCATGGGTTGTAATACCTACTCCGAATTTTTCTTTTGTTTCCTTTACTGCTTGCTCAATATACAGATTTAATAAGATTGGGGAGAGGCTACAATCCTGTCTCACTCCCTTACCAGCCACTGCTTCCCTTTCATGCCCCTCGACTCTTATAACTGCCATCTGGTTTCTGTACAAATTGTAAATAGCCTTTCGCTGCCTATATTTTACCCCTGTCACCTTCAGAATTTGAAAGAGAGTATTCCAGTCAACAATGTCAAAAGCTTTCTCTAAGTCTACAAATGCTAGAAATGTAGGTTTGCCTTTCCTTAATCTATCTTCTAAGAGAAGTCGTAAGGTCAGTATTGCATCACGTGTTCCAACATTTCTACGGAATCCAAACTGATCTTCCCCGAGGTCGGCTTCTACTAGTTTTTCCATTTGTCTGTAAAGAATTCACGTTAGTATTTGGCAGCTGTGACTTATTAAACTGATAGTTTTGTCAGCACTGGCTCTCCCAAGGCCATCAGTAGTTCTAATAGAATGTTTTCTACTCTGGGGCCTTGTTTTGACTCAGGTCTTTCAGCCCTCTGTCAAACTCTTCACACAGTAACGTATCTCCCATTTCATCTTCATCTACATCCTCTTCCATTTCCATAACATTGTCCTCAAGTACATCGTCCTTGTATAGACTCTCTATATACTCCTTCCACCTTTCCGCTTTCCCTTCTTTGCTTAGAACTGGGTTTCCATCTGAGCTCTTGATATTCATACAAGTGGTTCTCTTTTCTCCAAAGGTCTCTTTAATTTTCCTGTAGGCAGTATCTATCTTACCCTAGTGAGATAAGCCTCTACATCCTTACATTTGCCCTCTAGCCATCCCTGCTTAGCAGTTTTGCACTGCTTAGCAGTTTTGCACTTCCTGTCGATCTCATTTTTGAGACATTTGTATTCCTTTTTGCCTGCTTCATTTACTGCATTTTTATATTTTCTCCTTTCATCAATTAAATTCAATATTTCTTCTGTTACCCAAGGATTTCTACTAGCCCTCGTCTTTTTATCTACTTGATCGTCTGCTGCCTTCACTACTTCATCCCTCAGAGCTACCCATTCTTCTTCTACTGTATTTCTTTCCCCCATTCCTGTCAATTGTTCCCTTATGCTTTCCCTGAAACTCTCTACAACCTCTGGTTTAGTCAGTTTATCCAGGTCCCATCTCCTTAAATTCCCACCTTTTTGCAGTTTCTTCAGTTTTACTCTACAATTCATAACCAATAGATTGTGGTCAGAGTCCACATCTGCCCCTGGAAATGTCTTACAATTTAAAACCTGGTTCCTAAATCTCTGTCTTACCATTATATAATCTATCTGATACCTTTTAGTATCTCCAGGGTTCTTCCATGTATGATTAATTTATGCTCTGTGCAAAATTCTACCAGACAGCTTCCTCTATAATTTCTTACCCCCAATCCATATTCACCTATGTTTCCTTCTCTCCCTTTTCCTGCTCTCGAATTCCAGTCACCCATGACTATTAAATTTTTGTCTCCCTTCACTACCTGAATAATTTCTTTTATCTCATCATACATTTCATCAATTTCTTCATCATCTGCAGAGCTAGTTGGCATATAAACTTGTACTACTGTAGTAGGCGTGGGCTTCGTGTCTATCTTGGCCACAATAATGCGTTCACTATGCTGTTTGTAGTAGCTTATCCGCATTCCTATTTTTTTATTCATTATTAAACCTACTCCTGCTTTACTCCTATTTGATTTTGTATTTATAACCCTGTATTCACCTGACCAAAAGCCTTGTTCTTCCTGCCACCAAACTTCACTAATTCCCACTATCTTTAACTTTAACCTATCCATTTCCCTTTTTAAATTTTCTAACCTACCTGCCCGATTAAGGGATCTGACATTCCATGCTCTGTCCCGTAGAACGCCAGTTTTCTTTCTCCAGATAATGATGTCCTCTTGAGTAGTCCCCGCCCGGAGATCCGAATGGGGGACTATTTTACCTCTGGAATATTTTACCCAAGAGGATGCCATCATCATTTAACCATACAGTAAACATGCTCTTGGGAAAAATTACAGCTTTAGTTTCCCCTTGCTTTCAGCCGTTCGCAGTACCAGCACAAAAAGGCCGTTTTGGGTAGTGTTACAAGGCCAGATCAGTCAATCACCCAGACTGTTGCCCCTGCAACTACTGAAAAGGCTGCTGCCTCTCTTCAGGAACCATACATTGGTCTGGCCTCTCAACAGATACCCCTCCATTGTGGTTGCACCTACATTACGGCTATCTGTGTCGCTGAGGCACGCAAGCCTCCCCGCCAACGGCAAGGTCCATGGTTCATGGGGGGAAGTATAACTTCATATCTTCTGGAAATAAATTCTCTCTCTCTCTCTCTTCCTCTCTTTACAATGTGTGTTAATTATTTCAGGGCAAGACTATATTACAACTTGCAACTGAACTCTTATACCTGTAGATTTCACTAACTGCTCTGGAAGCCTGAATAATAACAGTGTTAATTGAAGTGGCTGTGTAGTGTAATGGATAAGATCCACACCTGACACGCTGAAAGTTGCGAGTTTGAATCCTATTAACTGCTTGAATTTTTATTTTTTTTAAAAAACTTTTACAACTTTAGAAACTGTGTCACCAAACTAAAGTCAGCCACACCACAGCTACAGAACCTGTTCATGAGCTCAGTGAAATAGTGAATTCAGAAACTGAGGGCCAGGACTGAACTTAACAAAACTAAAACCACAGAAAAAAAATCAGCACTAAATGAGTGTGACGTAGCCTTATGAAGTAAAACAATGGTTCTTTGCCACTTTCTTTCATTGAAATGGATAAAAAGCTAACTGGTACAAAGAAAAAACCAAATTAACACAAAAGTGTAAGCAATGTATTGTCAAAATGTTTTACATCAGGCAAATATGATGCTGAATGAAAACAAAAGGGTGAAGTGGAATTCAGAGAACACAGTTTTAGCACTGACTTTAAGAACTCTAATGCCAAAATCCTATTCCTATTTGTGAAAGGGAAGAACTCCTTTGTCATGTAGCGAAACACTCCAAAAATGGACAAAGAAATTTAAATGCAGACTGGATAGGCAGCTATACAGGAACTTTTTAAACATAAAAAGGTTTACTAATGATAACTACCACATTATTGAACTACACTTAAATGCAACTGGATGAGCAAGGCAAAATGGCAGCACACCTATTTCCATGATGAACAGCTCTGGCCTTGAAGTATGTTCTTATCAAAGACATTGAAAGTAATTTTACTGAACTCGTTGGCAATATCTTGAACTCTAAAGAGTTCCAAAACATGGATGTTCAACTTCATCTCTGTGTAGTGGATTTGGAACAAATCTCACAATCCAGGAGAATACTCTATAGAGTTCCTAGACATTTTTTCAGCAATTCTAATTAGAGACAGACAGATTTTTCTTTTTTTTTTTCCCCAAAGAGGTTATATTACATCAATAAAATCTCTATTCTCTGGAAACCCATCAGTTCCTGCAGAATTAAAAACAGTGTCTTCTCAATGTGACATTGATTCAAATTCTGCATCCATATGTTTCATTGTCAGTGAGCTCTGAATAAATGTTGTTGATGAATCGCCAGAAAGCCTAGAAGCCAAGTATGTTGAAGAAAATTTATTTACAGATATGGTAACAGTGTGTGACGACTCTGTAATCTTGGATGTTTTTCCAAATGTGGTGAAATACACTGCAGACTACATTGTACGTAAATGTCAAAACATTCATAAATAGTTAGGTTTTCCAGCAGCAAGAAGTGATGTAGGAAAACATAATGCAGACTGAATATCAATCCTGTCTCATGGTTGTCTTTACTTTCCAAAGAAGAATTTGCTGCTTTTCTTGTAAATGGAGTGAGCAAACAGAAAAATGTCAAAGTCTCTGAGCTTTATTTTGAAACAAAAGTTTCCTGGGACGTATGACACACTTATAGCCCTTCATGTAAGGACATTACTAAAAATTATGTATCTGAATCAAGAAGCAAAGCTGGTAACTGTGAAGAAATGTGCCACATGGAGGAAACAGCTATGGATTGTGTCTTTATGCAGTAAACGGTAATTGAAATGTGGAACAGGTTACATTAATATCTGCTTCTTCATCATACAAGTGAATTATTTTTATCTTAAATATCATTTATTTAGTCCTAATGCGTAAAACATCTGTCATGCCACTTGATTTGATTTGTTCAACTGTGTTCTGAACCAAACTGAAAGTAAAATGAATAACAACCCACAGCAACTGTGGTGAGACACACTTGTCATATAATTACACTGCTGCACTGTTCTGTGCAGTCTCATCGTGATATCAGAAGGCTCCAGCCAATCAAAGCCGGAATGGCCCCCACTGGCATGTAATATCCTGAGTTCTCCCTGGTCCTGCCTTTCCTGTACAAGACACCTAAGCTTATTACGGACATCTTTTACAGTCAAGCAACAAGTTGTGACAGATTCTGTATTCTGTAGGAGAGACAGTACGTACAGCAGTGATAATACTTGAGGTGCTTTTGGTACATGATTCTCGGTACCCCCAACACATCCATCTGCAGCAGATTACAATGATTTGATTGTAGTCAGAGCGACTTCCAGCTGCTTACAAAGTGCAACTAACTTATCCCCTATCTGAGAACAGCACATACAGAGGGACTGCATTATGCTTGGTGTTGCCCAAGTTTTGATACAATCAACATGAATTTTAATTTTACGTCAAGTTTTTGGACCCCAAGTTTTTGAGGCTTTTTATCTGATGTATGTGATTTTACTCAGACACACAGGAAATATCAGAAGTCAGCCTATATACATATATACACTCCTGGAAATGGAAAAAAGAACACATTGACACCGGTGTGTCAGACCCACCATACTTGCTCCGGACAATGCGAGAGGGCTGTACAAGCAATGATCACACGCACAGCACAGCGGACACACCAGGAACCGCGGTGTTGGCCGTCGAATGGCGCTAGCTGCGCAGCATTTGTGCACCGCCGCCGTCAGTGTCAGCCAGTTTGCCGTGGCATACGGAGCTCCATCGCAGTCTTTAACACTGGTAGCATGCCGCGACAGCGTGGACGTGAACCGTATGTGCAGTTGACGGACTTTGAGCGAGGGCGTATAGTGGGCATGCGGGAGGCCGGGTGGACGTACCGCCGAATTGCTCAACACGTGGGGCGTGAGGTCTCCACAGTACATCGATGTTGTCGCCAGTGGTCGGCGGAAGGTGCACGTGCCCGTCAACCTGGGACCGGACTGCAGCGACGCACAGATGCACGCCAAGACCGTAGGATCCTACGCAGTGCCGTAGGGGACCGCACCGCCACTTCCCAGCAAATTAGGGACACTGTTGCTCCTGGGGTATCGGCGAGGACCATTCGCAACCGTCTCCATGAAGCTGGGCTACGGTCCCGCACACCGTTAGGCCGTCTTCCGCTCACGCCCCAACATCGTGCAGCCCACCTCCAGTGGTGTCGCGACAGGCGTGAATGGAGGGACGAATGGAGACGTGTCGTCTTCAGCGATGAGAGTTGCTTCTGCCTTGATGCCAATGATGGTCGTATGCGTGTTTGGCGCCGTGCAGGTGAGCGCCACAATCAGGACTGCATACGACCGAGGCACACAGGGCCAACACCAGGCATCATGGTGTGGGGAGCGATCTCCTACACTGGCTGTACACCACTGGTGATCGTCGAGGGGACACTGAATAGTGCACGGTACATCCAAACCGTCATCGAACCCATCGTTCTACCATTCCTAGACCGGCAAGGGAACTTGCTGTTCCAACAGGACAATGCACGTCCGCATGTATCCTGTGCCACCCAACGTGCTCTAGAAGGTGTAAGTCAACTACCCTGGCCAGCAAGATCTCCGGATCTGTCCCCCATTGAGCATGTTTGGGACTGGATGAAGCGTCGTCTCACGCGGTCTGCACGTCCAGCACGAACGCTGGTCCAACTGAGGCGCCAGGTGGAAATGGCATGGCAAGCCGTTCCACAGGACTACATCCAGCATCTCTACGATCGTCTCCATGGGAGAATAGCAGCCTGCATTGCTGCGAAAGGTGGATATACACTGTACTAGTGCCTGTGTCTATGTGCCTGTGGTTCTGTCAGTGTGATCATGTGATGTATCTGACCCCAGGAATGTGTCAATAAAGTTTCCCCTTCCTGGGACAATGAATTCATGGTGTTCTTATTTCAATTTCCAGGAGTGTATATATATATATATATATATATATATATATATATATATATAATAGAAGGAAACATTCCACGAAGGAAAAATATGCCTAAAAACAAAGATGATGTGACTTACCAAATGAAAGTGCTGGCAGGTCGACAGACACACAAACAAACACATTTGGTAAGTCACATCATCTTTGTTTTTAGGTATATATATATATATATATATATATATATATATATATATATATATATATATAAAACTAAATAAATCTGTGAACTGCACCGATTTTGCAATTAGCTGGTTTCATTTCCACATGTTCCAAAATGAAAACAAGTGTAACATCAGAAATGTTTCTCTGGCACCTTTAGCTTTACAAAAACTAAACTGATTGTCACCTAACAGATTCCTTTTTCCAGTCTTCTGTACATCATTCATGTCAGTATCTTGGAGGCACAAGTTGTTAAGCTGAGTGTACAATAGTTCTCATATTTATCTGCCTTTGATATCTTCAGGGTTGCGTGGAGCCTATTCTTCTGATAATCTGATGGTATAACTACAATAGCAAAGATTCTACACAAACTTATGAATGATCATTTCAAGCTGATTCCCCAATAATGTTGTAAAGTCAGAAGGAATGTTCTCTATCCCTACTGCTTTGTTTGTTAGCAAGTCTTTCAAAGCTCTGTCAAACTCCAACTTTAGTAATGAATTTCCTATTTCTTCCAAATCAATACCCAATTCTTCTTTTATCACATCAGGAGACATTTCCTTCTCTTTGCAGCAGACTTCAGTGTACTCTTTCCACCAACTGCTCTATCCTCTGCAAAAATTCATTCTGCATTCCTTTTGAATTCTTAATGTTAAAATTCTTGCTTTTAATTTCACTGAAAGTTGTTATATCTTTTCACTGAATGTGGACTTCGGTGACTGTAGACTTTCCTGGCGTATACTGTTGATGATATCTTGTCAGGTTTTCATCCTGGTAGCTGCACTGAAATTCCATGACATTTCAACGAAAGACACACTTATCATCTTTGCCAGATGATGATTTTGTTCTACATATTTTTCTTGCAATCATTTTATTTTTAACTTTCCTGCACATCCTACTGATTTTGTTCCTAAGTAACTTAGTTGCATTATCCTTCTCTTTCCTGAACATTTTTGTATGTCCTTTCACTGAACAATTGCAGTATTTCTTCTGTCACCCAAAGTTGCTTTGCCTTCCTTGTACATGTATTTATCTGTTCAACGTACTTGACTGCTGGTTCTCTTCAACTGAACTGCCTTGTGAGGTCAACATTTACATCTCCATCTGTACATGACAAACCACTGAAGTAAATGTTAGAGGGTACTTACTGCTGTACAACTTATTAGTGTTTCTTACAGTTCTATTTACATAATGAACACTGGAAGAATGATTGCTTAAATACCTTTGCAATTGGTATAATCTAGTCTTTGCAGTCCTTACACGAGAGCTACATTGGTGTTTGTAGAATATTCCTGGATGCCTCACTTAAGGCAGGTTCTTGAAACTTTTTAAGTAGGTTTCTGTGGGTAATCTGCCAGTTTAGGTTTTTTTTTATCATCTCTGTAAAGCTCTCCAAAGGACAAACAAACTTGTGACCATAATTTCTACCCTTCTTTACATATGTTCAATATCTATTTAGTGTGTGTGTGTGTTTGTGTGTGTGTGTGTGTGTGTGTGTGTGTGTGTGTGTATGTGTATGTGTGTGTGGGTTTTGTGTGTGTGTCCCATACACTGGAGCAATATTCTATGATGGGCTATACGAGTGTTTTGTAAGTAATCTCCTTTGTAGGCCGATTGCATTTTTCCGATTTGCTGCCAACGAACTGAAGTCTGTGACCTACATTACCCATGACTGAGCCTGTGTGATAATTCCATTTCATATCCCTACAAATTGGTACATATAGGTATTTGTATAAGTCAAATGATCCAGTTGTGATTTATTTATATTGTAGTTATAATACCAGGTTTCATTTTTTTCTTTTTGTGAAGTAAAAAATTTCAAATTTCTGAACATTTAAAACAAGCTGCCATTCTGTGTACTAATTTTTAAGTCTTATCAAGATCTGTATGAATATTTGTGCAGCTTTTGTCAGATAGTTTCTTTGTTACAGATATCTACAAGGCCTGACAAAAAAAGTGAAGCACCTACAAAGGGACGAGGAAATGAAATGAAAGTTGATGAGTCGAGAGGGTATGTGATTTTATTTCAGAGATTACAAAATCAAGTCAAATTTTCAACTTGGCAGTATGAGCCCACTTATTAGTATGACATAGCACCTACTCTGGCCTGGACTCATACACTGCTATGCTTGTGAAAGGTGTCAGAAAGCAGCTGTATCCCTTCCTGAGGCAAGCTGCCGCGCAACTGCTGTACCTGGTACTTGATATCCCGGTCCTAACAATGGGATGGAGTTGGCATCTGAACTAATCCCACACGTTCTCTCGGAGGGATATCTGAGGATCTTGCTGGACATAGGAGTCTCCCAACATCATGCAGACAGTTCATAGAGACATGTGCTATGTGTGGAAATTCATTGCCCTGTTGAAAAATGGCTCCACAATACTATTGCATGAGAGGTACGACATGAGGATGCAGAATGTCCATGACATTCCATTATGCCAACAGAGTTCCCTCAGTCATTACCAGCTGTGACCTCAAGTGATATCTGATGATTCCCCACACCGTGATATCAGGCATGACACCCCGGTGTTTCTCCAAAACACTGGAAGAACCGGACGTCTCCATAGGTCATCCAGAACTGTTCATAAATGTGATTGATTGCTGAGCACATTGTGAGGCAATTTCCAAGAATGATTGCCTCTGGAAGTCGTGGGATCCAAACGATATATATCGAACGTGCGATCCTAAATCGATCACGCGACTCTTGTGGCGGGCGTTATGAACAATTATTTGTGATCGTCATTTTTATCTGTTTCCCGTCATTCCCTTAGTTGCTGTAAGTTACACACCTCCACGAATTAATGGCAAGAAGGGAATTGTTTCCGTAGTGTACACATCACATGGACTTTCACATGACGACAACACCGACAAGTAAGGTAAGTCGTCTCCTTTGTAATTACAAGTATTTTTGTAATGCTCTTCTTTTGTCGTTGCTGTAGTGACCACCGTAAACATACTCATAATGCCAATCAACTGAGTTGCGTGATAGATTTAGGATCGCACGTTCGATATGTATCGTTTGGACCCCGCGACTTCGAGGGTAATCATTGTTGGAAATTACCCATTGTGATGCTATTCATCAGCAATCTATGCATCTTCATCATGGCACTGCTGCAAATGCAGCAGTTTGTGTTGCATTAAAGAAAGCTTATGCATGGGATGGTAATTTCTTACTCTGGCTGCTGCTTACAGGGCGTATACGCGGACAAGGAAAAAAAAAAAATTCCCGGATTTCCCGGTTAAAGATACACTTTCCCCCGGGTGAAAACACACTTTTTCCTTGTTAAATGACAGTATATTTTCCCTCAGAACTGCAAAACTTATCAATCCTTTGAATGGTTTTGGCTATATACACGGGCGTTGAATTTCCTGGCACTTTAGAAAACGAAACTCAGGGAAAAAGGCACGTTTTAGAAATATCTTTTTTGTGCAGCAACATGTATGCAGCTATGCTTCGTATTTTCGTATTACGAAAGTATATATTCGAATTCCACCAAACACCGCATGTTACTTTCCGAATCACTGAAATCGAGATTGCGATGCGCTTTTGTAAGCTAGTCATAGCTCATGTCATGTGATCTCGCCAGCCGATGACAGCGTATATTCAGAGCATAGGACATGTGATGTAGTCAGCCAACAGCAACATCATTGTTAAGTAGCACGAACACACAAACAGGGAAAGTTAATAGTTTAAATAAATATACATAGTGTTGCTACAAGAAAAGCAAATCTTTCACATATAAGATTGGTCTCTAAGGTAAATAAGCTGCAAGAGAAGCTATGCTTTCACATACAATTTTGATCTATTTTCACGTGTTACACTTTAAGATACATCACACAAATGGGCCAGTAAAATTTTTAATACTGACATAAATGTCTGATCTTGAGGGTTCGAAATTCTTCTAAATGGCTCATCATCAAAGAGTTGATTTTTAAATGAGAGTCAAATGCTCTGTGATTTAAGAAATTCATAGTACATTCTTGCACATAGTTCAACTTATATAAAATGATATTTACTTTGAAAGTAACGCTTTTCATAACACCATTTGCAATATTTTCCAGCGGTCTGTTAGAAATAGGTTCGTTTCAGCAGATGCCAGCGAGCACAGATAACAGGCGACACCGCGCTTGTGCAGCTATCATGACGTAGGAAGCCCTTAAGTACGTGTACGTGTAAAACATTAAAAGATCATACATTATGTCATAAAAGAAACAAGACATCAGAGGATAATCCTAGAGGATCGGAATTTCGTGAAGCGTACTAAATTGTGCACATTTAAAGTGCATACATAAAGTGCACATTTGTATGTCCAGATTCCATATGAAGTGGACCAAGACCTGATATTAAGCTTTTCAGTGTGGTTTTCGGGTTGTAAATTTTCTTGGAGCACCAGTACTGTATTATATCACGTTTGGTTCTTTATTATGGCACAATGCCATACGTGCTAGAAAATGAAAACATGCACTCGAAATCCAGCAAACAGTTGAAACTAGCCACTATTGTGGAATTAAACATTTTGTTTCAAATAAATTGACTGCCTCTTTAGAAAAGGTTAATAAAAGTCAAATTTCTTTAGCAAACAGACAAAAATAACTTCATAGTTCTGCAAGGCAATTAATGCTTGACTGTCAGAAATGTGGAAATAAAATAAAATCTGAAATTAATAACATATTTTGGCCTTCTGTAATTAAGAGAATGTATTTTAATTCACTTGGTAGTTCCCAGCCACAGATATCCGTTTTGTTTTCATTTGACGTGAGAGTAAACGAAGGGGAAACAGCAAAATCACTAAATGTAAACGCGGGGTGTGTAGAGACTACCCGCTATAACTCAGACTGCTCTGCACATCAGCCCCGGATCTACGATATTTGCGAACCAGGAAAAAATTAATTTTCAAAAATATATTCATCTTGTAGCGCACATAAAACATACGTATTCAAGGAAATGTAAGACATGTTATTTGGTCATAAGTGTGCCGAAGTGCAGTGCCACGCCTCTTCATATAGCATTCTTCTGTAGCACGTCACTGTATTTCGCTCTGTGGAATTGAAACGTGTATATTTTGTAATGGATGCCATCAAACCTACACAGGACAGTGGAAATTGAAATGTCCTATGGTGCCTCTTCTGCTCCCAGTTGGCCCGTCTGACAGCCTGCCCCTCTTTTTAAGTCTCGCAATTAATAGCGAATGGGATTATTTGTCCAGAATGAGATTTTCACTCTGCAGCGGAGTGTGCACTGATATGAAACTTCCTGGCAGATTAAAACTGAGTGCCCGACTGAGACTCGAACTCGGGACCTTTGCCTTTCGCGGGCAAGTGCTCTACCATCTGAGCTACCGAAGCACGACTCACGCCCGGTCCTCACAGCCTTAATTCTGCCAGTATCTCGTCTCCTACCCTCCAAACTTTACAGAAGCTCTCCTGCGAACCTTGCGGAACTAGCACTCCTGAAAGAAAGGATACTGCGGAGTCAAGGCTTAGGAAACATCCCCCAGGCTGTGGCTAAGCCTTGTCCCCAGTTCTTCTCCTTCCTCGTTCTAACAAACAATCCTGTCATGACTAATTCTGGAATTATTCCTGCCTTTGCCAAAACTTATTCGCCGGTTAACGTCACTAACCCTGCCAGAATCACCGGTTTAGTTATCCCTGATTATTCTCCAGTTAGGCGTTGTTATGTTCGTATGAACCATTTTCCACGCTACTTCCAGAATAGAACTTAAGCAGCTGCTAGACGGGGGCTGTACAACTGGCCCTTACTAGTGCAGCGATCTGGCCAAAAATTTTCTGACAAAATTTCATTTTCCTGGATACACCGAGAAGATAATATGTAATCTTTCTTTCTTACCTGTTAGTTGTTTATTTCCACTCTGGTAGTCTGAATCTATGGATTTCGCTAGTAATTATAACAATGCTGATCATTTGCAAACCCAAGCAACAACATAATCAGACAGTGATTGGCATTCATCCGTTTGACTTTACTCCGCTCAACTCATATAGCCCCGTTCTCTTTCGTCTGCGAAAGTTTATTTCTAAATGCAGCGAGGATTCTCCTGACAGAGCCATCACATACACTATGCACGCATTCAAAAATCAATTTATGATTCATTCAGATATCAACTTAAACAACTTGTGAAACAAGTTTTTTTTCCTCAAGAATATGAATCTGACGCCCCCTTTTCCCAGTAGCATCTACGTGCTTGCTGTGACTGCTTGCACAGTCCTGTATGTCTAGCTACCTTTGTACAGCTAACAGCCACATTCCTGTAGCCAGAAGCAGGAGAATCTACTACTCAAATGCGACTCAACTGCACATGCGCAAGAGCCTGCTCGTAACTGCTAAAATGAATCCAATTTGTTGTTATGAAGCTTTGCATAGTCTTCTTAAAGCCTTTGGCACATTTTGCTGTTGGCAGACGCTTGCATGGGCACTGTGTGTCTCTGTTGTATATGGCGCATTTCCTTTGCAACTTAAGTTATTTCTGTTTTTTTCTCTCATTTATGTTTTTTGTTGAAGTATTATGCAGTGTATCCTTTGGTACAGTATCGGTTCTTACCAGTCAAAATTACAAAAATTTAACTGAAAACTAAAACAATGAAAAATTCTCGGAATTCTAAAAAATTCCTGGGTTTTTCCCGGTTTTCTCCCGGATGAAAAAATTCCAGGGTCTTTCCCAAATCTCCCGGGTCATATACACACATCCTGGGTCATATACACACTGTGCTAGCCTCCAGCCAATGGTATGGGATGACACAAAATGTTGTGGCGAGTTTGTTACTTGTTCTCAGTTGGCAGTCGCAGATGTGAACAGGTTACGACGTGCTTGGTGCACAGTATGGCTATCCTCCCTTGTGGTGGTCAGATGTGCTCAACAGAAAGCCTGACGAGTATGCGTGCCCTCGCATCCCATACAGTCCAACAATGGGCCACTGTCACATCTGAATGCCCCACAAATAATGGTATTTCCCAATCCGAACAGCCAGCCAAATGGTCCCTACCAGGACTGCTAACTGCACAAAATGTGAATGACACTAACATACTCTGGTGGCTGTTTTATCTGTGAAAAGAGAATTGCAACTCTAATCATTACTATACCCACTGCTGATGTGTGCATGTACAAAGTTGCATTGATGTCCAACCATTCTGGGAGCTTCACCTTTTTTTTCTTTCAGGTAGTATAAATCCTCTGCAAAAGTGTGAGGTTACAATTAATATTGTCTGTCAAGTCTTTCATATCATTAATACTAATCATGAACAACATGGTTCCCAACACACTTCCCTGAGGCACACCTGAAGTTGCTCCTACAACTGTCATGACTCACCATGCAAGACAATATAACGCAACCTTTTCTCACAATTCCATGTAAAGAAAAGTTAATAGCAACTCAGCATCTGTAAGAAGAGCCTTGCATGGTGCCTACAATAATTTTTACAGTCAGATCCTGGCTAAAGGTTAATCAGAAAATTCTAAGAAGTTATGGCCATATGTAAAATCAGTGAACTGATCTAAACCTTCCACTCACTTTCCCAGGGATCTGATGGCATTAAAACTTGAAGACAGCAGACAGAAAGTAGAAATTTTAAATTCCACATTTAAAAGTTTACCTGCAAAAGAGGATATTACTGTAGTAATCTCTGATCACACACAGACTCACAAATGAATGATATCAATATCAGAACACCTGATATGGAAAAACGCGCAGCATTTCTGGATTGATTTGCTGATGGGTCACTGCATTCCGCCTCCATACGTTGGCCAGATTCTGTGGTCTTCGTGCATATGACTGTTGGCTTGACAAAGCCCCCAAAACACTCTGTTAAGCATTAGACTGGGGCTATTACAAGGCCAAGCGATAGATACACCATGGTACTGGCCGTACCAGTGATCACTGGTTATCTGGTTCAGTTTTCCTACACTATGAGAACCCAATGCTTCAGAGTGCCATTCAGTCAATAGATAATGGTGTCCAGTATCCCATCTTGCTATAACTGAGGGACCACATACTGACTGATCATTTCAAGGTCACTGACAGCACAAATAGTCTCATCCACAAAAAAGAATGGACCAATAATGTTGTACCAACATCTGAAAATTCGCTGTTCTCCAAAGAAGTGTACTAAAATCTATAATGTTTTCAATATACAGGGTATCCCATAAATGTTGCAACAAATGTCTGGAAAAGGTGCAGCACATCATAACAATTGAGAATTGTACAGAAACCAATGGTTACAAACATCATGATATGACACTAGGTGGTGCTGTACACGAGAGTATCGGAGGGGAATGTGAGGAGTTCCTCACTCAAGCACTAACCAGCATATGAGGAGCATGGAGCAGTATACGAATGGTGAGCTTGCAGGTATGCACTTAACATATGGAATAGCTGAGTGCAATGGACGAGGCACTGCACACATTAATCAGAACATTTACCAGACAGATATCAATCATAACACAATTTGTTTGCATGTCTGCATTGAAATCTGTGCGAGTACAGGTCATTAAGAAGTGGCAGGACTAATGAGGGCAGGCCATGATTGGCGCATTCTGTCATTAGGGAAGAAAATTTGTTGGATACTGTGAAGACTAATCCAAGCACCATTCCCTCCGACACAAGAATGTTTTTTTGCGGTGTCCAGCAAATGATGAGTCCTTATACACCTTTCAGCTCCATACGGTGCAGTTACTGCGCCCTGATGACCAAATCATGTGTGTGCATTTTGCACAGTGGTTTCTGTGTCAATGTGGCTGAGATGTGCATTTCCCTACTTATCTGTTGTTCACTAATGAGGCCACATTCACTACGGATGGCGGATTCAGTCACCACAATGAGCACTTGTGGACATCAGAAAACCACCCTTGGTGTGTGGCACCATGCGGCAGAACATCATTCCACAGTTAAAGTGTGGGCAGGTTTGGTTACTAACTGTTTAGTTGGGCTGTAATTAATACCATCTTGATTGATCACCACGAATTATCAGACATTTCTGAAACAGGTTCTTCCCCTCTAGGTTGAAGATGTTCCAGCAAATGTGAGGCACAGCATGTAGTTCCAATATGATGACGCATCTGCTCATTTTGGACTGGCTGTTCCTTGACATATGAACAGGTGATTCCCACATGAATGGATTGGGTGTGGTGGGCTGTTCCCTGGCCCCCACACTCACTGGTTTTATCAAGCCTTGATTTCTTTCTGTAGGGAGCCATGAAATCTCTTACATACCACAATCTTGTAGAGTCTGAAATGTCTTACACCATATATACTCATTATTCCCAATAAATGTTTCAAATGAATCACTCTCATTTCCTTTCGGAGCTTTGACCTCTGCTACCACTTACTACCCTGATGTTGACGCCCATGGGTTGCTACACAATGCTCAACTGGCAATGATGTGCCCCGCCCCACCTACAAATCCTGGGACATCCTGTATATAACCATCAGCAGCATTTTAACTTGTTTGGTGATGATGCAGTTGTATATATGAAAGTATTTTCACTGGGCGACTAAGGGATTGCAAAAAAAGACCTGGACAAAGTTTTCACTTGTTGGAATGAATGGTAGCTGTCTTTAACTGTAAGGTGACGTGTACAGCAAAGAAAGAGAGTGGTATAATATCTGATTACAATATTGGTGATGAACACCCTGCGCAAGCAACCTGTACATTTGTAGTGGTAATACTAAGAAGCCATATGAAATGGGACAATCACATAAAATTAGTATCAGGAAAGGAGAAAGGGTGATTTCGCTTTGCTGGAAGAGTTCTGGGACTGTGCAGTGTATTTGTAAAGCAAATCATGTGTGGCCAATTCTTGAATACTGTTCCAGTGTTTGGAGTCCTTATGAAGTATACATGACAACAGATATAAAATGAAATCAGAGGCATTGTGGTAGGATTGTAACTGGTCAGTAGAAATGCTCAGGGAACTTAAATAGGAACCCTTGAAAGGAAGATAACTCTGTTCTTATGGTACCATGTTGGGTAAATTTAGAGGACCTACATATGAAGATGTCTGTACAACCATTATTCTGCCACTGATGTATATCTCACAAAGAAATTGTGGAAAAATGAGTTGTGTAGCTGTAGATGTAGGTCAAGGAATCCTCAATCTAGTCACAAATTTTGTTTGCGACTCCATACTATTACAGTTTTATTAATAAGCATTGGTGTGGTACTGTATCAGATGCTTTTTAGTAATCAAGACACATCGTACAACATCCATCTGACTGTAGATCTGTAGCTTTCAGGATGTCATCTGAGAAAAGCAAAAGTTGTCTTTTGCAAGACCAATGTTTACAGAATCTATGGTTGTCGGCGTGGACAGGATCCTTTTGTTTGAGATACCTCAGTGTGTTTCAGCTGTGAATATGTTCTTTGATTCTATAACGTGTGGATCCTTTTCTGCTACCTTCTCATGACCTGTGCTTTCTTACAACTACTGCACACAGTTTTCTGTTCAGAGGATCTATGGTGTATAATGCTTAAATGAAATGCTAACTTATCCACAAATTCTGTATAGGATCCCATAAATATTTCATCAGACCCTGGCACCCTGTTAAATTTTAGCAATTTTAGATGTTATTTGGCACTGCTGACAATAATATATGCATAATTTGTCTTTGCAGTGGTATGAGAATTAGGCTGGGGTAGTAATTCTGTATCTTTTGGAACAGTTGAAAACAGAAGTGAGCATTTCTGATTTTGATTTGTTAGCCTCAATTTCAGTTCCAGTGTCATTCACGATTGTATGGATACTAATTTCGGTGCCACAGACTTCATGCACTGCCTTTTCTAACAGCTGAATGTGCTTCATTTAGTATATATCTATCTATAGAATTATGTTGTGTTTTAGACCTATTATAATTATTGTTTCCTTGGAGTTGCTTTACAAGAAGAATACCACGTATAGTCCCTCCCACCATGAACTGTTCTCGTAAGTGTATATGTATCCAATGCCTTATGTGCTTTTACATTTTAGTCACAGTTCTTCTACATGCTCCTGCCCAAAGCTAACTGTATAATGTTCTTCATTGCAAAAAAATTTTTGACTTGTTTTAGGCACCCTTTGTACTTGGGCAATCTTTGTTTGTCTCATAGTCACTAACACCAGTTTAAACATGCACATCCTCAAAAAGTTTGGATCCAGTATATTTCCATAATGAATGGGCTTCATAAAAATTTGTTCTAGGTAGTTTTCAGAGAAGGATTTAGTATTATTCACCAGATGTCTTATCATACTCATCACTTAAAAAGACTGCAATTATCACAATCATTTGTTAGGTAATTGAAATTCTGTGAGCAAGCCAGTTTGTCTCAACCTTCTCTGCCAGTTGCTGGAATGATCCAAACATGACCTAAAATCCCAGACAACAGGCATCATTTGTTGCAACATGCATCACAATCTGCAGTTTGTTGCCCTGTTCCTGGAATGGCTGCCTGAATAACCTCTTCAACATACTGAATGAGGCCTTCAGGCATACATTACGAGTGCACTAGATGATGCTTCCCATACCTTGCTGCCATTTCACTAAAACGTACCGCTATTTACCATACTTTAGAACTGATGATAATTAATAGGCCCCTATCCTCTTGCCTTTGTCTCCTCCTGACATGGGACATACAAGATTTTTCAACAGGAAAAGTGTGTCTCACTGTAACAGTTTCAGTTTCAGCAGAAGACAGCACTTCAAACTTGTTGGTTACAGGGATGAGCGTACTATCTTCTGGTCCCTGTTTCCCTGTACAGAGTCTCAAGAGCAGCCACCGACACATCACCCGCAGTCAAGTGGACAAGAGGTGATAGATCCTGCACTTACTGTAGAGGAGATAGTGTCCACAGGAGAAGATAG